>NC_135754.1:16891666-17207083 GCF_041903045.1 Epinephelus lanceolatus | reverse complement strand
GAGAGAAAAGTATTTGAGTTGTTTTGGGGGTTTTTTGGTCTCAAAGTCCTGGAGAAGTTTGAATTGACAGTCAGAACAACTTCAAATAGACAGAAATAAGTGTTTTGTCAATAATAAAATCTCGCAACATCAAACTAGTCTTTGTGAGATCTTATAATCCTACCCTGTCAGTTGGATGATACTGGGCATGATTTAAGTGCAGGATAGGTACAGTAAAGAAAAGGCAAAAAGAGAGGGGACATTTCCATACTGATAATAAGTCCTCAGATAATACATTTATTAATGCATTGTTTCACTTGTTTAGATTGAAAATTGAAAGTCTTGGGGGAGAGAGAGAGAGAGAGAGGGAGAGAGAGAGACACACACATAGAAATACCAATAAATTTTCCAGTTGAGAAAAGGCAAACGAAGCTGCTTGTGGCTGCATTGCATTACAGTCGACTGTGGCAGAATAAAAAGTATCCTGTAGACGAAATGTGCCCTGAAATGACTGTTGTGTGACACCACATAGAAAACTTTGTGCCATTTTCTTCTGGGAGACTGACAAAACCACTCACTGCTAACTAGCTAACGATAGCTATAGCTACACCTGCAAATGTGGACACAGAGTGACAAATATGGGATCATAATAACTGTTAAAATGTAGCTCAGCAGAACCACAAGTAGGAAACAGTGCTAACATTAATAGCCTGACACATTATTGTCCAGTCTTAAAGGATAATTTCTGCATTTTTTAACCTAGACTCAAATTTCCTGTGTTTATGTGCCTAAGAGACTCAGGTGAACAACAGCTTTTGAAATTGGTGCAGTATTTAGTGAGAGGTTTGTGAGCCGGCAGCTGCGCAACGAGTCGCAATGTAAGCAAATGGGGCAAATGAACACCATCATTGACAGGTTCAGATTGTTATTAAATTAGTTTCCCCACAGCGGTTTACTGCAGTGTTAAAGCAGCAAGATCATAGTGTAATAACAAGAAGATATAAGATATAATGCATATGTAAATAGTAAAATTAAAACCTCTGCTGCCTGTTGAAAATTTTTGAAAAATGTGAAAAAATGACAGTCTTGCTTAAAGCATGTTACGCTCCAGCTCAAAGGGAACAACATAGAGGAGTCAACAAAGTGCACTTGATTGAATAAACTTTATTGCAAATGAAAATGACAAAAGAAAAGACCCAAGGAGACAAATAGCAGTAGACAACAGGGCTGCTGCTGCCAGGCTACCAGGGCATTTATCAAGTACCAAGAGTCACATGATCACATGGAGGGAGGTTCTAAGGAGTACCCAAGAATTAATACATGAAAATGTATCCAACATGTTAGGGGAAACATTCATTTGCTATCCCAATGAAAGGGTTGGTGAGAAAGATGAGAAAATTGATATCACCCTCATTTCTGATCA
The DNA here is from genome assembly GCF_041903045.1 of Epinephelus lanceolatus. Classification (NCBI taxonomy): domain Eukaryota; kingdom Metazoa; phylum Chordata; class Actinopteri; order Perciformes; family Serranidae; genus Epinephelus; species Epinephelus lanceolatus. The sequence continues at coordinate 17,205,681 of NC_135754.1, read as the reverse complement.
GTAAATATGAGGCTACAGCTAGCAGTCTGTTAGCTTAGCTTAGCATAATGACTAAAAGCATGTGAAAGCTGGAGACTGTCTTACGGTGGCATCACTCCAGCTGTGATACAATGATCCATGACTTGCTGACATGTCTTTGTACTTGTACTGGGCAAATGAAGCTGCACTCGAAACTCATTCTGAGAAACTCTTCTGAGGAAAAGTTGTGCAGGCAGAAGTCAAGCTCATCTAATAGGCTTGACCAGGGATACTCAGCTTTCTTTGCCTGGGGGCCACTTGCAAAATGACAGAAGGCCAGGTGCCACTCACAGCAGCTACACACAGGTCAGGTGTATGCAGAAATGTTCCTGGCATTTGAGGACATTTGGGGCTTACCCTGGACCTCTGCTGGGGGGTCTTGGACATCCTCCACTGGCACTTTTTATGATAAACAAGCCAGTACTTTGATGCTATTCAATGCACTCTGGTACATTATTTACAATAAAAGTACAAGAAAATCCAGTTGTGAATCAATTTTTTGGTAATCAGTTTTTTTTTTTTAAAAAAAACAGTGGTTCCCAACTGGTCCAGCCATGGGGTCCAGATTTGTCCTTAGTCATTACTTCAAGCTCCACACAGTTTAATATATTCAATGTGATACTTGCCTTTGGTTGTGTTGTTGAGCTAGTTTGCTGTCTCTTTCAAGTAGCTGCCGGTTATTCATTCACTCTACAGCAGGAAATGGCACTTAAAAATAAAAGCTCTGTGCTAGGTATTCACTGTACTTCTGAATTAATTGTGTTTTTTACAAACTTGAAACATTGGCGAGTACCTTGAGGTCCATTCAGAATGAACCTATAACCCCATTTGTTGGGAACCACTGCTTTAAAACATTATAGCTATGTATGCTGGAAATAACTGCCTATCAAGATGAGAAATACATCAACATCTTGATGGTATTGAACGTCTGATATTTTCTTTAACATTTGCTATGTTTTTTTTTTTCATCCCCCTAACTCAAATTGTTTTTTTCATCAAGGGAGATAGCAAATTCCATAGCTCATCTCAGAGGTCAGCAGCGGTGATACTGAGACAGACATGCTGAAACACAACATAATAATTAATCATAACCCAAAACTATTATTTTTTTTCTTGCCTGTAAACAGCACAACTCCCTTTTGGATTGCGGTAGACAATAGCATCGTCCGCATGTCATTGCCAGCTTGTAAATTGCAGAGGCCCCCGGGATGCTGCTCAAGCGCTTCTCATAATCAGTGTCGTTACTTTCAATTATCTACTAATGAGTTTCGGTAACAAGTGGGGAAACAAGAGGTGCAGCTGTGACAGAAGAATTACAGCTCACGACTCAGCAGAGATGATTCATGTCCACCACAGTTCCCTGATAGCAGGAAAGTAAAGCGCCATCTCCGGCTGGACATTGGGGATGATTTCTTGCATTGTCTTGACTGGATAATTTAAATGGCTTCTTATTTGGCCAAGACAAGCAGAGATTAATCACGTCCCCTGATTACAAACAGACCTGAGCAAGATTTACCATCTGTAAGGAAGCTGATACTCGATCTGCCCACCTCAATAGCCGTGACATTTAACGACAAGCCAGAAGGTAGGAAACACTTTCCATCAATGCTTTCATTTGCAGCCGTGTTCAGTGACTCCCCTCCAGTCAGTCTCTCAATTAGTGTGAGGGGTATTTAAGACACCTGCTGGGATATGGATTTTGTATCATTGAGAAAATAGTCCTGTTGGACAGGATTGTCCCCCTCGGTGAGGTCCCCTCGCTGCATGCTGTGGTTAAAGACCATGGAAACACTGTGTGGCTGTGAATGCACCCGTGGTGAATAAACACCACAGTCTACTTTCCCACTCCATGATCAAACTTAGATGTTTGTGTTTTCGTCAAAACACTGGAATTCCAATTGTAACACAGTGATATTTAACAGCAAAAAAATTCTCTTCTTGAAATTTGTTAAAACAATATGATTTCCCAAACGTGTTCACAATTACCCGTGTGTCTGAGTCTTAAATGGCAACATATTTGGTGCCAGACCTTGAGCAGCATGTGATTTGTTAATGTAAGAGTCCTGTAATGTAACGTCCCATGACATCCATCATCAGTGAAGTATCACTAGAGTCTGCTGCAGCTAACCAACCACTTTGGCGCTCTCTATGTCACGATGGGATCATGCACTTGGAGGAGAGTCGTACCCAACAACAGAGGATCCGGCGCCAGCTAAGACAACCTCACGCTGATCCAGTACCATCCCGGCCTCCTGATCCAAGCCTCACGTGTCCTCACTGTGGCAGGATACATGGCTCTAGGATCGGGCTTCATAGTCGCTTGCAGTGGCATCGCCGCCAGCAACGATAGTCACTGTCAAGTTCACCACAGCTGTATGGAAGCTACGTCATCTTCGACTATGATGGACCGCCAGAAGAAGATGCTAAACATACTAGCACACTACGTTGTTATTGAAATAACTCGATCGGGACACCAACAGTGGTCTCCTGGGTAAACGTCCACAGTTTGTTTGACCCAACCACCTCCTCTATGTAGACTTTCTCGCCCTTTAAATTGCAGCAGTTTATAGGAGCATCAGAAAATGCTGGTGCCCAGTGCATCTCACACCACTGCTAAGGGTGTGTCAGCATCCAGAGCCAAGGGCTATTGACCAAGTGTCAGTACATGATGAGTTAGGACTGAGGGCAGGTTAAAGAGTCCATCCATTCTTGATTAAAAGCTCTATTTTTCGCTGTCTACTCCTTTAGAGTGCACCATGTGAAATTACTTTTCTCTGACTCACTTATTTCTCTGACTGTTCTCTTCTGTCTCATCTCTCCCCTCTGTGTGCATCTCACTCACTTTTTGGACCAAATATGTCTGGGGACTCCCTGAGAGGAAGAACCCACTGGGGAGATCCCCCAGAACTACATACCTTCAGGGGCTTTTTTTCTGTAGCATTTCCAATAGGAACGATGAAGTGACGCAAGCCAGTTATCGAAGGTCCTTGTATTTTGTGTTGATGAGTCAGAATTGCGTAGCATTCCCTGGTGTGTATATGCTCAGACAAGACTAGACTTCACTGTCAGTCCATTTGATTTTATAATTGTTTTTGTCACGAGCTGTTGTTTGTGTTCAGTGTTGTCTATTGTTTGCTCGGCTTACAGATTTTTAAAAATGGTGGCTGTCGATGCTGCATCAACTCATGTGTTCAACCAATTACTGTACACTTTAATCACTCATGGATCATCTTGTGCTGTGAGAGTACCTCATCTGAAACAGGAGCTAAAGAAGTTCTTCAAAACTCTGAAGGAGTTCCTCCAGTTGAAAACACTTACCGACTTGAGTGGAAATGCTATTGAAATGCACAGAGTTGACTGACTTAGAGGCATCAAGTGAGATGAATCACAACACATGCAAATTGGTCTTTGAGTTCCCTGGGCCACTAAATCGGTGCAGCGAAGTCTAGATATACTAAGCCAGTAAAAATAGGAGCACTCTCATTGGTGCATATTTTGTGGGGAAGGCAGGGGACAAGCCCTGCTCAATATTTAGACAATGTGCATTTGGCCCATCCAAAAAACAAAAACAAAAAAAAAAACAACTAAAAGTAGTAGAACTTGACACTGAAAAAGGCACAAATTGGTGCATAAAAAATCACCACAATGAAGAAAATTAAGGTTTTGATGCTCAAAATGTTCTTGCAGAGGACCCCAAAACCCCCTGCTTAACATGGCCCATCTTAGTGACCTCAGGGGAGATGTAGTAAGATGACAAGTTACAGGGATGCATTTTGCTAACAAGTGGAATGGCGTCCCCCCCATAGTGCCCCTTAAATTGCCTACTGACCTTGAGCATGTATTCAGTGAGCTTTAAATGAAATACATAATACAAAAAATATAGTCTATAGTATATGAAATAGATTTTTTTATACCCAGAGGAAAAAAAACCTGACTCTATGATGAAAGTATCTTCCTTATAATTGAGGTTGAATCAGTTAACCAGGTTAACACATAAGCTGCAGATGTCTTCTGAACCTCAGTGTCTGTGTTGCCTGAAGCGACACTGAATCAAAGGATGAAGCTGCAGTGATCTGGATGGAAAAAGGAAGTCAGCCATCTCTGCCTGAGCACATTTATCCAACTGGCCTCTTTTCCTCGCCCCGTATCAAATCACTGCCTGCTACAGTATATCCTGTTCCTGCAGTTTTTCAACATTAGCGGCTGGATGATGAAGCTTGCCGCCCTGCTGCAGTGACATGAAGGAGCCTCAGCGCTGACGTCACACTCTAGACTTACTCACCTCAAGGCCCATGGTACCAGCCGTGAGCGAGTGTGCACCAGAAGCACTCTGTGGGAATACAGTCTCCAAACTCTCTCCTGTCTGCAGCAGATAATTCAGCAAGCGGTGACCCAGCACTGCATGCAGTCAATGCCAGTGGAAGAATGAATCTATTTCAGCTACTGTGACATACTTATGGAGGGAGAGTAGAGTCAGGAGAGATGGTATTGGAATTTCATAAATTTGAATTTGTCACACTCGTATTGAGTGGTTAAATTTAAAAGATGAAATTGTTGAGATGAATTTAAAAACTTATTTCATGAGACAACTTGAAATTAAAAGACACCAGCTTAAAGATTCACTTCTCTCAATTCAAGTTCAAACTCTTACTATTCATACACACAGAGGAGACTGTAAGTTTTACCCAAGTACAGTACTTCAGTAGAATTTTAGATGCTCGTACTTTACTTGAGTGGTATAGTAACTGTTTCATTTATTTTGATGGTCCATAATGTCTTCTACATGTACTGCTAGCTCACCTAGCAACACAGAGCTATCTTATAGTTCAGCCGAGGAGGACACTATTAATGTTTACATCTCATGCTGTCACGACGGGAGCCTCTCGTCCATAAATAGATGCACGCTTCCCCCTGCACAGTGATACAGTTGGCGGGTGTAGTTCAGTAGAAAGAAAATAGTTTCTACATGAGCTCTGTGGATTATCTTGAGTAACCAGGTCATGATTTCTATTAAGAGACATGGCTGCTGTTGAGTTTTTTTAAATGTATTTTTTTTCAAATGTTTTTTTCTGCTTTAATCACCACAAGCTGAGCTCCATCTACTTTCATTATCCCGGAGAGAAGGCGGACATCTCTGTGGCCAATATCTCTAAAGCCCAGGTCAGACCAAAGTTTTGTGATGAGACAAGTTGAAACAGGGAACTACTTGCGACTACTGCCAGTTCACGCCAATGCAACAAGATGAGGTGGTGTATCATCTCTATGCAACAACCCTCTGTACTCATGTTCTGATTTCCAGCTTTTCAGGTTTATTTTGTGGCTGAATATAATTGGTAGCTTCCTACGTTATGAATGAGGATAGTGATAGTGAGATACTGGCTAAAGCTGCATTTGTGGTAGTGATGAAACAGCGAGAAACAGAAACAAAACAAGCATCAGATGGACTGTATTCATAATAAATACACTACAACAATATAAGTAAGCAGCACCAATTAGCTAGTCAGTGAGAATGTGTGTTCTAGGGGGGCATAAGCACATACAGCTGGTTTACTTCCTACTTGTTTTTGAGTAGTTATGTGTTATTTGTGTTGAATTGTTAACTTAATATCTGTGTTTTTTGCTTTGTTTCAGTGTGATGGCACTAGAATGCTGTTTTTTGCTTTAAATGTGTCTAAATAATCCCATAAGGGGTGAGTCGTGTTGAAATGGCCAGACACGAAAATACATTATTACAACAACAATACAACAATTCAAACATTCATTCATTTATTCATACAGCGAGCAGCGGCAGCGGTGACTCACTGTCCGACACTGGAGCACTGTGAAGATGGAAACAGAGGGCTCGGCAGGGACAGAGCACCCGCCGCAGCAAGCGAACACGCCACCTGCGATCATTTTGACATAACCAGCGAACTTCACCACAAGCCGATTGGATGTTGAAACAGGTGATGTGCTTTACCTCATCTTGTTCTAAAACCAGCAGCTGGCGACTCCACAACTCACCCCAAAACAAGCTAGATCGATAAATATCACTACAGGTAAGATTGATTTTTGGGAACTGTCCCTTTAAGAGAGCCATTACATTCTTAAAATGGCATACAAAAGCCTTTTAGCATTTAACAGGCAACTGTTGAGGCAACTTGAGCAGCAACAAGCTCCCCAAGATTGTGAACAATACAGTGAAGGTGATTGGAAAGTCACATTAACAGCTCTGCAATATAGTTGACAGTGCTGTACACAAATAGGCTGAACCTATAGCTGCAGATGCATCACATCCACTGTACTCACAGTTCTAGCCTCTCCCTGCTGACTATCGATTTAGGGTACAAAGGGCCAGCCGACGCATATACAAGAAGTCTTTTCTTCCCTATTAAACAGAGAGTGGCTGCATGTGGGGACTTTCATAAGATTTGTTCTTTTGTATATAATTTATTTGCTGCTATCTGCCCATTTTTACAGCTGTATATTGTAGTCTGAATTTGTAGGTTGTAGTACCTTGCAGTACTTAGGAGAAGCCAAAGACATTTTCACTGAGGTGGACAATAAAGACAGTATTTTATCTAAGGCGTCAGTGACAATGACATATATACTGTAAGAACAACATACATAATAATATAATTTGCTCCATCACTGCACTGCGTAGAGCGGAGGCAGATTCAGATGTGTCTGAAAATAGAGAAGAACTGAAAAAAGTTCATGTGCTGCAGGTCGAGGCCTGAGTGAGTCATACTGTACACCCCTGTGAATGAACTGAAGAAGTGAATCACACTCATTCCCGACAGCCTCACGCTGTTCTGGATCTCTTGTCACAACCTGTGATCTCAGTGTTGTTTCGGCGGAGACAAAGTTTGATTGGGCCTGACAACACACGCTGCTGGTTTCCAAGAGGTGATTAAAACAAGTCCCATGCAGTCTGAAGTGGTTGCTTTGCATCTGGCATAAACACACCCGCCTATGTTGCCAGGGTAATCTCAATTCATCGCCGTGGTTGGTAACAGGATATGACTGGATGCTTGTTGTTTGTCATTAAAACGACTGAGGAGAGAAACGGCTTTTGTGCGGCAAACAGGAATCCTACTGAGAGAGCCATTCACTCCTTGTAAAGTACATAACGCATCATGAAAAAAGATGAGATGCTTTAGAAAAGAAGCAGCTTGGAGGGTTTTTATTTGACTGTGGGACTGACAACCAGAGTATTTTGTGTTAATAATAGAAGAAAAATGGCTTCACTCTTCTGACAGCAGGAGAAGAAAGAAACAATAGCTCTATATCTCATTAACTGCATTAACACTAAAAATACAAGCGGGCATAGACTACCTCGTTAATTATCTCATTGTATATAATGTAATTAAGACAGCTCTGCTGGCACTTCAATTTTAACACATCATTAAAGCGAGCCGAGGGTCTGCTCCAGTACTGCAGGATATTGCTCGGCTGATGATGAGGTCACCAAACACTTGGAGGTCAAACTGATTTCAAAGCAGAAACTTCAAGTTTTTGGGGGTAAACAGAGAAACTCACTGCTGCACAACAGGAGACAGATTAAATATGTGAGCTAGAAAAATGCTCCTTCCCCCTGTCATATCTGTGATATTCAGACCGAGAAGGAAGGCAATTTCTCTTTCTGTTTTTGTTTGCCTGCACTCAGTCTTTGTGCTTGAGTCGGAACGACATGAATAATTTCATTCTGCTATCAACACAGAGGGAAATAATACTTATCAAAGAAAGAGTGTGTCCAGTTAATTACTGCTCTTACAGTGACAGGTTCTGAGCAGTAGACAGTTTTTAATAATAAGGGAACAAGAGGTCATAGATGTGTGGGTGAATCTGTAAACTGAATAAAACACAGGAAATGTTTAGAGGCATGAGTACCTCATTATATATTTCATGTACAACTTTACAACAAGAAGCACTTCTAAAAGGTTTGTCTTTTTTTTGTTAAGTTCATTATTACATATGATATTAATCATCACAGTAACGCTTTACATTTAAAGGTCCAGACACACCAAATCGACAGCAAAGATGAAGGCCGATTGTTGCGTCTCATCATGTTGCCTTTGTTTCGGCCAACAACACACCACTACAGCCAACAGCCAACTAGTACAAACATTCTGTGCCTGTGTGAGATGAAATAACTCTCCATACCAGCAGACGGTGGTCGTCTTTGTCATTCAAAAACATTGGTGGAGTAAGACACAATCAATCCCAGGGCCCAGATGCATCAAAGGCCCCCTATACCACCCCTAGGGCAGGTGAAATATGCTGTTGTTTCTCCCCACAGAGTTGAATGACAAATAGAGTACTCTGTGCATCGAGAGTCCTATAGCTAATGTAAGAGGAAAGAAGCTCTCACTTAGAATGTATCATGATGGTTTCTTTCTTGTGACACAACACATTCTCACTCCGACTTCGTTACATATTGACGTTCGGTCATGGACTGACTTTCCGCATCCACATACGATGTGTAAGGTACTTTGGGTGTGTTGGCTATTGACGTTCAGGTGTCAAGTTCTGCCTGTTACATGCATTGTCTTCTTTCAAAATACACTTCCATTTTCACGGGAAATTTCATTTTTACATACAGTCTCTTACAAATTAAATGCACTATGTCAGTACAACAACACAAATTGACATTTTTTTCCCTTCAACAACAATAACACATGGTTGGGTTAAGGCAACTGAACATGTGATTAGGTTTAGAAAAAAACAACAGGGTTTGGTTTTAGAATCTTACGGGACGCGAACACCATGGGGGAAAGTGTTTGTTGGACCCATCCACCACCCAACCCACCTGCCCCACTAAGACTATTGCTACCTTTTAATTTTGTCCTTGTCCCGCCGTGTTTCCCTCTGATGCTGCCAGGTGCCATTAAACTATAATGGCAACCAGCCGCGTATCATGCCACTGTTAAAGGACGTTATTTTTCGTAGGTCTCTGACACAGCAAGTCTCTGCCCAAACACCGGATTTCGACGACTTCGGAGTGAGACCTGGCTCTGTGACATCCTCACAGTGATTTTCTAGGCTACTCCTCCAGTTTTTCTATTTTTAGGACTTTTGAGTCACTGTAATTGACATAAGGACCAAGCCCTTTGACAAAAAATGCTATGTTAATAATAGCAACTTCAAGGCAGAGGCTCTGGCTTAGGGCCCCCTTGAATCCTTGGGCACATGGGCCTGGTAGGTCTGTTTGGTAATACACCCATGTTGGAAACAAAAGGGAAAGCAGAGGACCAATAGGACAGATCTAAGATGCTAGTTAGCCAGTTTGCACATTCACAACACAACCCGATGTTGAACTATCAAATGATATTCACTGTGTGCCAGTGACCAGTTACACAAACAATTCTAAACCATTTCCGCTAAAGAGCTCAAAAAGGTAATCTTACCTAATACAACAGATTTGTTTCGACCTCATGCCCTCTTGACTTTAGTTGTGTGTTTGCTTCCCTCACTTTGTTTCTTTTCTTGTGCACTGAGCTGAACTGCCACCTGTAGTAACTTCAGTCACCAATGGGCTTCACCGTGTCTGAAGCTGATTTAAGATACTGAATCGGCCGCAAAAAAGCCAACAAGGGCCAGTGGTGCAGGAAACACTGCCAAACCTAGGGCAACAGAGACTCACTGATGGCCTGACATAAAACAACGACCAACTGTTGGCTTTGTCTGTCAGGGCCCAAAGTTTTAAATCTTAAATCTTGGCTACAGAACAACAAAAGAAGCTTGAATTCAATTACAGTTGTTGCTCTTCAGTAAATCTATGTCTGTGTTCGTTAGATAAACTGCAATATTCCCTCAGGGGCTGAGAAAATGTTTTTTTTTTAAGCTCAATAAACCATAAAAAATATCTGAAAAATACATTGTCACACAGCCTGAAACGGGGCCACTAAAAAGTTACCAATTTGGAGATACATGGGTTTGACAGGACAACAACAAATGCAGGTTTATTGTCTAAGTTAAAAAGAAACATTAATAAAGGATTTCTGGCTCCACAAATGTAGCCTGTGATGATCTGTTGTCACGTATTTGAGTCTCACATCTCAGAGAAGCCCAATTGAAAGTTGTCCTTGTGTTGACCAGTGTAGCTGTGACTCAGTGTTTTCCCTGAGAAACTTCGGCACTGAGCACACAAAAAGCCCAAGAAGAGGAGGAGATATTAATAGTCTCCTTCCTTATAGGGAGAGTGTTTAACCACTGAGGCACCAGGGGTCTTCATCAGCAGCAGGGGCGTAGGATGGGGGGGACAAAGGGCACTAATTGACCGGGCCCAAAGGCCCACATCAAATAAGACTTCTACAAATAGTGTTGGTTGAATAATCAGGCTGAGAGACTGAGCTTTCTATCTGCCACCCTAATGGTTCAGTCCATTTTGGCGTTATTTTTGTTTTGCCGCCCTGGTCTTGCTACTCAACTTGAACTTCAACACCAATGACTAGCGAACGTGAACTGAGTTTTTGGAGCCAGAAGTGACCATATTTGGGTTAGAGGCTGGAGATGTGGAGGAGCGAGGGGTGGATCTGACTGAGAGGCCACTGTCATCAGATAGCCTGTCACCCACCCTCAATTATGCATAACTTTAGGCCTTAATAAAATGTAACCAGGTGATTATATAAAAATTCACCCCTGTGCAGTTGTCATGAAGGGGAAAGTTAGCTATAGAGACCAAAACTGTTTTTGGTACTAGGCTGTAAACATGTTTATTTCTGCTGTGAATTTGAGCATTTTAACATGGAGGTCTATGGGGACTAGCTGACTTGTGGAGTCAGCCTCAAGTGGCCATTGGAGGAACTGCAGTTTTTGGCACTCTTGCATTACTTGTAACTTGACTTGACTTGATCCTTTTAAATTGAAAATACTTGATACCCCCCACCCCCCCAAGCCCAAAGATTAAAAAGTAGGCTATGTTATTTAAAAACTGCTCCACCAACTCTTTTATTCAGACATAAGTCATGCAACAATGTACAATATCACTTCAAAAGAGGAACAGTCATGTCCTACAAATTTGGGAAAAGAAAATTATACACATTTTTCCAATATGAGATGAGTTGAAAAGAAAGTACAGAAACAATCAAAATTCATTATGTTGAGGTAATACTTAATAGTGCTATATGCTATAAAAGTGCAATGTCTGCACTAGTTTTTTATGATTATGTTCAGTTGCACCTGTAAATAAATACTATTATTTTGAAAAGCATTCATGATTTTTGTCAATTTAATTAATTATTACTCTGTTGTTAAAATAGCACAACATTTAGTGAGGAGTGCAAAATGACTTGTAAGAACTCGAAACTCAAAGTTTAGGACTTGTAAATATTGACTTGGGACTTGAGTGCAAAGACTTTAGACTTGGTCGCACCCCTGCATGTTACACTACTGTTATCAGCTCACTGATATATACAGTAAACAGTATATACAGTGGTGGATAAAGTAGCTAAAAGCCATACTTGAGTAAAAATATCAAAAGTAATTTTATTATATTAAATGTAATTAAGTATTTACAGTAAAAGTATAAGTACATGCCGGTAATAAAAAAGCAAGCAGTCAGAAATCTGAGGACTATGAAGGTTATTTCTTCTTAACACCATCTTAAAGCTGCTACAAGGAACTTTTAACTGGATATGCAAAAGTCTCTCGTTTCTGCTGATGTCTGTGCGTGACCTACAACAGCAAATGAGACCATCGGTGTGAAAATAAGCTATTTCTATATAGTGTATATCCATACCTTTAGGAAACTGTCTCCGGGTCCGCCCCAGGTCACTTCCAGGACAAAACGATTTAAGGCACTCGTCATCTTACCTAGCTGCTTACATTTATAGTGACTCTTATAAATAGTCGCTATTCCTCCTCCTCAACCCGACGATCATCATCGAGTAAAAGTTCTGTGAAAGCACTGGACTCACCAACAGTCAGCCACGTCTCAGTCACACAGAGAAAATCCAATCCTCAGGAAGTCAGGAAATCCTTCAGGATAAATGTTTTGTTCGCTAGCGATCTAGCATTTACCAGCCCAATCCTGGCAGGAGCCGGCGGGTCCACGGCGTTAGCTGTCCGGGGAGCCACACACAGAGGCTGCAGGTTGCGTAGATTCACCCCGCGCCAGCGGGGACGAGGAGAGCAGGGGCCACATAGCTGGAACACCTCATCCGGCTGACGACAGGTACCAGCCAGGCGTCGACAGGGTCCGAGAAATAAAGAGGCGAGGCACCGCTCCATACTCAGTCCAAGAAGCCGTGGAAATGCTTGCCAAACAGGCCTTCAACCTTACCAGCCTACCGCTGCGTTTACCCCGGCGGCGGTGCCGCTAACGCCAGAGAGGTGGAGTTGAGAGGTGAGCTGGGATCCCCGACAGGAGCGGGGGCAAAATTTTCCCGTCTTGTTTTTTCATTCATCCCCAAAACAGACACATGCGCAAGCCAGGTAAGAGTCTTTACGACAATACGCGCTAGAGCTCATGGGAAATGTAGGCTTCATTCTGGCAAAACACTACAACTTTTGTCCACAGGGTCGCCAAAATCAACTCAAAATGAAAGTTCCTTGTAGGGGCTTTAAAAATGGAGGGTACATTACACCTGAAGAAAAACGAGGTCTTCTACAAAATGTAAAAGATTTAAAGAAAACCTTTGACTTTGATAGATACTAGTAAGGATACTTTTACTCCAACACATAGAAATATATTGGAGTAAAGTATACATTTTATTTGGAAAATGGAGCAGAGTAAGGGTTAAAGTTGGCAGAAACATGGTGTGCAGAGACTCCCAAAAACTTAAGTAGGAAAATATTATCACTTTGCTACATTACACCACTGAGTATAAATGTGGGTGTGATAACCACTGTCAAACATCTGATAAAAGTCTAAAGTAAATAGTGAATTGTGTCATCTTCTGTGTTTCCAACAGACTTGCACCTTTTGGTGATGTGTGTGAATTTCCATCTTACTCTCACTAATTTCACAAACTGGCTAAAGTTCTTGAATGACATATTGTGCAATGTGACATTGTGCTCAAATTATACACATATATTATATAACTTCCTGCTTTACTTTTCCACCAGTGTTGAAGAATAATTAGAATTGTGCCCTTCACCTATTGATTACGTAAGTTTCACTGGGCTGAATTCATATGAGAATATCTCTGTCTAAACTCCTGCCAGTTACATCAGAAATGAGTCTGGAAAAAGATACCAGCTCCTCTACAGCAATCAGACCAGATCTGTATTCAGAGCTCATGGAGGGCGAACTGAACCTGAGAATAAACACAGTCAACATAATCAAAATAAAAAGCATTAACAGCACCTGATTAAGTATCAAATGACCCATTATGTCCTCTATATCAAGATCAGGTTGTCAAGATATGATTACAATATGTTCTGGGTTTCTGGTTTAGCTTGTTACGCAACACACTTAGTGGTTGATTAAATTTTGTCACATTACATAAGCATTTCTTGAAAGCTGGGTTGCAGACTCCATACAATGGCAGGCAGCGGGAAAAGAGTTTAAAAATTTAATCGTTCTTAAAGCACTTTGGCCCATCTGACTGAACGGGCTGAGTCTTGGCAAAGTTGGCGCAAATAGGAACAGATGCAGGGGAGTAATTTGGAAGTTAAAAGCAGCCTAAATATTGATGCCGTTTCTCATTTGAAAACAGTGTGGACGGACAGTGCATTATGAAACTCTTAGACAGGAAGTGTAGCTTTGGAGCAAAATGGAAAAACACCACACGCACACTACCGCCAATCTACAGCTTTAAAGTTGAGGTTGCCTAGCAGCAAACAAAAGGTAGCCTAAAAGCTTCCTCTCTGCTCTCCTCAGCAGACCCTCTGTGTGCAGCTGTAGGCATCGCTGTTTGGGATAAATTAGGGTGATTAATGCAACCAGAAGTCCTTTTTTTCCTCCTGCACAAGTCTGTTTGTTTCATTGTGGTGGTAATAATACACCAAGCATTTTCTACTGCGATTAAGTTGCTTTGGTTATATGACTTTCATCATAATCACAGGAAAAACATCCTTATATGATGGTTTCCATGGTTTGCTTTGTTAAAGTTTTCTTTTCTAGTGTAGAAGAGAAAAGAAAGTTTGTTAACTAACTAGGGTTACCTAAGAGTCTGCATAAAAACACATTTTCAGCCTATTTAACCCCTGTTATATGAGAATTATTTCTTTGCTTTATTTTTGCAATTACTCAGCCAATTAGATCAACAAATCAGCACTGTGTTTACCGAGTGATTTTAATTAGCTTTTGGCATCAGTAATTATAATGCTTTAATGTGCATTAAAGAGCCCCGCCTGTAAACATCAAGTGTTCAAACTTGTTAACATGCCCATATGGTGTTTTTTGTAGGCAGCAAGACATGAGGGAAATAGACCTTTCTAGGGCCGACGTCACAGTGAAGTCAGTTTGTTAGCAGGAGGCAAAACACGGCTCTAGACCACAGGGCTGTAGGCTACATGGGAGTCATAAAATGTCGTCTTGTTGCGTCATTGGGAGCTAGAAGAGAAGGAGTCATGGCTCAAAACTTAAATTTCATCACATACCAGCCGCCACTGTCTGTCAACAAAAACGAAGACAACTATGGTTAAATGCGATAAGACGAAAGGACTGGACGGAGGCGATCATCAAAAATGCTCACACTTCATATCCCTAACATATCAGGTTAGGGAAAATGAATATTGTCATGTCTATTGAGGGTTATCATGTCCACCTAATCAGAAATTGGGCAGGTATGAAGAGGAATACTGGACTTCTCTGTGGCACTAACTTTTTAGCGCATTAGTGGTCTAGGTATGGTGGCGGTCACTTTTGGTTCTAAAGGTACTATACCAAAACTTTTTTGTGCAAACAGGCTCAACATTACAAACTGGGATTGCATTGATTTATTGGCTGCACACTGGTATTGGCCAGTATTCCCCTTGTTGACTGCCATCCGCCTATCAGTAAATAAGACGACATTTATCGATAGCAGTGGCCGATGTTTTTCTGTTGTGTCACGGCAATTGAGACAAATGGCGTCCTGTCATCCAGAAGACAATTGAAAATGTGTTTGGGACCAACATAGTTTTCTGTGGGACGCCTTGGGGATGAAAAGATGCAGTTAATTCGCTACTCACGCATCAGGGGGCGCACCATATTGAACAACAAATCAGTGTTGACATTGGCAGGAGGAGAGCTGTTAGCTGTTAGCAGCTGCTGACCTGAACTAACAGCTAACGTAGGTTGCATTGACTTATATCATGAAATGTTCAAGCTCCACTCAGTAAAAATGAGTATTGAGATGCAATAGGAAATTACTATATAACTGAAAAACCCAACGCTTGCTTCAATGCCTTTTCTAAGTTCCTCACTGATAGAACTCTTCAGTGACTGTCTCCCATGTAATTTTAAAATGCTAAGATGCTTTAAAATGATTTTTGTTTTTAGATTTTTTGAGAAACTTGAATAAATACAGTTCTTTTAAGGAAGAATTTGTTGATATTTTTTATAGCAATATAAAATAGATATTTGTGACATGTCAGTTCATGGAGGACCGAAATGCAAACCAACAGGCAGGTTGAAATTCCAACAAAAAGCGAGCTTTAATGTAGCTGACTGAAAACATCCAGTACAGGCAGCTACTTAAAGTCCAAATGAAAGCAGAACAAAAACTAAACTAAAAACCAACCGGGAAAAACACAACAAACAGGGATGAGCACAGGTAAAAATGCAGGAACAACCACAGACGAACTGACAATGAAAAAAGGGAAACACAGGTATATGTACACAAAAAGCTAATCACAAGAATGAGACACAGCTGGAGTAGGAGGACACGGACTAAAGGGCTAACAACAAGAGTGGAGCAAACAAGACTAATACAGAACAGGTGTGAAGGGAAGACTCAGGGAACAGGGAAGGACTAACGAAACAGGTGTGACAGAAAATCGGTGGGGAAAAAAACACAAAGACAGGAAATAAAACCAGACACGACACATGAGGAGAGAATCGACAAAATAAAACAGGAAGCAGATTAAACATGAATGAATGACGTGACACAAGGAACACAAAGAGAAAACTCTTAAACAAAGTCCAAAGGCCCAGAATTTTACAATCTGTGTATTCCTTCTAGAAACAAGTTATCAGTTGTTTACAGAGTTGGGTATAATGTGTTACAAAGTAATGCGTTAGAGTACTTTGATTACTTTTTGCAGTAACGGGTAACGCGTTAGTTTACTGTTTGAGTAATCAAATACTTAAGTACATTTTCAAACAAGACATCAGTTACTTCTGTTACTTTTAGAATGATGGTCCTTCAGCTCCGAAACAGCAACGGCTGTCGTTTGGTTCTAATAACGGAGATAACGTTAAACCTATCAGTCTGAAAGAAGCCACGGAGCTTGTGGCTCGCTACGTGGTCGGAGAAATGCTGCCGTTGTCTACGGTGGAGTCTAAATAGGTGGAGCAGGACTCGCTGACAGACATATTTCAGACTCAGGACTTGCATTATGCCTGGTACACGCTACACACTGGTACTCACCAATTATCCCCGGTCGTCTTTCACGGCGTGTGTGATGTCATCGGGTTATTCTTGTCCCATTTTTATTACTTTCATTATTATTTGAGTCACTGCCAGAACTGTGTCTGTTCATGTGCCAGCAGACATGTTGTTGTAGTCACCTAAAAGCGTCAGCAGATGGCAGGAGCTACATTTGAAGCGCCATAAGTAAACTGTCAAGCTATTGTATCTTCCACAGGAAGTTCTGACAAATGTTTCAGAATAAAAGTCTATTTAGAAAATGGAGGGATTCTCTAGCCGAGGTTATAAGGGGCTTTTAATTTGAAACAAGTGTTGAGTTTGAAATGACGGTGCGATATGTGAATTTTACAAAGACAACGGAGCGGATAAAAAGTAAATATATAAACACACAGAGGGATTAATAAATAACGGACCGTCTATAATGTAGTTTGTTTCAAATGAAGCTGGGAGCCTCTGCAGTTGTGGTGAGTAAAAGCCCCGCCGCTATTTGTTAATGTTATTACTTTATGTCCGACCGTGAGGATGTACCATTGTTTGCTAGCTTGATGCTAATGACAGTAACATTAACTCAGCCAGTTGACAAAGTGCCTCTGCTGTTTCACACCATCATTTCCCCCTTTTACTCTGTGTGGTAACATCCCTAGAGGAAATATCAAAAATGCTGGGGTGTTGTTGTCATAGCTACAGTTGTCTACGGCAGCAGATCGTTCTGTGTTTCTACTGGTCAAAGTGACGGCTGTGATGGGAGAATTGGATCTCAGTGAAGGGCAAGTGGTCCATAACTTAAATTTTGGAGACAAAAAAATGTAGGCTTAGCGCCACTTTAAAAGTGCTTGAGTTGCTTTTCTCAGGGAGTAATGTTGGAAGTACTTTTAAAGTGGCGCTAAGCCTACATTTTTTTGTCTCTCAAAAGTAATTGAGTTACTTTACTCAGGGAGTAACGCAGTAAAGTAACTGGTTACTTTTTTTTAGAAAGTAACGCAGTAACATACTTTGATTACTTTTAAAGTAACCCTTACCCAACACTGGTTGTTTGACAACGTAGTCAAGCTGAAGGCTCACGTTTGTGTATTTCGAAGGCGAGCATGTACGCTCAAGCTGCAGGCAAGCGACTGAGGGGTGGGACAAATTTGCATATTCACACATCTGTGCATACTAAATGAGGCAAAGGTGTAGAGTTAGACACTTTAAGGCTTGAGGGGATTTTTCACAGCAAAAAACTTGTAAATATGTAAATCTGATGAACAGATATGAGTTTTAAGGGTTTTAATCAATGCCCACAGAGGAGCTTTAATTCACCATACCTGCAAGTAGATAGAAGCCATGCTATTTTCTTTCACTCTATTTAGCTGAGCTTCTTTTTTTTTGTCCTCATGTTAATTTTGTTTCTTTTCTTCTCAAATAAACATGGGCTCTCAAGGACTCCACAGAAAAAAGACTACAGGCAGTGTGCCAAAGCAGCAAGAGCACATTCGCATCCTCAACGTCCCCTTCTTCATAAATTTTTCCTCATTTTCCTTCCTTTGCATGCATGAAGGTTTTATTCCCATCTGTCACTCTAAAATGCCATAATATAGAGCCCAGTATATGGTGATGCAACCACTGTGTGGCATGCAGCACTTTTGTGCTCGACTGATTAGCCCATGACAGTTGGCACACTTCAGAAATATGATAATTGTGTTTTTGTGCTGTCCCGATGAGTCTGCTGCACTCATGTCGAGGAGGGAGCGAGGCACTGCTGTGCTTTGTACTGTGCTGCAATCATCCTCATCATCATCAGCTAAATCTTTTCAATAAGTTAGTGTTACACGTGTCAGCATTCACGTCACCGTGTGGAAACAACAGCTCAGCACACACGCTATGGTTTTGTTTATGCAAAAAGTGTTTCAGGCAGGAGCTCATTTCCGGGCACAGGTTCATTTCTGGATGTGCTGTTAATGCTTTATAGCCTGCTGTTTGAGAAATCAGTGTGGATCTGTGCGTCAGCTGTTTCTGCCGAGTACAAACTGTATAGGATGAAAAGAACAGGTCACACAGGTAGGTAAATAGACATGTAGGTGGGAAGGTTTAGAAATATGTCTTCTCGCTGATAGCCACATACTGATCAGAGACATCTTTTTAAGGATTATTTTTTTGGCTTTTGCCTTTATTAGACAGGACAGATTGAAGCATTATAGGGCGAGAGAGAGAAGGGATGACATGTAGCAAAGGCCCACAGGCTGCCTTTTGTACATGGAACACCTGCTGTAATCACTGAGCTACTGAAAGATTTTTGTACCAAAAGGCCCATTGCCATCGAGCAGTTCAGTTTGGTACGCTTTTTTTCTGTTTCCACTGGGAAAAGTTGTGGATTGTACCAATAGAGCTGTTCCACACCGTCCACATTTTTGGTCCACTCTCTGTTGGGGTACCTAGCACACAGATCTGGTACTAAAAGATGGAGCTGTGAACACTGCAGTCTGTTGATTGGTCAATAGCAGATGGTCACTCTGCTCAGGGCTGAGCTGTGGCTGGTTTTGAGGCTCATGTAACCACTGTTCATACTGTGATGAGTTTTATTAGGAGACTATATAAAATGAAAGGATGTTTTGCTGCCTCTTGCAGCAGCTGGAGTCTGAGAAAAAATTAATTAATTCACTGGGTCGACTGCCGGCAACTTTTAAGGTGGAACGTTAACTTGTAATGTTACTCAATGTGTGAGTTGACAACGTGAATCAATCAACACACCTTAAAGGGACATTGTGTAACATTTTCAGCTGTTTATTGGCAAAAATTGATGTCTGCATTCATGCGCATGTCATCATTGGTGTATTATCACCTCCACCAATAATCTGATTTATTCACATAAAAGGAGAATTTCAGATTTGTTTGTACATTGTGCGGGTAAGTCCTCTGGGGGGTTCCATAACGTTCTGCCATCTTGAGAATACATCCGCCAGCAAGGGACAACAGCCGAGCCTTCTGCGTTTTCGTTGAGAGCCAGGCCAGCGCTGCATGACTGAGAGGCTGAAGGAGAGGAACAAGAGGCGCTTTGCAAAGTCCCACCCTTTGAGCATAATGCAGGATCATGCATATGCAGCATCACGGGAGACGGAATCTTTGTCGCCAAGAAAGTGCAAAAAGGAATCAAAAAGGTAAGGTGACCGGCGAACTCAATATGGGGGAAGCCTTCCCCAGGTGGAAAGAGCTGCTGAAGGAGAAAGATAATGAAATCACAGGCCAGCGAGTGATGTGAGGAGAGGGATGAGGTGTGAGAGATTGAGCCACTTGTCAGTTGTCAAAAGACAAGATTTGATTGGTTTGTTTCGATTTACACCCGTCCCATCAGTCCTACATTGTAAACACAGCCAGCATGGTGAGGAGGGGGTTTGTCAACTCGCGCCACGTGTGTCTGTGTAGGAGCCTGAATGAATGCTCCATGAAGTATCAGATGACATGGTTTCATCAATGTTATCATAGCTTTTCGGTATACAGCGGCTACCGTTGTTGCAATACGCGTGTGAAACAGTGAGGTGCTAGAGTGCGCTATCCATTTGATTGCAATATGATTTCAACGTTAAATGGGAGAAATTCCTACACACTGTGGCATTAAATTTCATGTGACAACTTTGACCATAACTTTAGTTTTTATTGTCTCTCTTGGATGACATACACTTTTAGTAATGAGTGGATCTTCAAGCATTTAAAAATATATATTAATTTCAACCAGATTATGTGAACTGCATATATTCTAATCCTCACTCTGAGAAAAAAAACAGCATTGCGGAGTGTTTTCCTGTGGGCTCCGGCAACACTAAACCCCTGAGCTTGCCTTAGAAGGATTAAATGCACAAATCTGCTATTTTTATATATCCCATGGAGAGAGACTCTCACTGCAGCCTGTTCTATTTTGTTCTGAAAATGTCCTCTGTGTCCCTGGTGATGAGGAAATACAGTGAGTGCTGGACGATCAACCCCACCCACATTTAAGAGTACTGTTTGCAGTGGAAACACTAGGGTCTACTATAGGTACCATGTCTGAAGGGTTACTTTTGGTTCCATACTGAAAGTGTTTGGTGGATTTTGGGCAGTCCTCCAATCAATACAACTGGATAAGTGGTATGTTTAATATCAATGAATGTGTTTTTCTCTTTGTTTGAAATTGCCATGTGTTAACTATTTTACTTTCAGGCTAATAAATATACGAGGGATTCAGTATGTCTCAACTTTTATTCTTTATGGTGTGGAGAGGACTCATGACACATTCCTTCATTACTATATATCACTGTACATATGAACACAATGTGTTGAACATCATCACCAAAAATGAACTTTAAAACAAAAGTAAAGGTTAATAGCTGTGTGAGTTTTCTTTATATAATATCGTCAAACCTAAGATATTATGGTGTTTACATATGTCAGCTCTTCAGTTGCACAGAATCAATAAATAAACTTGATAACGTGCATCCAGTCTTGCTTACCAGTTCGCATTTAACTGAGAACACACTGTAACACATGGCATTACAGTCGAGTCTGTTTTTCAGCCACTAATTACTTGATCTGAGTCAGTTTTCATGAAGATCCATTTGAATCTTCCTCTGGTACCCTGCTGACAGGCTAACTGGCAGATAGCAGAGTGTCCTCAGCTGAAGTAAATTGCCACATGGTGAAAAACACAGTTTGGGGCGTGAGTGCTCAAAACACACGTGTCTCAAACATTATTAGCAGCAGTCCTGGATATATATCCTATTATGTGCACAGGCACGTTCTCTGTTGAAGCCATCAGTGTGTTGCTGTAGCCATTACCCGTTTAAAGAGGCTTGTTTTTCATTCACTCAGGTTGAGCTTTAAATGCTGTTTCCAGTGAAAACTGATTTAAATGTAATTCGCCTGAGATTGCTGCACCGTGGAAATTGATTTAACCGGAGACTTTCTTGAGCACGCTGGGCTCTCTCTAACAAGGAGGCGTCATGTGTAACTGATGAGACGTTTTGGTGAATTCAACACAACATTTAAAGCTGCTGTAGTTGATTTTTCTGTGACGATTTGTTAGGGGTCGTTCCTAGTGATGGACCTACAGGGAATCATCACCCAAATCTTCTTAATACTACCTGCTCAGCAACTAATGAGAGACAGACAAAGTTAGTGGAAAAACATAGTGGAGCATTTTGCATCTAAGGAGTCAGATTTTTCCCTTAACAGCTGGTGGAAAAAAAAAAAAACAGAGCTAAAAAAGAGGGAATAGCTTCTTTGCATATGATGTCATACATTGGTGCACTGTCCAGATGGAGGGCAGGCAACTGGACAACACTGGACAAGTGTACATGACTTGCACTGTTTACGGCTGTTCTATTTGATCAAATTGGGAAACATTAAGTCCAGTGTGTAGGATTTAGGAGCATCTATTGGCAGAAATTGTAAATAATATTCATAACTATGTGTATTAGTTTATAATCACCTGAAAATAAGATTTTTTTTATCTTGGAATGAGCTGTTTATATCTACATATGGAACGGGTCCTCATCCACAGAGTCCTCCATGTTGTTCTACAGTAGCCCAGAACATACAAACCAAACCAGTGGCTCTAGATATGACCATTCACGCTTTCACTACGGCAACTGTAGTTCTCTTTCAAACCTCACTCTCTATCTCACGTGTATTTTTTTTAAGAAATCTTACAGTTGTTCCAGTGGGTGTTTTTGTGTTGTGGCGAACATTAACCTGTTTGTACCATACAGAGCTACAGTAGTGTCCGTTTTTCTTTTTTATTGCTTTTAGCCGTCAATTTTTATTTTAGCTAAGGACAGTGTCAGCAGTGGCAACCACCAGATCCTCTAAGGGCAACGCTGGTGGCGGTAAGAGCAAGGACGTCGAGTCTGCCCTAGCCCAGCCACTTGTGGACTCCCCACATCTGGGACCCCCGTCCTCTCTGCATCACATGTACGGGTGCAAAACATTCCCAGGTTTCGCTCATGAACGCATAGTCCTGTGAGCACTGCTGTTCCATGCCGGTGAGAATCCTGGAGTGCCGCTCGAGAGTGACAGTGGCTTCAAAAGTGGTAGCCAGACTGGCTATAGACTGGCCCGCAACGCTGTATGACAAGGGGGAAGAGAGGGATTTATACGATGGCAAAATCCTGCCTTCCCATCAGGTCCCTGTCAAACAGTTCATGCCAGGATGGATTACTGAAGGGACCTACCAGGCACAGGTCGAAGGGCCCAAAGTGTCAGGAGCTCCTCAGCGTTCACTTACAAAATGTTGCTCAAATTAATGCATACTGACCAGATTGGGACTCAAAACAACTACAAAGAAACACAAAACAATCACATGGAGACACAAAATGACTACAAAGCAGAAACAACTACAAAGAGAGATGCAAAACCACCACAGCCACCTGTGTGTCTTGCTCCTGAGTAGGAGAGCTTGTGGGGCCCTTTGCTTATCTGTGCCCAGGGACCCATTGTCTCATAATCTGCCCATGCTAATTCTAAATAATAGCAGAAAAAGGCTAATATTCAACACAAAGCATATACGTCTGTATACATTTCTACAAAGATCCTGTGAGATCAGTTATCTCTGCAGACGTCAGAAGCTTGCAGTGTGCAGGAGATTGCTATTCAGCTGCTGTTACCCAGCTGTAGTCAAGTGTAACTCTGCTGATACATAAGATCGTAGCTGTTATGTTGACACAGTGCAATGCACAGTGTTCTGCCAATGTGCAACTAATCACTCTCGGGTAATGGTTAAATAATTCGTTGAGTTTATTTTTGCTGTTTTTCAAACTCCGCTCAGGAGGGATGTGAGGATGAAAACAAGGGGGAGCTTTGAATCCGAGTGGATCCTCCCCCCCTCCAGCCTCTTTCTGAACATCACTTCAATTTGAAACACTTGCTTGGTGTAGTAAATTGGCATTTGCCCCCGCACAAACATTCATTCATCAATCTGTCCCCTCTCACATTCCCCCTCTTCATCTGTCTCCCTCAGTCACCTCCCTCTCCTCTCCCAGTTCCTTGCCTCCTTCCATTTCTCGCTCCTGTCTTCTTGCTCTGTCCCCTGGTTCCCTTTTGCCACTTCCCCCCTTCTATCTGTTTCTCTCCTGCGGAATACACCACATACTCTCATGAATCCATCTGCGTCATTCGTCCCATGCAGCTACGTCAGACCTACTTAAGGATCCTGGGGGGGAAGAGTGTTTTTTGTTCCACACCCTCATCCATAAAGGCAAGCATGTGAAGTGTGGAGGGAAGAAATGGGGATGGATGGGGGTTAGGTAATGGGGGGAATAAAGAGAGAGGAAGTTCTGGAGAAGGATGGATGGCGGTGAGAAAGTGGGCGAGAGGGAAATATAGGAGCGAAAAAATGGGAGAGGAGAAAATGGGGTGCAGAGATGAGTGATAGGAGGATGGCTCTGCTGGAACATGTTGCATGATACAGTGTGTGTGCACTCCAGAGATAAGATATAAGCCTATATATAGTGTATCTGATATCTCATAGAACACTGTGTGGTTCAACATGTGACATCCCCAGGATACACAGGCGAATCCAGGCACTCCAAAAATAGAGAAAGCGAGGAGGGAAGAATTAAAAGCCTTTATTGTAGTGGCTTAATCATGAAAAGAGCCAACATGTTTGAATCACTGCAGGCAGGGCTTAAACACAACAACCAAATCTAAAAATATGACTGTCAGAAGTTCAGGGTCTTTGATCAGGCTCAGGTCGGTACAAAGGTGATCAGTATCACAGGCAAAAATCAACATGCAAAACCACACTCACAAGAAACATTAGGAAAAACACTGTAACTCTCACTCAGAGATGATCCAGCAGCAAAGGAGGGGAGGACAGGGACTTAAATAATCTAAGACAAGGGAGACAATAAGACACAGGTGAAACACATTAGGATGGGGCATGTGAGCCCAAAGAAGGGAAACTTGACAGGAATAAAATGAAATAAAACAGGAAAGACAGGGATGACAAATAAACATGAACTTGGAGAGAGTCATGACACTGACATTTAAGAAATGTTCAAGTCTGCTTTTATGCATATTCAAAATAGAACATTTTCAGCAGCTTACAAGACAGCATGAGATACTCAAAATCTAGGACATTATTTAAACTCAGGTGTAAAAACTGAGTTCAAATACGTCATTATTATTTTTATTGACTGATTAAAGCACTGAAAACACTGACAGCAATCAGCCAACAATTGGTGCTCCCAAAATAACATGTCTGAGTCAAATGACTTTCTCTGGAGCAAATTGTGTTTGTGTAACTCATGAATGATTTCTTTGGAAATTCAGTTTTGGAAAAACCAAACATTTACCAGTCAGCTAAAGACAGCCCCGTCATGTTCAGAGGAGCACTGTCCTTTACTTACTGTTTACATCTAATGTGAAAGCAACTATTTAAAGATCTTTCCTACAGCGCATATTAGCGCTGATTTGGTGGCCATTTTAAGAAATGGCTGCCATGGCCTTTAGGGGCCAAATATGCAGTGCCCCAATATTTAAGTTCTTCCATGTGGTTGTTGTAGTGTGTGTATTTGGGGAGTCATTTAAAGGAGCAATAAGCGAAATTCATCATTTCTAGATTGAAGGAATTAAAAAATTGCTATGTGAAGAACTAGAGGTGTAATTTCATCTGGAGTATAGCATGACCTCACACACCCTCTCTCTGTGTTGATCTCCAGCCCATTGTTTACAAACCGGTCCGGCTGTGCATTCATGTACGTTCATGTGACAGGTACAACATAAAGTCAAATGTCAGTTTTAATTAGTGTTACAGTAACGTTAGGCACATGTTGCTATGTCGATTCAATTAAATTTAATGTTACAATCGTAGCATGGGTTAATGTCCGAAGCTTGAGTTATTAGCGGCTCTGTCCCAGCAATGGGTCAGGCGTTACGGTTGTGTTAGGTGTGTAGCCCGGCAGCCCGGCTAACATTTGCAATTAGCATTGTAAAATGTAGCCCAGCGGGCAGCCTGGCAGCTGTGTTTAGCTATTTCCCTGCCTACTTCAATGATGATGGTACCTGTAATAAATGTAATATATTTGCTGAAATGGAGGCGAGGCTCAGTGACTAGAAGAGCTGGTAGAAGCGCTCCATAGCTACAAGCTACTCCAGTAGCCGTAGTAGCTCTAGTGCTAACTCTGGGAGCTAACGCTAACCTTCTCTTGGAACGTTAGCATGGCAGCCGACTAGTGCTAACGCTAACGTCTCCACGCTTCTTGGCTCCAACTCACTGAGCCTGGCAGAGAAGTGTGGGGACGTTAGCACTAATGGGCTGCCATGCTAACGTTCCAACTCTTCTCCATGAGACCGTGAGCCCGGCTCCCGGCTCAGTTGGAGTTGGATGTGATAGTCCGTGGAGATGCTGCGGTACTTGGCTGCACAGACGAGGCGAGTCGGGGGGGTGGGGGGGGTTGGAGAGCAGAGGTAGAGGGAGGAGTGGCTCATGACGCACTTTGTTTTGCTCTACAGGCAGTGCACAACAGCAAACCTAGCGGTGAAATGATTTTGCTTATTGCTCCTTTAAAGATGGAAGACAGAATAAGTACATGAATGCAAAAAGGGGGGAGGTTACAGGGTTTTTTGTTGTTGTTGTTGTTGTTGTTGTTTTGGTAAATGAGTGATAATTCTTAGTACATATTATATTAGGTAATTAGTACAATAATAATAAAGATAATAACATAAATAACAAAAAGTTATATTGTTTTATAGTTATAACAGAGTGGGAGGCAATTCAGAGGGAGAAAAACAAATATAGCTGCAAGTGGCAATGTTGGGGTTCAAGTCAGCATACACCTTTAAAACCTGAAAGCTGGGTAGGATCAAGACCTCTGACAGTTCACGACGACTGCGTTAAAGGTTACCAACAGGTTTTATGACAGTCGGACACATGCTTATTCATTAACGCACACAACTCTACAGGGCCACGCTCTTCTTTGGAAATATTGTTGCTTCCTATTGGCTGACTGCAGAAACATTTTGGGGTGATGCTTAGAGGGCTTAGTTTAATTATAATAATATTTGAACAAACCCTCATGGTCAAATTATGCGAAATGGCCATTGCATTTGTTTGGAACTGGTGGCGCCCCCTATTTATGTGATTTCAAAATAATTTTACACACATGGTTTAACATTAGAATTTAATGTATCCTGAAGTAGCAGGTGGCACCTTGTATGGTAGCCTCGGCCACCAGTGTAATGTGACTCGTAGTGTAAAAAGCGCTTTGAGTGGTCGGATGACTAGAAAGCCGCTATACAAATACAGGTCTGTTTACCATCAGTTCCAAACAATTTCAATGGCTTTTTACAAAATCTGGGCATAACTCAGTGTGGTCTGATGAGGTTTGATCAAACATCACTAAACTCAATGGACTTTTTTAACTAATGCATCCAAAGAAAAGCGTGGCCCAGTAGAAATTTGGACGTTAATGAATGAGCATCTTTCTGATTGTCAAAAAACTTTAATGCATATGTAGTAAAGTGTCAAATATCTTGAGCCTACCCAGCATTCAAGTTTCATAGATCCATGCTGGCTTGAACCACAGAACTGCCGCTTACAGCTATATTCTCTCATTAATCGCCTCCTTCTTATCTTTAGAGGACAAAGAGCTTTCAGAAAAGGAAGTGGTGGAGCGAGCAGGGGAAGCTGTAGCCTCTAAATGTTGAGATATTTTGACTTGTCATCAAGCACAGACCTAACAGACGACAGACTCCTTTGATTGCATTTTTGACATTTTGCCGTGAGTGAATGGAAGTCACATCACTTTAATGGGGCTTTAAAAATATTTTAGTGAAAGTCTATCGTATACATCCGGCATAGACTTCAACGGTGTGTTGTGCTTGCATCCCTGTCTCTGCAGACATGCCAAAAAATGATGGGTGCCTCACAGTCATAGCCCATTGAAGCTCTTACATCATCGTCAGCGTCAGCGAGATGCCCCAGTCTGGATTGCTAAAAATGAATCATGTCTAAACTGGCAGTTGTTAAAAGGAGACCAAAAATACTCCACCCTGCACACTTGCCAGGAAGTCTAAACAGGGAATCGGAAATTCAGTTAATGGTGGATAAAAAAGGACTCAGTGAGGTGAATTTGTCAGTACAATATAACCTCTAAGGAAGCTTTTCTTCCTCTGCTTTACAGTGTTCTGATTTGTTTGGTTGCATACACCAAATATATTTCCTGTATGTTATGCTATTTTCCCCAGCCTTGTTCATCTCAGCCTCAATCTGTGTTCTTTATGCCATGCTCTTTATTAAAAAGCTGTGGCTTACAGGGGAAGTGCCATCTGTCCTTGGCAGATTTGATCCTGGCGCTGATACTGACGAGCTACTATAAATATAATCAGGACATATGTGATGGAAACACATACGTCTGTAGAGATTAAGTAGGCTGACGTTATCATGATGTGTTTCATTTCAAATGTCAATATTGACTGTGCGTTTTTAGGGTCCGTATGCAAATGTGTTTCATTCTGAAAAACCGAATGAATGAATTTAATTGATCATGGCAGCTTAAGTGACAAAAAAGGATGATGATCCAGAAGGTGAGTCAGTAATAACAAACACTGCTCCTCTGCAAAATGGAGCTGTGTATCTATTAAACACTGAGCCCCCCTCCCAACACACACACACACACACACACACACACACATACAGAGTCCCCGACGCAGCGCTCCTCCCTCAGGATCATCAGATCTTTATCTGCAGCTCAGTGTTATTCTTCTGGACGATTGATTTCCCCGAGGCACTGAGCAGCCTCCTCCCTCAGCACAGGGGCGCGCGTGTGTGTTCTGTATCTGCATGTTGAAGCAGCAAGCTGAGGCCAGCTGTGTGTCTCTGTCCCTCTTCGCTGTCTCTGTCTGACCCATTTTCCTTTGCACACTGAGGACAGCAGTGTGACAACATGAGAAGAGAAGAGGATGAAGCTGAGTGATGATCTGTGGTGGGAATATAAATGTTTCAGGGGGAGCAGTTGATGTATCATAAAAATTAATACACTACTTTTTGTACACAACTGTTGAGAGTGATCAGCCACATGACCTGAGAAAGTTCAGGCTGTTCTCGTGCACTGTTTGTACTCGTAGCTACAACAAGTAATGCACAACAATTAGTACGCCTCTTGTAATCATGAGCCAGTAATTAAGAAAGGCTGTGATTGGGTGACCAATGCACTGATGTGAGTAAAGAAGAAAGCAGTTTAATGACCAATGTCCATGTAAGGACACAGGTTTAAGTCGAGGATGCATCAAAGAACACAAGACTTTCCCCCAGAAGACAGGTGTTTGGGACCGTGTGAAACCAACTGAACTTTGCGTTTGTACATTGTCACCATGTTTCTTTTCCTAAACCTAACCTTCAGTGGTCACTTAGTCACAGGAAAAAAAAAATCACCATGTCAAAATAAATCAAAACTTATATGACTGGACCATGTGGAAGTTTAATTTGAAAGGGCAGACACAGGAAGTGGCCACGCTCAGCAGTCAGACAGGAGTCAGGTTAATTTCCAGGGCTGGTACCTGTGGTTATTCCACAGGCTAGTTAATAACATGTCGGGCAGGAAATCCAAAGTGTGGGATCATTTTGAGAAGGTGAAGGACGAACCCAAGGTGATATGTAAACTCATTCGTCAACTACAAACATGACGAATCATCCGAAACAAGTAGCTACATGCCCATTAGCCGTCATTAACAGGTGGCTCGCTCAGTGTGTGACATGCACTTGTAGATAAAATATAGGCCTATATTAATGAAGGTTCATTAGTACGGTTTTGTATTTCTCTAGCACAGTGTTAACAATGTTACTGATACTATTCTTTCTCACACCTTGAACTCAAACCATTGTGTTGCCCCGCCCAAAATATATAATTTGATATTTAGATTAGTATCATAAAGATGTGGGTGACTAGTCGACTAATGGGCCTGAATGACGACTATTGTTTGACAAGGAAAATTCTTAGTCAGGAGCAGCCCTAGTTAGACCTAACGTTACTTGCCAAGAGGTAGGTTGATATGAGCAAAGCAGATTTAAGGAGGGCCCATTCATCCGTCCGTTTCGGGGTCCCAGCCATTTCTCTGCAGTTAATTATGCAGTAGTTCACATATACAACTTTAATGTTGGGCTCAAGGCTGAGACTAAAGAATGTTTCCCAGCTGTGCACTGCTATTTGTCAGAGGTGAGGACGTAAACCAGACATACATTTTCTAAGCCAACCACTTTGTCTTTAAACTGAAAAAGCACAAGTTTGTTTTTGAGTGTGAAATGAGCTCATGGTTTCTGCTTGTGGAAGCTGGGGAAGAACCAGAATGAGGCAAAGAAGACGCTGCACCTAAAAACTTGCTTGGAAGAAGCAAGAAAAAAAAGGTGATTTAAGTGATGTACAGTGTTGGGCAAGCTACTTGGAAAATGTAGTGAGCTAAGCTACCAGTTACCCCACATCAAAATGAAGTTTCACTACACTGAAGCTATCCCCAGAGAAAGTGTTGTCTCAGTGATAAGAAAAAATGTTGGATAGGACAAATAGGCAGGCGGAAAAAAAAGTTCAGTTAAACTGTAAACATTTAAACATGTCCTCCAATAACATGACATCATCAGTCATTAACATCTATCTCTCCTCTTCCTACTTGATGCATTTCTCTGTCTTGGCCTCTTTCAGTCAGCTGTCTGGCTCTGTCAGTAATTCAGAAACAGAATTCTGAAATGTATTTTTCACTCAATAAAACTATAATGAATAAAAGACAGTAACATGAACAATAAAAATAACAGACCTAAATAAAAACTTTTCTTTTTGGGGGGACATAAGAATATGAACATGTCCTGCAAATAACACATGACATCAACATGTCTCCTCTCTTCCTTCTTAATACTGTTCTCTGTCTCTGGCTCTTTTCTTGGCCCTTGTTTCCACTGCAAATCCACTAAATATATACAGTTTATGGGCAAGACATGAGAGAGAAGCGTCAAGAAGTGCAATGTAGCCAATCAGAGGCAGAGTAGGGCCAAGAAAAGCCAATAGCGAAGGCAGCAAGCACAAGAAACTTAAGGATTAGTAAGTGATGTCATGCGAAAGTGCCTCCCTTGTCTACATGCCTCGGCGTCAGTCAGGTTACTTATCCCGAGTTTTATCATCCTTAATTTTTTCCAGACCTCTGCAGAAAAAATGTCTGCTGCACTTCAGAGCTTTTCCTAGGAAAAATCGCTTGTAACTTTTATGGACACAATTAACTTTGTTCCTGAAAAGCTATTTGACTCAGAAAGTAGTAACGTTACCTAAGAATTACAGTTAAATTACATTGCTACTTATAGTGACCCTACTGCCCAACACTTATTAATACTTATTGGAATTGTATTGGAAGTTTTCAGTTTTAGAGAAAGAGAGACATAGAGGATGAGGACTAACTGGTCCTTCTGATAAATGCTTGTCTGGTAATGGGAAGTGCAGAGTTCATTCACTAAGCCTCTCAAGGGGAAGCTTTTTTAGTTTTGGATATGCTTCTCTGGGCTGAACGTGTCAGACTGGCACCAACAAAGAGAGGACTCAAAAAACACAAAGTCTTTACTAAAAGGTTATTGCACAGAATAAAAAATAACAAAACACAAACAAAGGTTTCCAAAGGCAGGGGGCTTAAGCAGAATAGAAAAATGCAGAAAAAACAACTGAGAACGAGCTGGCAACAGACAAACGGCAGCACGTAGACACAAGGAGGAGAGGTAATGAGGGACAGGTGAGTTTATGACAACATAGTGGTGAAGATAGAACTAAGCCACAAGGCAAAATTCTTAATTTTCTATCTGGTCATCATTCTGAACCTTCTCTGTGGGCACACCTGGAAGCGATGTAGGAGGGTTGTCTTCCTTTGAGAACAGTGGTGCGAACAGCAGGGGTGGCACCTTGAACACACCGGGAGACTCTATGCTCCAGGTGGCCTGGGAACATTTGGGATCTCCCAGGAGGTGGTTGATGATGCTGCTGGGTGCTGGACACCTGGGTGGCTGTGATCACCCTGTTGCCACGGAAACTCTGTACAGGATGAGTGGTGAAGAAATGGATGGATGGATGGAAGCAGAAAGGTTTAGTGTCCAAAATTTTTGCTCTAACTGGACTAAAAGGTAAATACATGTAATCCATTGCATGGAAAATGTTGCAAAATATTGAATTCTGATTCATCAGTTGATCAGTTTTGGTACTGTACACATTTGTCCATTCTCAGATACCACCAGTCATGCACATTAGCACTTATGCAAACATGCAGACACACAGCAGCCTGTGTTCACTGAGGAATTTTGCCTTTTTAGCAACCCCTTAAATAGATTAACAGCAACACCATGCAGCAAGACGTGTTGGAATAGTCTCAGAGATGTTTAACAAGACATGAACAGCATGACAGCAAGGCAGCACATTAATGTAAACCACTTTGCTGGCTATATTTAGAGAAGTACATGTTGGGAAAAAAAACACTAATTACAAATGCAGAGACAACTTTTACTGCAGGCAATGATATAAACGCATGATGTAATGATGTCCGCATGGGAACAGCAACATAAAAATGGTCATCTCAGCACTAAGGAGGATGCACAGACTTAAGTGAACAAGTAATGAGTAATACACAATTATCCAAAGCGTGTGCCCATGACATTAACACACACACACACACACACACGCGGTAATCGCTTTTTGAAGTTGGGTTACAGTTTGGTGTCTTCACGGATAAGCCTCGTGTGGCTGACAGTGAAGAAATGAGACCCCGTCCTTCTCGCACTCTAACGAGGACCTGGTGGCGAACTAAACAACCCCTCAACATGATTGAATTTGTACAACTCATTAGGCAGCGGTGATTGAATATGCAGACATGTAAATGGGGAGGCTCATGCGCCTGTGACCTTGCAGACTGGGAGCATTTGGAAAAGCACCCTTTAACATTCTTAAATCTCCTGTGATCATTCCTCAGCACAGCCTGCTGCTGTGGCCGACGCTCGCTGCAGCTGTGAACAATATTCCCAGGGTGGTGACCAATCAGGACTGCTGTCATTAGAGCAGTAGAGTCAGACCTAACAATCGATTCATTTCTGCTGACAGCCTGCAGCCCGGGGCAAGAGCCTGTCGCTGAAGCAATAGCACTCCAACCTTCAGATTGCTGTGTAAAAAGGATACTTGGTGGTCATGGGTGATTGAAGATGCTGAAATAGAATCACACCTTTGCAGTCTATATTTATTATGAGTCATACTTTTATCATATGCAGCTTTTCAGGGACTAATACCACAGTGTTGCACCCTTCTCCAACAGTAAATCAATGAATAATTACTCAATAACACTTAGTATTCTCCTCAGCATTAAAGACACAGAGATTTACGCCTGCAATAACCCAGACAGGAAAAGATAGGACACATACTGTATATGTGCCTCCAGAGTTATACTGTTCTGACGGGATGAACTGTGTGAGAGGATTGCATGTGATGTTACTGAACACTGCATTTGAGCTGTGAAACAAAAGCGTCTTCTTCATGTTCAGAAAGTAATTATGACAGGAGGCTAGAAGGGTCCAACAGGATTTTTCCATAACAAACGGTGAGGCACTTGAAAAGGACTTTTAAAAAGTAACATTCTCTTTGTAGCAGCCTATATGTCTAAATGTCTGTATGTGTTTGAGGATTGCGACTACTATTTCACTAAAGGAAAACTCAAATTTATGCATGCAGAAATGAACTGCAAACCATTGATATCTATTAATCACACTGTACTTTGAAGTGAGGCAGCACATCTCCTCCACTGTCAAGCGCCTCTGGATGAAAACAGTGACAACTGTGGGAAAAACAATGTGACTATAGGCAGTGAGGAAAAGCTACTAAATGAAAGGAGACATTCCGACGTGATTAATCCGGCTGCCAAGTCAACCAGCTCGCCTTCAGCTCAGGGTAGAAACACAAAAGGGCTCCCAACAAAGAAGGTTGTCTTCATTTGTTTTGTTGTTGTTGTTTTTTTTTTTCCTGAGGTATTCATCACTAGTGAGGCAGTCAAAAATAGCTCGCTCATGTTGCAAACGGAGAGATGAAGGAGCGCAAAAAAGGCACTTTGGGGAGAGGGAAGGCTTTCCAGGCTAATTGTGGTAGCGGCTCATGCATAGTGTATCACCGGGGCTGTGTCTGTAGACTTTGTGCCAGCAGGAACAGTCTCCTGTGGGCAGCTGTGAGGAAATGAACTGTGTCTAAAATGAAAACATGGGAGAATTTGTGCCCAGTATTCCTTCTGAAAGGGACATGGCAGGAAACTCAGTGCATCTGAATGCACTTGTTATAAGGTGTATCTGTTAAGGCCACAGCGCACAGATGGGACACTGAGAAGATAAGTAAGCTTACTTGGCAACAGCATTGAGCAGTCCAAATATCTAGGCAGAATTATAATATACATTAGGACAGACAGATTCCCCCCTAAATATTCAAATATACTAAATACACTTTAGTGCTGTTAGGCTGTGTTTATAAGTTCATTTTTCAGCCTAAACTTATTGTATAATATGCTAACATATTCCCATGTCACTTAATGTGTGTAGGGGTTAGAGTTTATATGGTCGTAATTGTAAAAATTCAGGTATGTTTTCTGTGTTTTATTGTACTGAATTGAATGTAACATGGCCGCCCTTTTGCTGTTGTACTCCATGGGAGAGGGGGTTGAGTTTATATGGTCTTAAATGACAGAGGATTTTGTTTTCATCTCTTGCTGTCAGCTGTCAGGAATAAACGGAGATCGCTTCCAAAGATATCCACAGTCTGGGCCTCTTCATATCAGCACAACACAGACAACACTAAAGTCCAACAGTTACATATATCACTGTCGATTGCAATATTTTTTGTTACGCGTTAGTAGTACGTAGTAGAGTGCAGATCTCCAGAGAATTCTTGCAGCCTAATTTTAGCAGACGTGCTGTAGCACTTCCCAGAAGCTAATACAAATAAGCACCTAATCTCTTTTCGACAGAGCCGTGTCACGTTGCACTGAGCAGATTGAGTCTCCTGCTAACAGGCGCTGTATGGGAAATATAGATACAAAGGGTGTCATTCATGAAGTGTTAGTAAATCTGGGAGTAAATTTGCACATAAAATACCTTGGTACTAAAAGCCTACTCCGGATTGAAAAACTCGGATTTGATCGTAGGCACATGTGTATGTTCATGAATGCCAATCAATTGTAAATTGACAGCACGCTCCTGCTGGTCAGCAGTTAGCATACATCTTCATCTATGACTAGCCACTGACCACCATGTATGAGGTGATAATCACTATAGATCCTGTCAACCTGTGAACATGGAGCCAACAAAGAAATAAAGAGTGAGAAAATTTATTTTTGGTGAAGGGCTGAGAAAAACATTTTATTTTCTTCTGTTATTAGTAATGTGACAGAGGTGGGTAAATCAAAGGTTCGGAGGTTAAACAAAAATGATTCGATACGAAACTAGATGCAAACAATGCACAAGTACACACAAAAAAACACAGCAGTTACAGGAAGAGGCTCTTCCCAGTCACAGCTGCGGATGAATGCATCATCGGAAAGACTTCTCTGTCAGTTTTCCTCAGCATTGTTTGTCACTGTTGTGAAATTAAACCACTGCTAAATACTATTAATCTAGACAATAACCCACGGCTAAGTTTAATACCAAGTAAGATGGTCTGGCGTAAAACCACACCGTCTCTCTCCAACTCTCTGCCAGATTCGGGTTCACCAACTGCTCGGAGTGAGCAGAGACAGACGCCGAATTGCTTTCCCACGTCCACAAGTCTTATTAAACTAAAACTCAATTTTAAATAATGTTTACGACTCCCACGTCACGTCTCTGATAACTAATCTGAAGCTTAAATCTGGTAAATGCCAACTAATTTGACTAAATGTGTTATATTTCTGATCTCTTGTTAAAGGGGTTTTTTTGGGGAGTTTTTCCTTATCCGCTGCGAGGGTCATAAGGACAGAGGGATGTCGTATGCTGTAAAGCCCTGTGAGGCAAATTGTGATTTGTGATATTGGGCTTTATAAATAAAATTGATTGATTGATTGATGGTTTAACTTATATGTTTCAAAGGCATCTGTGTATAGTGAACATAACAGTGCATGACACAAATTAAAATTGTAATTTCTAATGATGACAAGCAACATTTATGTGCAATATCTTATTTACAGAAGCACTACGCGCAGTCAAAAGCAGGTGTAGGTAGGTGTTTTGTTAGAACATTCGAAACGATCGGAGCTACTACATATTGATGAATGCTGAAATACACATATATTTCCTTCTGTGATCTGTAAGACACCATTTATTTCTGCTCACATTTCATGAATAAGACCCCATGTATTTGTGAGGATGACTGTATTTTTAATGACTAAAACTAAGCCAGAAATGTTTGATTCATGTCATTCATAAGTGGACTATCAAGAAAAAATGACTATATCAACAAAGTCTACACAAGTCTACAAAATCAGACAGGCAAAATGCTCCACTTCTGAAACTACTCAGCAACTACTACCCAAACTGCCCGGTATGACGCCATGCAGCGGACAAAATCTTGTTGCACCTGGCCCTGGTGAATTTGGTCCCTCCTGGCTCCCCTACAGTCAAGATGGCAATAGATTTTTTTTTTTTTTTGAAAAAATGGGGACTAATTCATCTCGTATCATGTCTGACTTTAGTGGATCGTAACATGTCGAGTATGGAATTAATCTGCAGATGCTGCAGTTCAGAATGAGACCAAACTTTTCAATGGATGTCAGTTTTTGAGCCACGACGAAGGCCAAACTGTGGCCTGGAACAGACTAGGTAAGGCTTGTTGGTTTTAGCAGGGTCACTGCTAAACCCACTGGCTGATTAAGAGAGTTGAGAAGTCAGCAGTCAATGACGGTATTAACTAGAGCTATACCCGACTCAGAATTATGTCAGTTGATTCAATTTTGCCTGTTCAGTATGAATATTCAATTATTTGTTTTTTGTTTTTGTTTTTGTTTTTTTTCATATAAAGTTTCAAAGTTGGAACTGGGATCAGTGGGACATTCAGAGTGACAGCGACATTCACACAATAAAGTAAACAAGCTAACTGCACTAACGACTGATCAATGTGCAACAACATTTTTTGCCGAAACTAGATATCAAACAAAAGTCAGAGACTGTATTGTAATAAGTTGCTGTGAGCTGTATATTCACAACCTCTAAGCAGAAGGCAGAACATAATGTTATCTCAGAGCCCTACGGTGCAAACGCTCTCCTCCTGCAGGCCGCTGCATTGTGTCTGCGGCTGCCTGTACTGAAGAGCAGCATCAAAGTGAAGAGCGCTCACTCAGTACAGGAGGAAAAAAACAAAAACAAAACAACAAAGACTGCTTGACTTGAAGCAATCTCATTCAACTGAAGGGTATCCAACCGATGATTCGACTCTCCAACCTTTAGGGGGCAGCTCCAATATTAACAGTCAATAAAACAGGTTTTACAACAGTTGTAAATCACTGTAACCACTGGAGGTCCTTGAGCATACAGTGCACACAAAATATGAGGCTGATTGGTCTACTTACACCTGGCAGAGATAAAAATATTATATGAAAAGTAATTAAAAATGTCATAATATGTCATTATTGGCTCCCTAAAATGGCACTCAATCATCAAAACTGTGAGAACACCTGATTTAAGATTTTTGTTTGAAAATGCTCTAAAATTGTTGGTTTAACTGTTGAGTTAAACCCCCAAGTGTTGGGTCACAGAAGATGGGTCCCCCTAGTGTTGAATAGGTGATTACAGCCCTGCTAAACATGCATATTTGGAGTGAGACCGCAAAGTGGACTCACTGATAAAGTGACACCTAATACTGTTTGTGCTGTGTGACTTCCAAAGTGTGATGTATTATCTTACATAACTTCCCTCATTCTCGTTCTGGAAAACTATTAAAAATTAATGAACCCTCAGAAACGGTTGCTCTCCAGACTATAAATTCCATTTTTAATTATTGTGACGCATTCAGGCAGAAAGATTCCCAGGACCTCATGCAGCTGAATGGTGCAAGATATGAAACCAGTTCCTGGAAGAAGAGATAGCAAAGGTGAAGATATGCAATAATAGCCGGAGGCCACATGAATTCTGTTGCTCACACTGTGGAGGGAAAAATACATCTCACCATGTTTGTAAAGTATGATTTTCAGGGGTTTTAGAAAAATGAAGTTTATGCAAACCTGTTGTCCATGTTTTGGTTTATAGCCAAAGCCCTGAAATACGAGAAATGTTATTTGACTTGTGGACGGAACTCACAGGATAAATGGTACATTCCCAATCCAAAGAAACTGCTCTATTATCATGCACTTAGATCTCATTGCTTTCACTTTGTCTTGTCTTGTCTTAGCCTTGATTAAGAGAGTTCGTCCTCTGTAAACAAAACACAGACACTGTTTTACTCACTGTGCTTTGCAGATAAAA
The DNA here is from genome assembly GCF_041903045.1 of Epinephelus lanceolatus. NCBI lineage: Eukaryota > Metazoa > Chordata > Actinopteri > Perciformes > Serranidae > Epinephelus > Epinephelus lanceolatus. The sequence continues at coordinate 17,167,740 of NC_135754.1, read as the reverse complement.
GTCAGCAACCTGCTGTGGAGAAAAAGATGCATGTTTCTCCTGGTGTGGACAGTTGGTGCTCCATAGCATACTCCAGTTTTACATGACTGAACCTGACAAGGCCATTTCACTTTACCGTCCCGAAGTGCACTTTCATCTCCACTCTAGCTCTCCAATCAGTGCGACACCATTTGTACAGAGCCAGACGGTATGTAAGTGCTGTACAAATAGTCCTGATTTTTTTTCTCACAAATCTGTGAAGGAGACGATCGTTACATGGCTTTATTCTCCTGGTCTAATTCTCAGCAACACCGCTGATAATAGATGTTGATCTCAGTCCTGTATCTTCATGTTTTTGGTCCCAGTAGACGTGCACTGGGCTCGCTCTTTTCCTCCTCTTAATGATGAATAGAAATGAGAGGGGAAAGAGGTCCAAGAAAGTGCTGAGGATTATTGTGAAAGACAAAGCAACAGAGTGTAGACAACAGAGTATTTTCAAGGAAGTGAGTCACACATCGCACATTCTGGTCCTCATATGACATTTTACCCTTATACTGTAATAACTTGGCATTATTGAAGCCCTTCATTATTCATAAAGTTATATATCTTATAAGATATGAATAAATTTAGGAGGCTAGAAGGCATACAGTATGACTGTTGCATAAAGATGTAAAAGCCACCACTCACAGTTGATATAACAGCGTTATGTAAGAAATCGTAGAGTGAGCAACAAGCTTGCACAAGGATTTACACTTTACACTATTGCCACCTCATGCCAACAACCACACTCTCTGATTCTTAATTACATGAAAACAAACAGCATAATTATAATCATTATAAACTGATTCCACAGGTAAAAAGGAGTATCCCCAACCAAGGGGTACCTGTGCTCAACTAATCTGAAAAGAATAGAAATTACAATTTGATTTAAACAATATATCCGACATATTGAATCAGCTGTAAAACCTGATTATGTTGCACGAATAATGTTGTTACTGTACCTTTCTGCAAACCACAGAAGTGTGACATTTCAGCACACTCTCTTCGACCTTGTGATGTATCGACATTTGGTCATGGATCGTCCACGTCCAGATACAACATGCAAGGTACCCTGGGTGCGCTGGTTGTTGACGTTCTGGGATGCTGTGTCAAGTTCTGCCTGTTACATGCATTGTCCTCTTTCAAAATACACTTTTGTTTCACAGGTAATTTTCCATTTACATACAGTCTCTTTTTTGCCCAAGCACCAGATTTTGGCGACTCTGGAGTAAGACGGCTGGGGTTGGACATATGTACCTTTCATATCTATAACATAGTACATACATTATGAACGAATCAGCACCCCACCAATGACTTAACATTCAATTACATTAAGTCTAGGCAAGTAATGCTACTTCGGTTAGGTTTACGTGAATTATATAAAAGTAAAAGTAAATAAAAGTAAAGCTGAAGTAATCGACAAATGGTTGAAACTTCGGTACATCTAAACGTCTTGACTAAAGGCACCTCAACATTGCCCGTTTTGAATGGAATAGTGATGAATTACACTGAATTAAAGGACCAGTGTGTAGGATTCACTGCCATCTAGTGGTGAGGTAGCAAAACTGAAAGTTCTCCTATGTGCCAAGTGTGAAGCAGAACTATGGTGGCCAACATGAATGACCCCATCTAGAGACAGTGTTTGATTTGTCCTTTCTGGGCTACTGGAGCAACAACATGGCAGACTGCTTGGGAGAGGACGTGCTCTGTATGTGGAAGTAACTGGCTCATTCTAAGGTGGCAAAAACATAACAATACTTATTTTCAGGTGATTATACAGTAATGAAAACATAGTTATGAATATTAGACACGATTTCTGCCAATAGATGCCCCTGAATCCCACACACTGGACCTTTTAATCAAACACATTTGGCAGATGACAGGTGGTGTTGATGAGGGGGCACTTGAACTCATCTAATCTGAAAAACAGGCTGAAAACCACCATCCTACAGTATCTTACTTGACATTCTTGTTTGCAGCTGTAAAGACAAATCTTCAGTCTTACGATGAGAAACAATATATTAAAAATGACTGTCATAGCTGTCAAAAAGTACACTTGGTGGCATTGCTCTAATTGGGATAAAAGAACCAGCCAGCTTTTAGCAAACACACTCATTCAGGTGCATCTCTATGCCACTTTTTTGGCCCACTTTCCTCCATTTTGTGGATATATTTGTCGAGGTGAAAAGTGGGCCAGAACCTTCCCATGAGCCTCCACATGTAGACAGGAATTAGATTTATTACCCAGAATGCCCCACAGGGGAACACTGTCCCCTGCCCTGTCTAGGCAGAATCGATGAAACATGGAGGGGAGAAGAGAGGAGTGGAAAAGAGCAAGACGAAGAGGAGAGGTAGCAGCTATTTTGAATCTACAGTGCACCCAGGAGAGAGAGACAGAGAACATCTTAGAAAAGAAAATGTATAGAAAAAGAGAAAGGGGACAAGCGAGACAGCAGAAGGTCGATAAGTTACTTTAGACATATACGTAGCTGCATAAAGTATAGATTACCTCAACATCCATACAGGAGGTGTCATACCAGTTGTTTTCAGCTTTTTTAGCCCTGAGCATGAAGTAACGCCTGCTCAACCCCCAGCTCACAAGTTAACAGTGGTGAACAGTTCAACCAAAGATGGACTTTTTTTCCAAGTAACCATAGACAATATTTTTTATATCAACAACACATGACTATGTGTAGGTGAAGAGAGGTTGCATGTTGTGATGAATACATGTCAAGGGCATTATAGCCCTATCCTGCTGCTGCCCTCAGCTCTACAGAGTTTGATAGCATCCCTGTGGTCATTGTTTTCTAGCTGGCAACTTTAATGTTTTGGTTCATTTTCACTGCTCACATACAAGCAGCTGAAAAATGAAGTCAATGCAGATGTGCCAAAAACTGCAGTTCCTTTTATGGCCACTTGAGGCTGGCTCCAGAAACCATTTAATCCCCACAGACCCCCATGTTACAATGCCCAACTTTACAGCTGAAATAGACATGTTTATCCTTGTACAAAAAACAGTTTTGGCCTCCCCCCTTGACGGCGCCACTGACCGCGCACATGCGAGTTGTCGACATGTATGTGTCGGCTTCGATGCTGGTATATAAGAGCAAAAAGACAGGGACCTCGACACTTAACAGGCATATGACAAAGGCTTGCTATGGAAAAAAAGACAAGAGTCAGCCTTCAATGTCCACGTTCGTATCTTTAAAAAAAATGTCAGGTTTAAACCAGGCTCGGGCTCATAATTACAGTTAAAGAGATGGGCCGGGCCGGGCCGGGCTCGGACAGAACATGCATGGGCTCGGGTGGGGTTGGGCTGGATTTTTTGGGCCCGATCTAAGCTCTAGATCCTACCCTTGCTCCTCCACAGCTCCATCCTCTTATCCAAATATGGGCACCTCTGGCTCCAAAAAACTAACAAGGCGATGGTCAAAATGCCAAACCCAAGGCTTCAAAATGGGTGTCTACAAACCAGTGGGTAACGCCCATTATTTTATAAAGTCTATGCTCTAATATTGTTGTCTTTGGCTGCAGCACACAGCTGTTTTCGGTCAAAAAAAGCCCTAACTGCTCAGCACCAAACTGCAGACAGACACAGTTAGCAACTAGCTGGTGAACATAGTGGAACATTTTGTGGCTGAATAACCAAATGTTACACTCAGGTGTTGGTGGAGAGGAAAACAGAGCTAAAAGAAAAGTAAATATTGAACTTATGAACTTCACATTCATCAGGTGAACATGAACATGGCTCTATATTAAGGCTTATTTTGCTCCGTAACTGCTGGATGTGTAGACAGCTGATTGGTAAAATGTTCGCCATATTGGCTCAAAGGATGACAATGATAATACTGTGCTCATAATGTTTCCACTGCCCCCAAGTGGCCAAAAAATGAGCTGTTGTAGGTGTGATTAATAACCTGGAGTAGACAATTTTGTGTGTTACAAGAAAGGAGAGCAATAATAAGTGAAAACTAAATAAAGGGGAAAATCTGTTTAAACCTGATTTGTTCATCATATTGCAAGACAGTGTGTGGTTCTGAACCACAAGTCGAAAGCCACTGTGCTAAAACATATCCTTGGTATTGATCTTTCTGTCTGTCTCCTTCATCCTTTCAAGCAGTTTTAATTATTTATCTACCGATTACTATCTATTTATTGTATTTGAAAACACAGACGGATGACGTGAGAGATGTTGTGAAGTGTCACATATGTTGTTCCGCTACATTAAAATACTGCATCCATATGACACATGTCAATGGTTTCTCAATCATTCTCAGTCATCATGTCAGCTATATCACACAGTCCTGGTTGGACATAAATCCACTTAAAATCCCCTCGCCCAGCTTCAGTTTAATGTCCATCCTCTCATCCATCAGTCATTGATAATCTATCAGCACACTCCACTGCGTTATTTACTGAGCTGGACTCTGTGTACGTGCTGGATGGTGTCCCAAAAACAATTTGCACTCAGGCACCAACAGATACATCTTGTGACAAATAACATACTCTATATATGTCCATAAATAGATCTAAATAAACTCTTAATACAAAAAAAAACAAACATCCAAGTGCACAAATGTAAAGTTAATGCATGCTTTAAAAAAGGACCTGACAAAACAGCAGGATATATGAATGGCTGAATGTCTTTTTTGCATTAATAAGGCGCAGGTGATAACAAAGGTAATGGGGCACAGGTGAAACTAATCAAGGCGGGGCAGACAATCACAAAGCCAGGAAGTAAATGACACATAAGGAGTGACCTTCAAAATAAAACAGGAAACAAACAGGTACCATTATTAAAGTACAATAACTGATGCATTTAACAGCTTCAATACCTTAATGTTGAAGCTAGTAAATGGAGGGTTAATTTAAGGCTGCTTTATATACTCTCAGGTCCCTTAATCAAATATAATACATCATCATTTATTTGTTGATTAACTAAAATAACTATATGAAGTAAAACATTTAATATTTGCTTTTGAAATGTATTGTGAGTAGAAGTATAAGTACCAGAGTTGTGGACTCAAGTCACATAATTTGATGACTTTATAGACTCAACAAAATTAAAAGACAACTTGACTTGGACTTGAACATCAATGACTCGTGATTTGAGCCTTTTGATTTCAAAGTACTTGATACCTCTTCCCAAGACAATTTGGGAAGAAGAAGTTTTTGCTATTCTTCCAGTATGAGATGAGTTAGATACAAAATAAATACTGTATAACAAGAAACATACAAAAATCATTCTGCTGTGGTACTGGTTAATATTTTTATTTTATTTTTCATTTATTTAACTTTTATCTAACCAGGAAGTCCCATTGAGATTGAAAAAAAAGAGCGACCTGGCTGAGGTAGCTGCCAGTCAAAACACATTTAAATGCAACAATTACAACATATAATACAAAAATCCACAATAAAACAACAACTATTCAAACATAGTGGCCTCTCAAGCCTACTCTCATGACTAAGGTACAGAGTAGGGTGATGCAGTTTTCCCCAGATCTGTTAAAACCCCGTGTAGATAAAAAAGAAACCACCTGGAAAAGCGTAGCTGGTAATGACCACAGCTGACACATGCAATCGAGCAGAGGTAGGCCAGAAGTTTGCCCAATATTGCTTTGTAAATAAAAATATACCACTGACGTCCAACCCACCAAATCATAAAGAATGAAGTGATGAGTAAGGGACTTCGCATTTGTAATAAAACGTAGAGATGCATGGTACACTGACTCAAGGCTACGTGAAATGGAAGAGGTTGCATGCATTTACAATATGTCACCATAATCAATCACAGATCGAAAAGTAGCTTCCACAAGCTTTTTTAATAGTGCTATATCCTTTTTTGTGATTAAGTTCAGTCGCACTTGCTTTAACAAACATGTTTTAATCAAATAAATACAAATTTTAAAAAAGCATTCATGATTTTTCTAAATTTGATGTAGTAATATTCTGTTGTTGAAGTGGCATTACATTTGGTGGAGAGTGCATTACGACTTGTTTAGGGATCGAAACTCACAGTTTAGGACTTAGGACTTGAGTGCAAAGACTTAGTTGTGACTTACAAAACAATAACTTGGTCTCACATACAACTGCAACAGTAAAATACAGTTACACTACAGTTCTTGAGTAAATGTATGTAGTTACTATCCTATCAGCCAATACAGTATAGCAGTGTAACCACTGAACTGTTCAAATAGTTGAACAGTTGAGTTAAATTGTTTTTGAGTGATGTTTATTTTTATGCTAACACTTTGTGACAGTTTAAAAATTGCAAGTATTGCCATCTTGTCACAAATTATATGTCAACATATCCGTTATAATACCCCTCGTAAGTCTACAGCTCCTGTTGCAAACACAGCTTGTCTCGATGTGTCTTCCAGCCATTGTTGACACAACTCATTGACAGCTTCTCAAAACCAGTGAAAGCAGCTCCTGGCTCCTCTGTTTGTTCTTGCCATGCCACATCAGACTCACTCAAATACCACTTAATGTCCCCACGACACTGTACGAAGCAACAGTAACAGATGGTTGGCGCGTGTTTGTGTACATACAGCACATATGTAGGTCAGGTACACCACGGTCGCCGGTTGCCATGGGAACTGGGTATCAAACATGACTGCAATCTCTCGGAGAAATCGACTTGTGGCCAAGCTCCGCGCTCTCGCACCTCTCATCCCCTGTCAGCACTTAACCCGTTCGGATTATGTTGGAATATTCATTGGGGAAAGTTAATGTGGTCACAACAAGCTCAGACTGAGCCTAACAGGGTTTCCTCTGCTGCTAATGAGACGGGAGATGAAGCATCACTTTAGATCAATAATCCAACACACATCTGGTCAGACAGAAGCACATTGGTGTTGCATTTGTTGCCATTGACCTAAATGTACTGTACAAAAACCTAATCCCACACTCTGACTTGGAATATCATCTCCACCTCACACTTGGCGTCTGTCCCTGGATCTGTTTGTGAGTGCCTGTACATGACCTTGGGGATTCACGGGGAACACAAAGGGATTCTCCCTGCCTGTCTCTGCCTGTCTCCCCCCATCACACCGATACACATTGTCTGCACACACACACACAAACATGCACTCTGTATGGTAAGCGCACGTGATTGGATGCAGTGAGCTGGTGATGCATGTTGAATGCTGATGAGGTTCTTTGGGTGCTTTCTTCAGAAAAAAAAAGAGAAGCGGTAGAAAGCTTCCTTTGTGCCTGCGAGACAGAGAGGAAGGAAAGGAGAGAAAGAGAGAGGGGAGAGAAGACAAACCTACCCACATTATTCATCAACGTCAAACCCTGCCTTCACCTCCTGGGTGCACGTGCACCCAATCACATATGGACACACATAGATGGAAATACCTCTACACTCACACGTGACGCTCTGTTATGCATTGATGCCCTTTCTTATCACATAATTCATTGTCATTACGCCTTCGAGAACTGTAGTGTATAAACATTCCAGTTAACGTGGCCTTCCTCTCCACTGCATTGTCCCCCTGCTTTCCTGTGGTGGATATATACACAAACCTGCTTTGTCCTCCTCACAGTGTCCCAGTTTTTATGTCTGTTCAGGCTAATGAGGTGAATAATTAGCTTGAGGCACACCAGGGAAGCTTTTAGGGTCAGCAGCATGCAAAGCAATTTTTGGTGTGAGATAGTTGCAGATAGGGCATAACTTATCTAATAAAAGGATGGACAAAAGATCGCATAAAAGGCCACTGATGACAGTTATGCCAGGCCAGGTCACCGAAGAGCAGGTCATCCCAGGCAGGCTGCTGTGCTCATCTACTGTTTGTATGTGTACCTACGAAAAGCAATGCCCCAGAATTTTTCTATAACCCAAGTAATTAGTATATAGCCCACACAATCAGGAAGGCTGCAATCGTGTCACCAAAGTGGAGTAAAGAAGGAAGTAGTATAGAGAACTAAAATCCGCATAAGGAGGCAGATTGGGGTGGTGGATGGGTCAAACAAGCACAGGACTTTCCCTCAGGAGCAACACATTCTTAGTCCGACCTTGTCACATGTTGACGTTTGGTCATGGACTTAAATTTACTTTTTCTTTTCCTCCAGCTTCCAACCAAAAACATGTGGTTAGGTTAAAGCCACACAAGCACATGGTTAGGTTATGGAAAAAAGAAAAGGGTTATGCTTTAAAATCTCACGGGACACGAACATCATTCTCTTGGGTGAAAGCTGGTGTTTGTTGAACCCATCTACCACACCTCCTGCCCGCTGCTGTTGAACTATAATGGCGACCGCCCGCATATCATGCCGATGTTAAAGGCTGGCTTTCTTTGTCAGTATCTGACGCCACAAATCACCGCACAAGCATCGGATTTCAACAACTTCGGAGTGAGACCGGGTTGCCAGGAGACCAGTGTTCATCTCCCCTGTGAAACCAAGTTAATATACGTTATTTTAACAGACATTGTACCCATGTTTCTTTTTCCTAAACCTAACCTACATAACTCTACGTGAAATACAACCCGGTCTCACTCCGAAGTCACTGAAATCCAGCACTTGGGCAGTGACTTAAGGCATCAGACATCGACGAACAAAGCCTTTGATGTCAGCATGATACATGGCCAGTCGTCATTATAGTTTGACAGAGTGCGGCGGCATCAGGGGGAAACATGGCAGGACAACTACGAGAGTTAAGGCGGCAAATGTCCAAGTTGGATGGGAGGGAGGGGTTTTGGTGCATGGGTCAAACAAACACCAACTTTCACCCGAGTGAGTGATGTTTATGATCCATAAGATTTTAACACCCTGTTCTTCTTTCCTAAACCCAACCATGTGCTTTTGTTGCCTAAACTCAACCACCTGTGTTAATTGTTGAAGGAAAAAGACGCTCAGTTTGCGGTGTTGTATCAACATAATATGTTTATTTTGAAAGAGACTGTATGTAAACCGTAAATTTCCTGTGAAAACGGAAGTGTATTTTGAAAGAAGACAATGCATGTAACAGGAAGCACTTGACACGGCATCCCACAACATCAACAACCAATGCACCTAGGGTACCTTGCACATCATATAGGGACGTTAAAGGTCCATGACCAAACATCGGTGTGTGTGATAAGGCCAAAGGGAGAATGTTGTTAGATATATAAAACTAGTACATATAAGTACATAAAATGAGGCCATGACAAACCATGTTTCTTTTCCTAAACGTAGATATCTTACTAAGCATTGTATGTACACTTTCATAAAATATCATGCCATCCATTGTATGAGGATACATTGTCCAAAGCAGCAAGTTGGCTCTAAGTCTGGTGATTTTCTTCATAATCTCTTTAATTAACCCTACTAAGAAGTATTTTCTGTGTAGCAAAACCTTATATAACTTACTGCTCTGTGCCATTGACTTTAATTGTTGTCCAGAACTATTACAGGTATTAAACAATTTCTTAGTGAGCCATTTCATTGCACTGGGGACAGCCTCCTTCATTACCTAAACATGAGCACTGTAGTTTGTTTTTAGTCAGACTCAATACCCTGCTGCTATTACTCACTAGCACCAAATGTGTGTTAATCCGCTGCTGAAAATAGTCCCCAGAAAATGCATTGTTTCCTCCTAGTCAAGGTGCGTCTGCTCAAAACTGCAGTGCCAAGCTGTTTCAGGAGCTTGCCCTTTTGTTTGAAACTCTGTATTTGTTAGTATTTGTTTTATTAAGATTTGTGCCTTCAGCGGTAATAGATAAGCCTGGGGCTGGGTGCCACAGGCAGTGTGGAGAAGTCTGAGAATATCACAAGAGGGACCAAGACATGTTTGTTTTGTTCTTTTCATTGAAACTGAAAGGTAGAAATAAGTGCTAACCTCATCTCTTAATGCTCGAAAGCCTTCAGGAGAATGTTCTGCTGTCTGAGAGCTGAAATGTGAATGACTGTGATTCATCTATAGAGGGCCTTGAGCTTGCTGTCAGCTAGAATCATTGGCTCTCTTAAATGTTTTAAATGTTAACTATTTATTAACTGGCTTGACTTTTGAAAGGACAAAGGGTTACGAACCCCTAAAGGAAATGTATTATTGCTCAAATATAGGTGCCAAAAGTGGAATCACAAGGTGTTAAAATGACACCACTGATTTGTATTCTGTATTTGTAGCGGATACAAATTTCCCTCCGGTTTATTAATCTGCATCCAAGCAGAACTTCATGCCACAGTGTGAGTGGAAATATTCTAATATTGCAACCCTGCAGTGTAATGTGTATATTTCAGACTGTAGGTGGTCTTCCATGTGGAGTCTGGGGCAGGATGCTCTGAGGTTTCATTTGACCGCGCCTGCTCCAGTATTTGATCTGTCTAGAAGTTAGACCCATACTCCCAGTGGGCCTAAACATCCTCTCCGAACCTGCTACCGCTGCTCCTGAAATTCATCTGACGATGGAGTCAGGGATGATGCTGGCTGTCTACACTTCCAACAAAATGACTCAACGCTCACATCCAATTGCTGTCACGCTCAAACAAGTGACATGACAGCATATTGGTCTGAGATAAAACGTGCATCCTGCTGTATTTAGCACCGCTGGCATACAGATTGGGCTTGCTTTGAGTGGCTTTGTTTTTTCCTTTTAAATGATAACCAAAGAACACTGTGGGTACAGGGTTTGTTGATTTAGAGACAAACAGACATGATCATGTGTAACATCACTATGTTCATTTCCAAACTGAATATAATTTATTACATTAAATTGGCATAATAAGCTTGTCATTGCTGATTAATAGTCGGCCAGCTGAGCTTCATTCAGTTCACCTCAGTTACCTGTCAGTATTAAATGAAACACCAATTGACTTGCTAATGATTCTGGTGGACAGATGAGCCTGTATTAAATCTTCACAGTAATTAGGTTGATCTCCTGTGTTGCACTGAGCATAACGTGGTCCATATTATCTGCAGGGAGGAGTATCTTTCCGCCCCAAGTGATGAATCAGATGCGATGACTTCTAAGTAGTGAGTCATCCAAACAAGCCAGCCAGATGAATTAGATGTACCTCGTCAATGAGGTTGTTGACTCTTGAAAAGCGAGCAGCGTTCTGACAGGAATTCAATTGAAATGTGCAAGTACCTGCTCGCACTGCAGTGCCAGCTTCATGCACACGCCATAAACAAAATGTGTACATCATTAACATTTCAACTGACCTTTTCTCTGTGTCAGAATATACCCAGTGGCATCAAATAAGCCCACGCAAACACCAGAACATGCAGAAAGACCTGCCTGTACAGGAAGAATCACTTAGAACAGTTCCACCTCTGGGAACGTTACTGATTAGAGGCATTTCTGCTTATTTTCCCCAGCTGACAGTTTAATATATCCACAAGCAATTTATCAGATAGATCACTACGCTGTGCTTATAGGGCCATCTTGTGGCACTAAGAGGCATCAAAGTCATTCACAAACACATTTCAAAAGAGGTTGCATTACAAAGGCTTAAAAAACAAAGTAGATTAAATCAGGCTGTTGCTGATGAAGCAGGAAAACAATAAGAGATTTTTCAAAATGGGCTCAGGCTGAAATTTCCATTTCATGAGGAACGGCAAGCATACAAAATCTGACACATACCTAATATTGACACACCACAACCGCCACTGCTTCTGCTTCCTTTTAGCAAGTACATACTGTAAGTTTATGTTATGCCTTTTTTCTGACACTACAAACACAGTCTTTTCTCACCTCTGCTCTCACCTTCTAAATATTATGTACTACAGAGTGGCTAATCTCATGTGAAGATCAGTGTGGGGGGGCCTCAGTGTGAAAATATGGGGTGGTTTTGTGATTTTTATGCTGCTAAGACATCCACCTACATGATGAAATTAGAAACATTACTTTTTAAATTTGGAAATATTGACAAACATGGGCTACAGAGGATATAAAAATTATACATATGAATTCATAAATACAGTATACATACATTCTAAGCATATACTGAAAAACATTTTCTCACATTTGTTGTGGCACGAGAGACAATGAACCCAAATTATTCCTTATCTGAACCCTGCTGTAAGTTCAAATTGACAAAAATATGATATGGTAAAATATGATATGATATATCATATAATAAAATAGGATATTTATAAAATATGATAAGGATATAAAGAAATAATGGAAGTAACTAGTACAGGTATAAAAGAGAGATGAGAAGCAGGTCTATTATATAGACTACCGTAAAACCTCAAATAGTAGCTCAGGCTCTATTTGCTTAAATCACTGAACTCAACAGGCTAATAAGTGGGACTGGCATCTGTATGGGATGGGCCTTTAATTCATTTCACACAAAAACCTTTGCTCAGCAAAGATGGGGAATACAGTCAGATTATTTATTTGAACCAGTATAAACATAACTTGTCTAACATATCAATTATGTGTAATGTTATAACACTTATTCCATGGCGCCAACACCACTTTATCCTGTTAAAACAGTACTCACAACTTGGATTCATTTTTATTAAAAACACTTTTGATTCTTTTAATCGGTGGACCCTTACGGATTAAAGGAACATAAATAACTTACCAGGTGATTGAGGAATGGACACATATTCTGGCTTTATGTCAGCTTCAGAGGAATTTTTTCATCATGCTGGTAAATGTGAATGAGTTACGGTCTTCTCTGGTGCTCATGGTTTCAGTAAAATATACTGAGGGAGCTCAATTGGGTAGCCAGCAATCCGGGTTTATACATCAAAAGAATTTCTGTAAAAATGAACTGCTTGGCAACCAGACCAGGCCTCTAATTGAGACAGGTCTTTACTTATCAGAGTGTGTAGCCACACCAGGCTGATAAAAGAGACTGGGTGTTTCATTGGGACTAGGCTTTTAATTGAAGTTTACGGTATATACTGTGGTCTACATGATTAAATATCCTGAATTTAAAAAAAAAAACTGCTAAGGGGTATCAGGAATAGTTTAAAATTTACGTAGAAATGTCAGAACCAGATCCCAGGTGGAGAAGACTTTGTCCCTGGGCCCTCTAAGTAAAAGGATTAGAGGCATTAAAGGCTGCAGTCATGAAACACAAGGCTTTAACCTGCATGTTCACAAGTTCATTTTTCATAGAACTTTTAAATACACAGCATACAACACTGGGAGTAAAAGTAAACCAAGAGGGAAACTATTAAAAAATTTTGGATGGTTACTATCTGGGTGCCAAAGGTCAAAGGTCAAATATTTCATCCACAGACCAATCCTGGCCTTCCCAAATGATCAGCACAACATTTAAAATTGATTTAAAAACAGGCAAGATGCCAGAGTGAACACATGCAATCGTATCTTTGATATTTAGTTTGTGCTAAAAATAACTTTTGATAGACTACGCTTGTTCATTACATGAAAGTCTAAAAGCAATATTGCTTTTAGTTCCTTTTAAGTGGCAACTCATGCCACCTTTTCTGTGACCATTTCCCCACAGAAGAGGAACTTTGTCTGTTACTCAATGCTGTTTGAATATACATTTGGATATATTATTTGTGTGTTAATGACGTCAAGAAAGTGAAACTACATAACTGTTCCTCAAAAGCCTCAATAAAGCTGCTGACTGTAGCTGTTTTTTTTTTAAACTGGAAAATGTGGTATTTTGCGCTTTCGACAGACTGTAAACTCCCTGACACTCACCCTGCAGAGAGCAGAAATGAAACTTTGAGCCTATTGACTGAGCAATACAGTACAACAGTGTCCCTGAAATCGAAACTAAAATTTGTCCTGGTCAGTTTTGTTTGGTACCTTTTGTACTTGAGTACAACATACATGTACTTGTACTTAAGTAAATACTTAAGTATTTCCATTTTATGCTGCTTTATACTACTCCACAGCATTTCAGAGAGATATGCTGAACTTTTTACTCCACTACATTTGTTTGGCAGCTGCAGCTGCAGCTTAGCAGCTACTTGTGCATTGATTCATCAATATTAATATAATCTAATAATGTAAAAAATAATACTATTAATTTGCAGAACAGGTGCCTTTACTTTTGATACTTTAAATGCATTTTGATTCTAATACTTATTTACTTTTTACTGAAGTAAAATTCTAAAGAAATGACTTTTTCTTGTAACAGAATACTTATACATGGTATGGTATTGCATCCGGACCAAATATAGAGCGTGGACTGGTGGCTGGAGAGGTGCCGGTTCACCTCCTGGGCACTGCCGAGGTGCCCTTTAGCAAGGTACCGAACCCCCCAACCGCTCAGGGCGCCCGTCCAAGGCAGAACCCTCACTCTGACATCTCTCCACTTTGTGCATGTATATGTTCTGTTTGTGCGTGTGTGTATTTCGGACCTGTGTGTTAATGACAACGGAGTGACAAAAATTAAATTTCCCCTCAGGGTGATTAATAAAGTATATAAAAATAAAACAAACCAAAAAAACAAACAAAAAAAAAAACCTCACAGTCTATTTGGTTTGTCAAAGGGAAGTGTAGCTACATACTGAAACATTTGTTTCACATTCTTCTAATTCTCAGGGGAGGCATAAATCAAGGCACTCAGGATATTAACCCTCTTCCGGGAAAACGTGTCAGCAGCCCTGAGCAAATGTTAAGAAATAAACTGACTCTCATTAGTCAGTTGATATCTCTAAATAACTGCTAAACAACATGCCCTAATGAAAAATCATTATAATATTCTCGAGCAGTGATGCTCCTGTAGAATCTACAGTGAGGTTACACTGACATTACTCATGGTATTTTACTACTTTATTTTGTTTTCTAGGTTACTCTGTGTCTGTGTTAGTGCAGCCTATCAGTCTAACTGTATTAATTATAATCTATTTTCTGTGTCTTGTAATGGAAATGTTCACATTTGGGCTATGTAAAAACTGTGTACTTTTAAGTGTATATGAATAAAGTCGTTTCTTTATTTTCCTCATTACCCCTACATAAGAAGTAATTCCTTAATTTCTGCCAATGAAAAAGGGAAAAAAAGATCCTGTAAGTCATTATAATGAAAAACTTTTTGGAAATAATGAGTCAGTATCTCAAAATAGTGAGTTAGTAATGCAAAATAATAAGCAACATTTTCATATAATAAATTAATAGCTTATCTCAAAATAATGAGAAACTTTAGTGCTTTGTCTGTGAATGCTGCGAGTTATAGTGAAGCAGATTTGTGCACTAGTGCTTGAAACTGTCACTATCAAGCCATATCTAATGTGTGTTTTGGGTGTGTTTTGAATCAACTAAACTTTACAGCACTGCACAGAAACCTCCACCGCCAACTTATGTTTTGGAGGTGTAACTGCAGAGTGACACAGACACACCACCGCACAAGTAAGTAAGTAAATTTTATTTATATAGCACTTCTCACAGAGAGGACTCACAAAGTGCTTCACAAGATAAAATACAAAAAATACAATAACAGAAACAATGCAAAATACACAAAAACAAATAAAAAGTAAAGTGCAGCGAAATACAGAGATGATACAATGGACAATTAATGGAACACATGACTAAACAGATGTGTTTTTAACTGTTTTTTAAAAATGTCCACGGAAGAGGCCGCTCTCAGTTCATGAGGTAGTGCATTCCACCATTTCGGTGCAACAGCCTTAAAGGCTCTATCACCTTTCGTCATTAATCTTGTGTGAGGGACGGTAAATAGGTGGCCTTCAGCGGACCACAGTGACCTGACAGGACAGTGAAAGGACTCCAGATCCGTCAAGTATGCAGGTGCTTGACCATGGAGGGCTCTGTAAGTGATGGTTAGAATCTTGTGCTGGATCCTGAAATTAACAGGGAGCCAGTGCAAGGATGCCAGGACTGGAGTGATGTGAGTGAACTTATGAGATCTGGACAGAAGCCTGGCGGCAGCGTTCTGGACTTGTTGGAGGCGGTCTAATAAAGTTTTATTGAGACAGGTGAAAAGAGAATTACAGTAATCTAGACGTGAGGAAATAAAAGCATGGATGATCATTTCTAGCTCGGAATAAGTTAACATGGATCTGAGTTTGGAAATGTATAAGTATAAATGCTCACAACAATGTGGGCTATATGCATAGGCTAGGGGAGAACACTTTTTAGTTTTGGCTAAATGTTAATAGAAGTGTTTGAGATTTTTGTTTGTTTGTTTTATTCTAACAACATGCACCAAATAGACAGTTGTTGTCTTTTTCTAGAACTTACCTTTCCCCAACAATTGCACTGAGAAGTGGTGGAAGTGAAATGTTACAACGTACCCCATGGGTGGGGTTAATTGTGACAGTCAGAGGGTTAGTTGTAACAATTGCTGGAAAAGTCTGTTTAACACAATTAATTAAATACAGCTAACTCTTTATACTATAGATCTCCATCTACATCAGGGTAAGGATAGGTATCCATACAGCTATCCATCCATCTCTCAGTCTATCATCCATATTCAATGGTTTGACCAATAGATGTGCATAGACTGGGTAACCTAGATCCACATGTCATGTGAAACTGTGGGTCAGTAATATGCCTGACAAATTAAAAGATTCAAATAAAGACATTAGCTCAAACTGAGCATAAATTTGAAGTGCAAAAATAGACAAAAGGCGCTACAGGTGGCTACAGGTGGCTATAGGTGGCTACAGGTCACTGTTTGGTGGTATTGTGATCAACTGGCCGGATGCATGAAAAGAAAGACCCTGTGTAACCACTTAAAAAAATCCATGTTACAATTTTTGGCTTGTGTATATGTACATAGTTTGTGTGTATATATATATATATACAGTACAGGCCAAAAGTTTGGACACACCTTCTCATTCAATGCGTTTTCTTTATTTTCTACCTCTTGAAGCTCATGGAGAGAATGCCAAGAGTGTGCAAAGCAGTAATCAGAGCAAAGGGTGGCTATTTTGAAGAAACTAGAATATAAAACATGTTTTCAGTTATTTCACCTTTTTTTGTTAAGTACATAACTCCACATGTGTTCATTCATAGTTTTGATGCCTTCAGTGAGAATCTACAATGTAAATAGTCATGAAAATAAAGAAAACGCATTGAATGAGAAGGTGTGTCCAAACTTTTGGCCTGTACTGTATATATATGTGTGTGTGTGTGTGTGTGTGTGTGTGTATATATATGTACATAATTTGACAAAGCAAAACATATCTGTCATGATTGGATAAGGAAATAAAGATGAGATTTTTTGTATAACTTATGTATTTAGATACATATTTTTTATTTTCTAAGTATTTTTGTAATGATTTTATATCTGGCTGTAAGACAAATATTATTGGTAATTAATTTAACATATATGAATAGGTCTGGGAGAATTCATTATTGTACAGCTTTATACTTATGGGGAGCCACATAATTGACTATTATATATGGAGAAGAGGTGGGAATAAAAAAGTTTGTATTTCCTCCCACTCCATTTTAAACATGTAAATCAAATCACTGTTGTTTTCACTTTCTATGCTTCCTTTAGTTAACTGTTTTTATGTCTGTCTACTACTGTATGATTATTTTGTTTATTTGCTACTTACATGTTCGAAATAAACTGCTACTAACTAACTAACTACCCCGCCTTAGGTTGTGCCCTGTGCTCCCCTATGGAGTAGGCTCTGCATGGAGCTGACACACAAGCCTACGTAATCTTTTATATTTAACCAGCTTTTGAGATAGTCAAATATCACTAAAACTGTCAAAATAGGAACAGAAGCTACAACCTGATATGGGCGGGACTTGGGCTGCCATAGAGTGTGCCAGTAAACCCGGAACTCCGTTAGCGCTTTTAGCACTTCCGGTTCTCTCATCAAAAAGTCAGTACCTTTTTTGAATGGGATTTTGGTAAAATGCCTCAAATAAGGTCTGTGGTTAACAAAAGCTTAAGCGAGTTTCAGGTTTTGTTCTACGACATAAAACACATCAGTAAATACCCTGCTTGTGAATTTTGAAGCTTTTACGTGTCGTAAAAAAGGCAGTTGCTAACAAGTTGCTCAATACGACTACAAACCCTGTCGGGGACATTAAACGTCATCACCCCCGTACAGGCGAGAGTGCTGGCAGTCTGCCATTACAACTTTTTATTTAGCTTAAACAGTCCGATTTCCCCATTATACAATGTTTTTAAAATAAAGCGTCTGAAATCAGTTGAAAGCTTAGTGGCGGTGATGTCAAGAGTCATGCGACCGTGGAGTAGTCATGTAGTCCGTTAAAGCCTAATGTTAGCTTTTTACTTCTGGAGATCGCATTTAAGCTTCAAATGCGGTATGAAAGGTGTTCATATGTGAAGATTATCTCTAGCTGAACAAAACCTGTAAGTATCATAAACTTGTGTTAGCCACAGAGCTTATTTTCTGACATAATCCAAAACGCAATGCAAAAATCACATTCACTTTCTCTTCCAGGAACCAGCGCGATGCTAATGCTGCATTCTATTGGTAGCCGGAACCGGGATTGATATGGTTTCCGGTCCGGAAAGGTACAAAAGAACACCCGTTCTACCCGGAGGTCCTGTCATCAAATTTGGGCAAGGTCCAGGTAGACCGAGTTGGTAGAATTGACGTCACGATGAAGATGGCTGCGCACATTGTGAATGGTAAACAAAGTTATTTGTCCTCAATTTGTCCTCGTATATGCTGCTTAATTAAGCGTTTGTGTTGTAAAAATCATACAAGTACTTTGCAATGGCATTTCTGTTTCCACTGTTGATTTGTGTTGGAAAAAAGTCTGCAAGCCCGTTGTAGCCTAAAGTCATTTGAACCAGCAAAGTCTGTTGCTCAGCAACCATGCAAACAAAAATAAACTTACGGAGCGCCGCCATGTTTTCCGGACTGTTGCAATGAAACGCTTTCAGATCAGACGTGTCATACGGTCATATAAATCCGACAAGGAATGACCGGCCTGGATTGCCAAACGAATGCGGCATAAACGTCCAGGTTTTGACGTCAGCCCTGGCACACTCTATTGAAGTGTCGCCACTGAACCCGCTCTCCCCTATTTCACACGGTGGGGTCAGGGGCCCCCTTCAGGTCTTTTACAAGGCTTCTTGGGATGAACTCAAGGCCACTGTATTTGTTTGCTACAAAAACAGAGATTACCACAGCTTTACAGTGTAGATAGATGCTGTATAGTGCCATAACAGACTGGGAGTTATACTTCACCCGCGTCTCTACTGGTTTCGCCGAGTTTGCTGGTGTTTCATCTTCAGCTGTGGATGTGTGAATGGTGTACTGAGCCGTGGAAAAAAAAAAGGCAGCTTCCCCTGGCAGGCATCATCCCCCTCAGCACAGTCTGACCGCCCACAGCCCGGGGGGAGAGAGAAAGTGCTGCTTTGTGAATGAAGGGAGCGGCGGAGAGCAGCAAACTAACTTTACCAACAGTATTTCCGTCGGCTTTTTCACATTCAGCTGAGGAGCTTTCGACGGTGCAACAAGCGACACCTGGACGACACGGAGCAAGGAAACACAGTAAGTCACGACGCCTTTAAGGACCCTGTGTGGCACTGATAGAAAGCAGATTGACAGGGGGGGGCTTTTTTTTTTCGACGGAAAGATGCATGCATAGCAGCCTAACCGTGACTGGAATAACTGTCGTGAGATGGGAGATAATTTCAGGGCACAACCAAACTCCATAGACTATTGCTTCATTTTAAGACGTCTGTTTTCTTTTGTCCCAACGTGGTTTGTCCTCGAGAGTGTCTGTGCAAACTAATGTAGCTTCTTTAAGACACATTTTCACAGCTAACCATAAAGCTGTGACGATTTGGAGTGATTCAGGGATGAAATGGGATTGGTAAACTGCATCATGCTCCTAAAGAAATGCCACTGTTGCAGTTTATTTGACATTCTCTGTTGCTTAATCCTGTTTATTCGCAGCTAAAAGCATTTCACCGTTTCATGCAAAGTTTCCATCTGCTCCCAGTGTGTTTCGCAACATTACATGAGTCATGCAGAAGACGTGCATTCCCAATGTCACCGAGAACAAAAAATAGACTCATAGAAGACTCATTCATGATATGATGAGGTTTCTCCTCATGGGAGTCTGGTCTGCAAGTTGTAAACATAAGATTTGATTACAGTGCTGTGAACACGCTGCTGATACAGTAGGCAGCCCTTGTGTGTGGCTCAGATTGTGTTTCAGCCCTTTAAATAAAGCCCCAGTATTGCTTGAGTTCAATAAAGACAGCATCAACACTTATTTTTACTGAGGAATGCAACTTCTTTCTGCAGGAGCTCCCCTCGCTGCAAACATGGTCAGTTTGGCCTGTGTGGCCTGCCTCTGCCTGGTGGTGGTAGTCAGTGGTGACCCCTGCCTCATTATCAGCGAGATCAACGCTGACAACCCCAGACTGGACACCACTGAGTTTGTGGAGCTGTATCACACCAGCGGACAGCGAGCCGCACTGGATGGCTACACCCTCGTGTTCTATAATGGGAATGGAAATATAGCCTACAAAGTGCTGGACCTGAAAGGCCACAGCACAGACGATAGAGGGTTCTTCCTGGTGGGCTCGGTGGACATGCTGCCCAAACCGTCCATCCTCCTGCCTCCCAACACAGTCCAGAACGGCCCAGACGCCATCGTCCTCTACCACACATCTGCTGCCCGCTACAGTGAGAAGATGAACGTTACAGCCCACGGGCTTGTGGACGCTGTTGTGTACATGACTCGTCGCACTGGGGGCGCGGAGTTCCTCGCTGAGACTCTGACACCAGGAGAACCAGCTTTCGTCGAGGATGAAACAGCCCTGGAGGGGGACGAGTCAATTGAGAGGTGCCTGCTGTCAGAAGATCGTTGGGGCTTTCAGGTGTCCTCGCCGTCACCAGGTCAGAGGAATAACTGCACCCCGCCTGCGGCTCCGGCAACCATTCCTGTCATCACTGAGCTGAAGCTGGGAGGAGGGCAGGTGGACGGGTTTGTGGAGCTCACCGAGGCTCCAGCTGCAGGTCCTCTGGTGCTGGTTGTGTTGGACGGGAGAACGGACAGGGTCAGCGTGAGTGTGGACGTGAACGTGGACACCTCCAGGAACGGGTTGATCTCTGTGACCATAGAGAAGAGCTTTATGAAAGGTCAGTGTGCTGTGGGTTGGTTGGATCTTGTTCTAGCGCCCTAGATACAATCACTATTGTCTTCAGTTCATCAGGTTTCACACGTGAAAGCTAAGTAGAGCTTTGATTCATTGTGGAAATGTTTCATTCATCCGCTCACTTTCATTTCTGTGTAACTATGTTCCTGTTATGACTTCTCAGGAGATGAGTCTGGGGCGGTGGCTATTTACAGTGGCAGAGCCTCAGACTTCCCCGTGGGCAGTCCGCTGAGCCAGATACAGCCTCTCGATGCATTTGTGTTCGCTGGACCTGGAAACAAGCCTAGTGCCAACCTCACAGAAACTCTCATCCCTGGCAGAGAGCCCTACCAACTCAGTAACAGGCAAGACACCTACATAAAGCCACCCTAATGCCTGCATTACACCAACCAACTTGAGTTTTATGAGTTTTATATCGTCATGAGTTTTACCTCAGTTGTTGCGCACTCCCATTCTCCCATGATCCCAATCGTTCGGTATTGACATTCTGACAAAATCAAACATGTTTAATGTCATCATAAGCAGCAAACCAGGTAGACGGTAAACACGGAGGGGACTCCGGAGAGACGCAAGAGTGTGAACAAGTCATGGTTTTCTTGTTCTGTGGAAATGGAGGAAAAACTGGTAGAGTCTGTGTTTAATCCACCAGCCAGCACCTATTTTAGTGAGAAATCTTAATTTTTGAAACAGTTCACCTCTCATTCCCACGTTCTCCTCCCACTGAAATAGTGCAGTTGACCAGTGGAAGTTGGCAGTGAGTTGAGGCGACAAAATCCAAAATGTGGAGTCTGTAGGCGAATACAGTTTATCTTAATGGATTATATCGATGCCGAATTGACAAGGATACTGTCGACATATGATGCCTTTAATTTGGAGTTTCTAGGATTATATGCTTTTGTGGGATTGAAAGGAATTGTTAATATGACATGTTTGTCAAAGGGAGTTTGGTGTAGTGTTTTCCACTAGGAGCAGGATGGGAATAATCTCAAAAAGGAAGCTAGTTGTAGTCGTTTTGAAGTATTTTCAATTGTTTTTTATTCAGAGTTTTGTAGTGTATGGTAGACATAATTTGACTGCGGTACATGCAAGGAGTGGAAGTCATCGATGCAAGTTTGAGGAAGCTCATGATGTATTTTTGGTGTGATTGTCAGATGTGTTAGTAACAGTCAGTGGGTTTTTTTAGGTCAGAGTTTCAAGTGTTGGAAAACTCATTCTGTTGAAGTGCATTTCACTAAGGAGAGGGTCAGCTTGTGACCACTGTTCCTCTTTGCTGATGTATTTTTTCCCTGTTTAGCGTGCGTCATCACTTTGGAGCGGTAGTCACATGTAGACTCTCACTAACACTGACTCAAAGACACTTAAATAGATTTTTGCATAATGACACTCCATTGTTAATTTTGGCAGCCATTTTAAAATTAGTCTTAGTCTTAAGGCATAAAAGCTTATTGGTTTTAGTCACATTTTAGTCCATTTTTAGTCAATGAAAAGTCATCACATTTTAGTTAACTCTTAGTCAAAATGCTTTCTCTCTTTAAACTAATTCAGTTAAGCTAGTGCAGGTGAAATTTGTAAAGCCACATTTCACTCTTAACATCTCTACTTGTGTATTATCTGGATTCCTTACTGTAGTTCAGGTTGGTCATATTGTTCCCTCCTAATTTGCAGCCACAGGGCATCTCGCTGTCTCCCGTTTCTACAGTGCATTGTGTTTTTGTTTCTGCCCGATTATAAAAATAGATGTGTCCATAGATTTTTTTTCCCCAACCAAATGCTTTTGGCGTTAGTATTGTCATTAAAGCAGCTGTGCGGAACTTTCCATTTTCGTTGATTATAGCACCCCTTTTGGTCGAAGCGGTATGACACCCACAGCCTGGTGTCGTAAAATTCCAACTGCAGCCTTCGGCTTCATTCGTAAAATCTGGACTGCAACCGGCAATTACCGCATGCATTTGTTTTGGAGAGCGAGAGGAAAATCATAAATGTTCTGGTGTAGCTCTGAATTTCTTATAAACTGAGGACAACTGCCTGCTCTATATTTGTGTTCATGGGCACAGTCACAGATCATTTTGTGACGTTTGTTGTAACGTTACTAGACAAAAGCGGTTCACATCAGCTAACATTACATTTAGCTTGCTTATAACTTCCATGTCGTCATATATTGAAGTGAAACAACATCTAACAAGTTGCGGTATATTCTCTAAATAAAAACAAAAATGACATACCTGTTGATTAGGAAAAGGGCCAACTCGGGATCAGTTTTAAAACCTTTCAAATCTCTCAGCTCTCTCTACTTGGTGAATGCCCGACCGAGGTTTACACGCGTTTGAGCTCAAGCCCTATCACTGTCCCGTTTAGCCTTCTTCTGTTCTTCTGTTCTTTTTCTTTTAGATGGTGCTCCTTCTTTATTCGCCATGACATCGAAAGTACAACCAAGTCCTTATAGACACATCTGGTAAAACTGTTATGTGTTCAGCAATGCCCGTTGCGTACCGCTTACTCGAAGAACACTCTCTGTAAACACGGCTCTTCTTCTTCTCTCAATTTATTGGCAGATCGCAAACAACTTCCAGGTGCATACCACCACCTACTGTACAAGATTGTGCAATGTGTCCGAAATCATTGACTACTCCCTACTACATGTCATTTAGCCTGTTTCTTAAATGCTACTCGTAAACACGGCTCCTTCTTCTTCTGTGGTTTAAATGCTGCAGGCCGCTGCGGGCTACGCTAAATAACCATATAGAGAAAGGCTTTTTTTGTCGCTGTTGGGTTCAAATAAATATGTGGATCTTCAAGGGGGGGTGATACGAACTAGGGACAGTTTTATAAATGGTAAAAAATTCTGCACAGCTGCTTTAAGTTGCTGTCAGTTTGGGACGTCATCACCTGTCTGACTGGCATTCTGGGAATCTGCACATATCTGTCAACCAGTTCAACCACTAACATTACTTATATTTTGATAGACAGACTAGATGCACAGTTGGAGTAAAATATCAACCATTTTGAAGGTCCAATAGCCCACCACTAACATTTTAAGTCTCGTCAGTGAAAAAAAACATACATTTTGTCGTAGTTTTTATTATCAAAGATCTATTTTTAGCCCGTCAGCATCTTGTCTTAGTCATGGAAAACAGATAGCTGAGGAACATTTTTTGTCATAGTTTTTGTCAGTGAAATTAACACTGCAACAACAAGACTTAAGGTTTACAGCTCTGTGAGGCTGTGCGCAATAGTGCCTTGAGCAAAACATAAGTAGGATTAATATTTACCATGATTACTATCTTAGTTAGTGTGTTAGCATGCTAATATTTGTGTATTAGTAGTCAACACTAAGCACAGCTGAGGCTGCAGGCATTAAGTCATAAACCAAAATATTGGACAGATTAAAATTTTGACTTGATGAAGGTGGCAGAGGGTTGTCTTCTGTTAGATTGACCTGGGAGGATGTACTGGAGATCAGGCAGAGGGAGACTCACTTTGGGGGTTCCGTCTCAGGTGGTTTTCCACCCAAGCTGATTACAGGCCCCCCAGATGGTTCATAGAATGAGACAAGGTAAAGGGAGGGTGGGTCGAGAAATCTGAGACAAACAGAGCAGGATGGGTTGACCAGATATAAGTAGGCTTGGCAGGCAATTAGAGTTGTGGTTTAGGCGCGGCCCTGCTCCCAAACTAGAAGACCACTAGAAGACAGCTCAAAGTAGCAGTGAAGTCAGTAGGATTCATCCTTTAAGAACCATAATTTCACAGCACTTTATCCAGTAGTTGGTGAGATATTTCAGTTTAAACCAATGTGATGCACCAACTAACAGACAGACTGTCACTGCCATCCCTGAGGCCACACTAGCTAAAGACTATAAGGAATTTAGCATTAAAATTACTATTTGAATTTCGAGGCTGTATTATTGAGTAGCATTATGATGTGCTGTTGCTTATTCACTGCAAAATATAAATGTGTCTGACAATGCAAGCCAATTGTAATATTATAACCCTTCAAAATAAGAGTCGACTCCAAGGGCTTGTTTCTTAATGATGTTATTATTTCATCAGTTTGAGAGAGGGAGGCTTCTACCTGAGTCGCTGTGGTGTGGCCACCTGGGCGAGAGATCCCGGTGTCTTCTGGGAGGCCCCACAAACTCCGGCACAGCCCAACCAGTGCCCCTGGCCAAAGATCTGCCCGCACAGTCTTGGTGAGTGTTTGAATTTGATGCTTAATGTAAGATCTGTATGTTGTTTGCTACAGCTTATGAGATTCAGTCAACTCTTCAGAAACAAAAGATTTAGCTCACAGCTTTTGCTTCTCCCTGCAGTTTACATGA
This sequence comes from Epinephelus lanceolatus, assembly GCF_041903045.1. NCBI lineage: Eukaryota > Metazoa > Chordata > Actinopteri > Perciformes > Serranidae > Epinephelus > Epinephelus lanceolatus. Next base: position 17,142,418 of record NC_135754.1, on the reverse strand, counting down.
AGTAAGTAAAGAAATAGATAACACACGTGTGATTGACAGGCAGTATTAACTCCCACCTGATTTCAACATTATTGATGTGGCCATGAGTTAAGTATGCAGAGGAAGAAAGTGTCAATAATTAACACCGAGCGAGGATGAGATGATGTTTAGCCAGAAGAAAGTTTAAGATGAGTCATCTGCATGGAGAGACTTATGTCAGTTTAACCAATATTACACAAGAGGGTGTAATTTATATTTTTTATTCAGGTGCAAGTGCCTCAGTTCTGCTGCCATAATGCCAGCAAAGCTCATTCTCGAGTGTCATATTGCCATAAGGAGCTACATGTAGAGGCATGCCAGCACGGACACTTTCAAATAGATTTTCTATCCGTCTTGGTGAACCATGAAGTAATTCTCCGAAAGAGATACGTCCTTGTGCACATTTTGAAACGCACAGTGTGCTGACCTCGGGGAAGTTATAGATTTCATCACTCACCAGCTGAGTAACTGGGGAACAAAGCTACATCACTGGAACAAGTGCTTAAAATTAAAGAACTGAGAGTTGGCTGCTCTGGGAAGGAAGCGCCATTAAGAGAAATGAAAGATAAGGGCCTGTTTGTTGGAGAAATCAGTCGTGCTTTCACAAATAATTGGAGTTGAGGAAAGCTTGTGGTTTACAATGTGGAATCCTCTCCTATCTCTTGGACAGATGAGTAGCTAGATGTTTGATAAAATACCACAGAGTGCAGCCACATTTGTCAGACTTCAACTGTGAAAAATAAGTCACATTTAATAGATTACAAAGTGTACATTTGTCCAGCAGCAAAAAAAGTTTAAGAAAAGAATATTAAGATAAAGTAATGTAGTCCGAACAAAGATGATGTTATATAATAGAGAGCTCCAGAACAGCTACTAAATAGACCTCATGTTGAGACTGTTTTCTGAGATGTTTTTTCGAAAGTCAGGAAAGATCTTTTAACCTCAAGATTATTGTATTATCTGTACAGATTCTGATCTTATTCATTACAGTATTAATAATGAGGTGTCAGCTCTGCTCTGGGTTACACCCATGTAAGAGCTCCAGGTTAGACAAACTTATATGTGAGGGAAAACAAAAGACTGCTGGTTCAACTTTGACAAACAGTACTTCATTCAGAGACACGTCAAGAAAGTCAGAAATCAAAAGAGCCCTCCCCAGCAGACATCATCAATGAGCTTATGATACCCATCAGCTGATGTGAACTAACACAAAGGTCTGCTGGACTTTGTTGTAGCATTGTCAGCATGTTTACAGACCCTATCAGTTCCATTAACGAGTACAATATTATCACAACTGATATTCTGTAATCAACCATCAGGAGAGTTATGTCTTGTCTAGGTTGTCCATTTTCAGTTTGACTGTCCCATCATAGGCTACGTTCACATTACAGGGCTTAATGCTCTATTTCGATTTTTTTCTCCCCAGAAAGGATCTTTCCGCCTAGACTGTTCACGCTCATGTTTGAAGTGACCTGTGGCCTATCTGACGTCAGTGTGAAAACGTCACATACATGTGTGATGGAAGAAAAGCAAAAAACGTCACGGTTGCGAAACATGCATTTGGGGAAAAAATGAATGACATAGCAGTAAAGGCGTTCCTCTCTTGGATGATGAGGTCGGATGACAATTCGTCATATGTTGAGGATGATGGTGAGAAGACAAAGGAATGCAAAAGCCACAGCTATGGCTCTATTAGCAGCTTTTACTGGTAGTTCTGTGGTGTGAGGCGTGAGAAACTCTCTGGGCTGCTGACTTCGGTGGCCTACCACACTAGCGGTACAGCTACGACAGCCTTCTGTAATTTTAACAGACTGCTTTGACACTGATCTGCATCTGCACAATGAAGTATGACGTGCAAAAACAGTGGATGTAGGGGGGTAGATACAGCATAGTATAGCATATTTATTGTGTGGCAATAATGTTTCATTACACAGTTCCAAGTATCTATTTTTTATTTATATTAATCATAAAAATTACATGTACAAATTAAACTTTTTGTAGCCTCCTAGAATAATATAATCAATTGCTTTTTCAGTCTACTAGATATATTTTGCTGCCTAAAAAAAAACTGAAGTAAGATGAACAGACTTAAAACTTTTTCTTACAGATATTGGAAGTTTTCCTTTAGGGATTCAATTAGCAGTTGAAAAAGGTAATAAATCGCAATATATTGCAATCTATTTTATCCCAAAATTCACCATATAGCACTAATGTATCATGGGGCCCCTGGTGATTCCAACCCCTAAAAAAACACACATGAATTCTGGTTTAACCGTTCATACAGTGGTCACATGGTCATTGACTGGATATGTATCAGAATTAGGACGACATATGAAAGTGGCCCAGACCTGATTGGGAAAAAGTCAAATTTCCACACTGTGTCCACACTACTCTGAAAAAATCAGATCTGTGTCACATGAGATCAAAAAAAGGTATTTGGGCCACATGTGTTTGTAATGTGAACATAGCCTTATAGTTTGATGAGGCTTCTTGCTGAGAGTTTAGGCCTTTACACAGCAGGGGCTTTTTATTTTATTTCCACGATTAATTCGCACGTCAATATATTTTTCCAACTGTTTTTGTCATGAGCACTTTCACAGAAAACGTGCAGGGAAAAATTACTTTTTTTTTTCAGAATGAAATTGATTTTATTTGCACCACAAACAAGGGCATAAACTAGTCTCATTGTAAGGGTAAACAAAAACACAGAGGCTTCGTAGTCCGAGTTAAGATAGGAAACTTTAAGATAAGATAAAATAAGATAAGATAAGATAAGATAAGATAAGATACACCTTTATTGATCCCATAATTGAGAAATTCCAGTGTTACAGCAGTCAAGGGGAAAGAGTCAGATTAAAGATTTCAAAAATCCTTGCCACAGCCTTGACAAAAGCGGCACATACCAGATCCACTCTTTCGTTCTTACCTTTCACAATAAAAGCTCTAGACTCATACACTGCATACCTGTTGACTGGAGAAAACTCAAATTTCTTTAGAGCTTTTCACTAAAAGTAAATTGGATTTAAAAAAAAGAAGCTTATAGTAGCCTACAAAAACATACTTCTAAATGGCTGCCAGGCGCTGTTCGGGGTTGAAGGGATTCCTGTAGTTAGCTGTGGTGCAAACATCCCCAGAAGTATCTCAAACTGTCATTATTTTTTCTGAAGAATGAGCTGACGTGAATCGTATTCAACCTTTATTGAACAAGTGTTGCAATTGTTACAAGTTTGCATTGCTACAAGTATGAATAATTTTGATGCTAAATATTCACGGGCGACTATTTCACATTTCTGTGTCATTTATTCATCACATCTCAAAAGTGTAAAGGCCTTTTGATGAGAAGATCACAGCACCCTCATGTCTGCTGCCTGTAGTGTCATATTTAGCACTTGGACATGAAAGTGGTGTGACTCTTCTCATCGGACTTCTGGCAAAAACTGTGTTTTTCTAAAGTGTCAGCTATTCCTTTAACCTTTTAGCTATGTCGACCAAATCTGTCTCATAATGTCACTTAAGTTCATTGTTCTTGCTTTCTGTTGCTGCTGCATGTGTTGCCTTTTATTGTTTCATTATTATATAAGCAATGTGGTTCTCAAAATCAGTGATACAATTCCAATCTTACCGTGAACTGAGTACACTTGTTGGTAGGGTTACCTAACCCTAACCCTAGCAAACAGTTATGAAAAAGTTAACTTTGAGAAATCAGTTTTATGCCCCATCATTGTGTAACACTGCCATCTGTTGCCCTCCAATATGCATTGTGTTACTGTACTAAACATGAAGTGAAGGGTGAAGTCAAGCTATTCTTTTAACAGCTCCTTCCTTTATGCTTTAGTGGTTCCAGGAGGAACAGATTCACCGCCTCACCTCCCACCTTGGGGGAACAGCGACTTCCTGATCAATGAGCTGAACACTGACACACCTGGCGCAGCTGAGGACGGCGAGTACATCGAGCTGTGGCACCCATCAGGACGCCGGGTCTCCCTGCAGGGCATCTGGATACTCCTGTTCAGTGCACACAACAACAGACCCTACAGAGAGATCAGCCTAAGTGGACACTTCACCACTTCTAAGGGCTACTTTCTGCTGGGCAGTGACAGGTTGGTGCCAGCTCCGTCACTCCGCCTGCCCCCCAACACCATCCAGAATGGACCAGATGCTGTGGCACTCTATCGCAGCCCTTTTGGCCCGCCGTCAGCCGCACAGAGGGGGATCCCCACCAAGGGCCTGCTGGATGCAGTCGTGTACCGGCAGAGAGGATCGGATAAAGAGGCGCAGGAGCTGAGTAAAGCTCTGACCCCGGGTCAGCTGCCTCTGCTGGAGGACCCTGAGGTGTTGCCTGGTGATGAGGCGCTCAGCCGCTGTAGAGGCCTTTACCCCTACGACCTGTCTGCTTTCTCAGTAAGTGTAAAGGGTGACAGTTTCATTGAGCATGCTACAATTAAAGGCCAAGACACACTCCTTCATACTTCCTAAAGAAAAAAATACAAATGACAGTTTCTGAGCAGAAGCTGAACAAAATGTGTTTTCTCTTACTGCACGAATATTGCAATTGATGCAGGTATATCTGTATTGGATTCATCACAGTCACTTTCAAAGCTGTTAAAATCATAAATGCTCAAAATGCATCAATAACTGCAGGTGGCTCCACCCACACCCCTGAGGGAGAACAGCTGCCCCCGTCCCCCTCCAGCCCCTGAAGGTGTGGTCATCAGTGAGGTGGCTAGCGGCCATTGGACCAATCACAGCCAGCAGAGGGGCTTTGTGGAGCTGCACGGCCCCCCCATGACAGATCTGCGGGGCCTGGTGCTCTCCGTGTTTGACCAGGAGCGCAGTGGGACCGTCATCGCTCTTCCTTTGACCGGATCCATCGACCAGGACGGATTTTACATTGTTGGGAATGTCACTGGAGCAGGTGAGGGCAGGAGGAGAGTGTGTTGTTCAGCGATAGACGACTTTTGGAAGTGAAGGAAGATATTTCCTTTCTCATTCTTAATAACCGTCTCCTCCACTCTCTCTCTCTCTCTTTCTGTGTCCTTTTCCCTCTTCTTCTTTTCCCACCATCTCTCACCGTGCTCCTTCACCTCCCCTCTCTCCTGCATAGATCAGACTTTCCCAGAGGGCTCCGCGGTGCCGGTACGAGGAGCAGTAGTCCTGTGCTACGACCTGTTCAGCGTGTGTCGAGCTGGCACTGCTCTGACAAATTCCAGTCTCAGAGATGTTCTTGTGTTCAGTGAAAAGCAGCAGCTGCTCTCTTCTCTGTCCACCACCAGAGGGAGACAAGTGATCCCAGCTGCCAGGTAAAACACAGAACAAACCCAACAGCGTGAGTCACAGAGAACTTCTACATGTTTGAACTTTTACACTAATGATAAGTCACAAAACCAATTATGGGTTAAATCAGACTGCTAAAATGTCATGCATAGGCTTTCATCTAATTAGTATAATTGGCTCAGGTCTTTTGATCATGGCAAGTTCTTTTTTAAACAGGGAAGATTACCATGGTAACTAATGCTGCACTGCTGACCAGGGCAGGTTAAGATATAATATAAAATAAATCAGAACAGCCCTCCTACAAACTAGTCAATATTCTATTAAAAGAAGCCTTTTTTTTTTTTTTTACAGATATTTTTGGGGCTTTTTGTCATTAAGTTAAAGGACAGATATAGCGTAAAAGAGGGAGAAAGAGGGAAGATGACATGCAGCAAAGGGCCTGTTTGTACCTAATAGTGAACGGCAGAATAACAGCACAGAATTCCCACTTTGAACAGGCTGTATAAAAGGTTTTTGAGAGAGCCCTCTCGTCTCAACACTAGTGGCTCTGTAAACCCATTTATAAACAAACATAATAGCATGTTAATAATGTTGTCATAATGCTTATTTCGCATGCAATACAAGCTTGATTTAGCATCATGACGCTGTCGGCACAGGTTGCTGATGAAGGATACTTTTTAATTTGCCGGAGCTGCTACACTGGAAATAGAACCCAACTGGACATGGTAGCCTTAGCGGACTTCAGAGAATTATTTTTCCTTTTTTTCTATAACTGTAATAAACAAAGCAAAATGCCACGTTATTTATGGAGGTAGAATGTCTGTCAGACTCAGTGACTGATAAGGCTTACACCTTTCATATTAATGGATGGAGGAAAATGTTGGTGGTAAACAGCTCAATCAGTCAGTTGGTCAGGAGGGGGGCAACACCTCTCTCCTCGTCTAACCTATTCCTGGGGAAAGCTCTGGATTTCTGACTGATTTGCTCGGCATAATCTATTTACAGCAGCACTCGTATTCTGTCCCTGCAGCTCGGGGGAAGGTGAGGAGGCTCTGTCACAGTCGAGTTACAAAGTCAGTAGGGTGACAAACTTTAAAACAGAAGCAATACGCAGGTATAAACCCACACATTGAGAACTTGCTGCCAGAATATTATAGGCTACACACATTTGGGTTAAACTGAACTCATCAGACATTGATCACTGCTTTTAATCTGTTGGTTCTCCTGTGATTGGCTAATAAAAACAGCCTTTGTCTTTCACAGCCAGGAGGTAGATTTGGGGATCCAAGTTAACTGAGTCTGACTCTAAATTGTCCGTAGGTGTGAATGTGAGCGTGAATGGTTGTCTGTCTTTATGTGTCAGCCCTGTGATAGTCTGACGACCTGTGCAGGGTGTACCCCGCCTCTCACCCAACGCTTTAGCATCCATACTGTACGTATTTGTTTGTATTCAAATTTGTATGCGTGCACAGGTCAGTGGAAGATGGTCCCGTTTCGCTCAGCCGGTGTTCATGCTGCGAAGTGAGGAGCCCCTCCTCCTGGACAACCTCTTCGCCCACACCTCACAGCTCCAACCTCTGCCCGAGCTCTGCCTTCTCAAGTCACATCGACCTCTGCCTGGGACCCCTGTCCAGTGACTGGCAGGAGCAATCAGGAGGTGAGGCCTCATAACTTAACAACACTAAACTGTGAAAGTGAATAAAACATGGTGTAGGGATAGAGGATGTCGTGTTGCACAGATCATAAAGCTCAGCCCAACCCCACCCTTAACGTACTCAGCAGGCTGTGAGGCTCTGACACAGAGAGCTCTCTTCTGGATTGAAAAGCAGCAATGCATCAGTGTCGAATGTCTTAATGTTACTGCTAATTAGACAGGGAGTTGATGTGAGAAAAACTGTACAAGATAACATTTATGTAACCTAAATGAACAAGAAATATATCTTAGGAATTACAGATAGTAGAGCCGTTAACGTCGTAGCTTATCAATACCCAATCCTAGCTGGGAATCATTTCATGACCCTGTCTCTTTCTCCCTATGTTTCCTGTCTGTAGCTTCACTGGCAGCTGTCTAATAATAGTGAAAATGCCAAAAATGTGTCTTAAAGGGAAAAAAATACAGCAACCTGAATGTGAAACAGAACTTTTTGGTCATTTCTCTCAAAAAATCCGAGTTGTTTTCAAAATGTAAGAGTACTTTTTCTGTCTTTCTGTCTGTCTTCATACAAGCTGGTCTTCTCTTTTCTCCTTCAGACTGCAGTGGTCTAATCCAGGGGAAGAGGGTTGCTGAGGTGGCCAACTACCTGGAGCAGAGGTGTCACTGTGGCATCTCTGCCTTGTATCTCCAAGGTGAGGCCTTTATAGTCAGTATTAATTGAAAGCGTCACATTTGGCTCATTTTTAAAGCGAGCAATTATTGGCGTCTTCCTTAGACTTCAAAAACTGTGCATTTGTTCAAAGTATTTTAGTGAAAAAGAAAAGATTACACACCGCTGGCACTCAGTGGCTCTGGCGGAGAACTTGGCAATCTACAGAGTGATGGATGTTTCTGTTGCCATGGAGTTGCAAAGTAGGGATAAGAACTTTTATTACGTTGCAGTAAGACACTGTTGTGGAGACCAGGTTTAAGTTCTGAGGGTGTAATACTGTAAAGCCGTGCTTCACCAGTTTAATAATGCAGCAACTCACAGGAGATAAGCAGCTCTCAGGAGCACTGCTCTAACAACCACTTTCAGCTCTCTGAGTTAATTCTCTCAGGGCAGAATGTAGAGACAGACAGACTCAGGTGTGGCTCTAAGTAATTGCCACATATTGTTCTTGTCAGAATTATTCTCCCATCTCCTGCTTTCTGTTTACAGAATAGATGTATCTACCAAACTAACGCACATCCTGACACTGTCATGTGTAGTAGATGATGAAACATTTGTTTGTCTGTTCATGCTCAAGGAGCCAATTTTTCTTGTGGGTCTGGGTGGCTACGAGTGTGGGGCAACATCCAAGCGCTGTCGGATCATCAGAAGGCCCTCATCATCCAGACATCGCACATGAATCCTTCATCCGCTCAGGGAGACGTCTGCTCCACTCCAACCACGGACCGTTACACGAGCACAGGTTAGCACCAACATAACACCAGCCCCAAGCACAACAAAGCATACACTAACAGTATGTTCATGCTTAAAGGGTTAAGTTCAATATATTTCAACCGGGACCCTGTTTTCCAGCGTATTGGTGTCTAAGCCGGCCGGCAGCTGTGAAACGGACTGCAATGTAACCACTTAGGAAATGTTTGCATCGTCAGTTTATGTATGCCACTGAGTAGTTTGAATGATTAAGTGTTGCTTTCACTGCGCCTGGTGTTCTGCAGCTCTATCTATATATTTCAATAGTGCTCCTAATGAATGGTCCAGCTTCAAAAATATAAAATCACAACGTGGTGGCAAATGTTTTAATCCTGTCATGCCGCCACAAATAAATAAACATGGGGTAAACCCTGAGATTATTATTCTAAGTGTCTGACAACTTATGGAAAGGATCCCTACAGAGATAAACCTTCTCGTTAAAGAGCAAGATCTTTTTTGTTTAACCAGAAACAGCCCCGAATCTTAATTAATTTTTATCAATATAGGTTTTTTTTCTTTTCCTTGTTTTTTTTATATATATTTATAATAATATATTTATATATAAATATATAGATATAGATAGATATATAGCTATCTATAGCTATCTCTCTCTCTCTCTCTCTCTCTCTATATATATATATATATATATATATATATATATATATATATATATATATATATATATATATATATGTATATATATATGTGTGTATGTATGTATGTATGTATGTATATATAATTTTTTATTTACTTATTCATTTATTTATTTATTTATTTGCAGTTTTCTGGGACATTTCTTACCAACTTGCTCAATGCCTTTTCCCCTTTTGTTTTTGAAAAACATCTCCCCAGTTTGCTCAGGATTCAGAGGTTTAAATAGTAGCAAACAGTGTCTGAAAGCAGCACAAGAAATACGATTTCCCTCCAGGTTTCAAAGGGTTAAATATACAGTAATTTTAGCGTGTATAGAGCCAGCATATTTTTACATGTAACTCGGTGAATTGCAGGTTTATTTCAACCAAACCAGGTTGGTGATTGTTGGAACAATGGAAAGACGAACCAAGACGGTTTTTGTGAGTTTTATTTTGTGCCTGACAACTTTCAAAGAAGTGTGTTCCATGGTGATAAAATTACTGGTGGGTTTGACGATAGCAATTACAAGGCTGTTCATGTTTAATAAAAAGGATCTTACTCTTTAACAAAAAGATCTCTCTCTGTAGGGATCCTTTACATGAGTTCTTATGTCAGTGGCAAAAACAAGCTCTTCTCTCTGACATAAATTGACAGAGCGAACATGCCCTGGAGGGTTACGTTGCAGCCTGTGTCACAGCTGCTGGACTAATGTCAAAATATCTTGTTCCCATCAGTCACTTTGACACAGAAACACGGGAAAATATTGTCCAGGTTTAAAAAGTTCTGAACTTACCCTTTAAGATGCGCCAGCTTCACCACTACAAAAACAGATACTAATCAGCTAAATCATCTGATTAATAGTCTGCTATAAAGATCTAGTTTGCTAAACCCTGTCAGCAGGGTCTCTGGGCTCTTACAACATGCTGAATGAATTCAAGCCTGGCAGCCAACCCTTGATAGCGAGTCCTCTCACGAATATGTCAATGAAATCTGCCGCTCAACATGTTGTCCCGGTCAAAAATAAGGGACTGAATTGGCTTGGAGCCAGGGTAGTACATTATGATCATTAGGAGCTAATCAAAGTCGCTGCAGTGGTCTGACAGAGCAGACAGTCTTAACAGAGCAAACTGCAGGAGGTGTAATATTATAATGAGAATAAGAATAACAGCTGTTTTACATAGCTGTTGATATACAGTGTGTACAGTGCTCTACAGTCAACCCCCGATGGCTAGATTACTTGGTACATGCCCACAGCATACAGGAACCTTAATAAAAGGAATTAAGGCCTATGTGAAAGGAGGAATTCCACTATTAGTTTAATACATTCAGCATCATACTTGTGTATGGCTAAAACTATTGTGTTTGGTAAAATATTGCAAGCAGTAATAGAACCAAAAGCAGTGACCACAGTGAGCTGTTAAATAAAGAGCACACCATCAGCTCCTCAGTGAGCAGCCAACAACTGGAAAACTACTTGTGCTCATGCACGATCAAGTCAAGTCAAATTCATTTACACAGCCTAATATTACAAAACATAATATGCCTCAGGGGGCTTTACAATCTGCTCAGCAAACAGCTCCCTCTGTTCTTGGACCCTTGCTTCAGAGATCTGGATCCAACATGTGGAGTGAGGCACCAACAGCACGTAAAAAGGCCAATTACTGATGGACTAAATTATTTAAACAACACCAGGCACATTGGCTGGACTGAAAAACAAATAAACTAGTTTTTCCTCTGGTGTACTGCTAACACAGTAGCTGAGATAAATTTCAAAAGGCCGACATGCACAAACATACACGGGATGGGTGGGATGATATTACAGCCAATACTACAAAGTGAAAATGTGATGAGGCAGCCGTACAGCAGGTGCACAAACCTGAATGATGAGATGAGAAAATCTGAATTTCTATCATACTCACTGCAAGACAAAGACAACTGGCTGCATTGAGAATGTGTGGAGAATGTGAAGGAATAAAATCTGTTGCTGATTTAAAGTCTGATCAGGATGTTGAAGTGCCATGTTGTGCCTAAAAGTGTTAACCTGTGTTATTTGACTCTCTCCTAGCGTCTGCCCTGGGGTTACAGATAGGGCTGATAGTAGCGGTGCTCCTGCTGCTGGGACTCGGAGCTGCTCTGTTCACATATTTCTACAGGAGGAGGTGAGGACTCTTATTATTTTACTCTCCTTAGTTCTCTCTGGTCTGCTAGATGTGAATCATAGATATTTCTAACTACCTCTTTACACCATGATGACAGCATTTCATTTCTACATTTATGCACATAAACTATTTGTTTAATCTTTTGACTTGTAATGCTTCTTTCATTATACAGTAATTGAGTGTTGTGAATAGGATATTGGTGAGGTGAGAGTTCATGAGGGTTGATTACATACGAAATGTATTTATTGCAGCCCTAACCTACACCAAGAAAAAAATGCAAATGTTTATCACAATTTGCGCTGTGTTTTAAAGAGGCAAAAGATAGCATCTTTTCCTAAATATATCATTATGAAAATAATATGGGTTGCACAGGGTAGTGGCCACAGTAAAATCAGACTATCAGCGTTTACATAAGTTACTTAGTGGCTTTGCAATCCTGCTTTACGGCAGGAAACGCGTCATGTATTGCGAAATTGGTCGGTCAGCCAATCAGGGACTGGAGAGGGTCCTTATGAGGAGTTGGGCATGAGATAGTTGAGTCACGAGCACAATGGCAGACGGACAAAGTTTGGAGACAAGTGAAAAACGGCCTAGCGAAAGGAAACAAGCTCCTCTGCCTGAGGAGGCAAAGAAGAGCAAAAAGGAGAGTGATAAAAGAAGAGGAAAAACAAGAGTAAACCTCAGTTAGGCGTTCAAGAGATGGAGGGAGCTCCGTGACCAAAGAGGCTTCAACACCGGTGTCCAGCTAGATTTCTTTCTAATGGATCAGTAAGTAACACGGCTAAATGTTAGCTAGCCGAGAGAGGACTGTACTGTACTGGCTGCTAGTTAACTCCTAGCTGGCCAGCATCGCAAATCACCGCAACCAGGGCCCGGGTAGCGGAGGCAGCTATCGACGGACATCGCCCAGCTAAGTTACGCCCAGCTAAGTGAACACTGAACTTTGTTTCCCATTCAATTTGAGCTCCAACCGGCCACATCATTTCCATACGGTAGCGTTTATTCTAGAATTGGGACTGTTATGTGCATATTGGTATAATTTTACTGTGTCTACTGTTGTTTGTACTGGTTATGTTCATATTGGTATAATTTACTGCGAGTTGTTTGTACTGGTACGGTGCATTCTGGTATAATTATTTGCATTACTATTTGTTTTTTCTTCAGATAAATCTGATAATTGTTGCTCGGTCTCTTTACTCATTTTTTTAGTATTTATTTAGAGTGTCCACACACCTTCTCATTCTGCATATACATAGAGGTATACCGGTGGCTTTACAGCCTACATTTTATTGATTATCTCTGATCCCCACGGTCAATTTGGTCTTTGCGACAGTGCGGCGCAGCACCACTGACACTAGGTGGTGCCAAGCTTAAAAAAAACAAATCCTATCTGTTGCCTCTTTAAGGTTAATAATGCACTAAATAAAACAGCACAAACCAGATTCTTACTATTTTTTTCTTACTGACAACAAATGAAGAGATGTCATAAAATAAACACCATGATGATGTCCTGAAAAAAAAACATGGCATTGCCTTCGTTCAGTGCAAACTAATGTATTTTACTCAGGTAGGCTGCTATGTTATTTTCTGAATTTTTAAACTAGCCAAATACAGTTTGCAAACATTTATCATCTTTTTTTCGTTATTTTCTTTATTATTTAATTTTAAAATGAACCAACAACCAGCAAAACAAACAAACAACAACAATACAACCAATAAAATACACCACAAGTTAAAAAAATCACAGCAAAGTACTACAAGACAAGACAAAGGGAACAAGGACAGAGGGAAAACAACCAAGACGGGGCATTGTATATATTAATATGTGGATGCTTGTGTAACACAAAAATATATTTGTCCATGATACAGTACATATTCTACATGGTACAATATCAAATTGTATATCATATTATGTACACTAGCTAACACTTCAGATTATAAGAAAGGGTGCAACTGGCCTGACTTTTAATGCCTAGTAGAATCACTTAAGTCGTGCGGCTCTTCTGCACTTTCCAAATGTCATCGGACTGAATCGATCACACTCTGATAGTGTAACGAGTCATGTCACAGCAGTTATAGTGATAACTGTATCAGTGGAGTAGGATATGATGGAGCCTGTGACGCAGCGCCATATTGTGCAAGCGAAAGTTTAACTGACTTGGTTGGTTATGATTGCCTGTAGCCCGCTCTCAATGACAGGCACAAAGGGTCGGTAAAGAGAGGCAGACAGGGCCAGACAGCTAGTAAAAACTTTATGGATTTTTAGATTTGTCCTGGTATGCCAGACAGCCAGTTTACCACTGAGTGTGTTTAACTCAGAGTCAATAATGCTCATTTAGCTGCATTGTTGGGAGTCTCGCACTGAAGATGTTTCTTTTGTTTCTCGTTCACGTAGGCAGTTGCCATTAATTCTCCCTGATCCACAGCAGTGACGAACCCTCGGATAATTTCTTTAGAAAAGATTTTGGTTCGATAAAGAGAAGTTGCGCTCAGTTTGGGTCTTTTGTCTTTTGGGGTTACATGAGGATGAGTTCTTAGAGGAGGAAAATGAAAAAGTAGCAGCCTGCAGTCGTGAAGTATGAGGGAAAGAACATTGACTACAACAATATAGTGTAAAAACAGTGGTAGGACAATCAACATATGATTAGTATATAGATAGCATGATTTACAGTATAATGAGAAATGTGCAAATATTCACATTTCATACATTTATTTGTTTTCTGAGTGTTGGTTGAGAAGATTGATACCATGCTGGTGTCTGTATGTTAAATATAAAACTACAGCCAATGTGCTGGCAGTAGTCAGCTTAAGTTATATTAGCTGAACATAAAGACTGAATCAATCAGTCAGTCAATTTATTTGTCAAATTAAGAATATGTAAAATACATTTTCAGTGAAATGCAAGCCTTTCACGTCATTTAATTTGTGCATTAGTTAGTGTCTTCTTTTAGGATTTATTCATCTTATTATTCATATTCTTGCAGTGCCTGGTGTTAATACACAAAGCAGCACATGTAGTATGCTAAGCTAACACCCTCCATGCTGTGCGCTGATAATTAAAGGCATTGTATCACTTTGAATTTAAGGTTAAAAATTCCTTCAAACATCTCAAACATTTGTTTCTATGCCTCCATGCCGGGGATAGCTGTGGCCGGAGGCATTATGTTTTCGGGTTGTCCGTAATCTGTACGTACATAAATCCACCCCATCTTGTGAACACGATATCTCAAGAACGCCTCGAGGGAATCTCTTGAAATTTGGCACAAATGTCCATTTGGAATCGATGAATCGATAAGATTTTGGTGGTCATAGGTCAAAGGTCAAGTCTTTGTGACCTCATCTGTGTCATTCTTGTGAATGTAATATTTTAAGAATACCTTGCGGGAGTTTCTTCAAATTAAGCACAAACGGTCACTTAAATTTAACAAAGAACTGATTGGATTTTTGTGGTCAAAGGTCAAGGTCAGTGTGGCCTTGCACCTGTCTTATTCTTGGGATTGCGGTATCTCAAGAACATTTTAGGGGAATTTAAATTTGGCACAAACGTCCACTTGGACTGAAGACTAAAAGATTTTTTGGTCAAAGGTCAAGGTCACTGTGACCTAACTGGAGAAGTCATACGGTAATTAACACAAATGTCTAAGAGGATAAAATAATGAAGTGATGACATTTTATATCTAAAGGGTCAAAGATCAACTTCACTGTGACATCATCATGTACACTTTTCTGGCCATTATTCACTGTCATATCTCAGGAACAGAAGGGGAGATGTTTGGTCAGATACTAAATTGGTGCCTCTTATTTTGGGTGCGAAGGGTGTGAAGCATTCATGTTTTCACAGACATGGATGTAGACTTTGTCCGCCAGCCATGACATCTTTCTCCCACGTTCCTACTTTTTCTTGGCTGGAAAAAAACTTGCCCCTTAATGCTAATCCCTATTGCTCTCTTCACCTGTGTGTGTAACTCTGAAATAGATACAGAAAGTTCACAGCAGTACTCAGAAAGTTGTTGAAAGTCAATTGGGAAATAAAAATAAGGGCAGAGTGGGGACAGTCAAAGGTAAACTATAAAAGATCAGTTCTAAATTACCCCTGGAGTACTTTAAGTGACCAGAAACTGGTGTATTTGCAGTGTGTGGCTCTGAAAGCAGTATGCTCGATCGTGCATGTGTGTTTGTTAATGTTGCTGTCTCTATTCTCAGGCGCCCTCTGGACTATTACACCATGGAGCTGAGTGAACACGCAGAGGGACTGTCAGATCTATAATCCAGGCATCTGGAAGTGCTCATGTGCGTGGGACTTCAAAGGAGTGAGAGCGAGAGGCGAGGGGGGGGTAATCAGAGGTTTAATTGACCTGTTCATAACTGATTGTGCCATTGTTTTGAAACGAATGCCACCACAAGTGTCCTTCTGTGTGTCTTTGGAAGATCACTGACTCGTAGTTGTCTGTTAACAGCGTGGTTGCATCCAGTGTGTGACATGTGATATTTCATGGCACCAGTGACAGTTAAATCAGGCAGCCCATGAATTTTAAAAAGCAAGATAACATATTTTTCTAGAGGTCGCTGCACAACTTTTGCCTGTGAACAGTGCTGGTTACTACTTTTAAAGGAAAAGGGAGGATTTTGTTTTTAATACTTGAGTCCTAAATGGTCATTTTTGTTGACTTGTTTATGTTACTGTGGAAAAAGCCTTTTAAATTAAAAAAAAATTAAACAACCATGCTATGCAGGAAGCTCCATCGATCTAATGACCTTCATCACATTTGCAGCTGGTATGATGTTTTAACAACAGACTTTATAACCAAGGTAATGTTTGTTAGGCTCACATTCAGTCGTCAAAACAGTCGACTTCCTGCTTTGTTTTCCTGCTACATGCTGTAAAACTCTAGTCTCTCAAAGGGCTTGATTGTCTTTTAAATGTGAATGTCTGTAGTTAACTTGTGATGAGTGTCTGTAACCACTTTTGTGTGCTTACTCAAAGCAAACTGTTTACATTTTCTCAATCAAAAATTAGAAAAAGGGATGAGAGAGTAATTCCTTGAATGCAGAGTATTTGTCTTTAGTAATGAGAGTTTGCTTAAGAAAATCAGAACTATCTTACATTTCACTTGTGTTATCTTTGTTTGTTTTTGTTTTTAGTGGCTCAGAAACCTCTGTGCCTTTTTACTTGTGTGTTATTTGATCAGCTGGTTCCTCGTTTATTAGAGGGAAAGTACAGCCATCTCTGCTGCAGTTTTAAGTGTAAATACTATGGATATGTTGTTAGTTATTCTCGGGGTGGTTCGGAGGCAGTTATTGCCAATCTGAAGTAATAACTTATTGTGGAAATGAAGAAACTACTGTAGATGGGTTCAGAGCAAAAAGTGAAATCTTCTGATTGGTTAAAGGGGCAGTGTGTAGGATTTAGCAGCATCTAGTGGTGAGGATTGCAGATTGCAACCAGCTGAAACTTTTCCCAGGTGCCAAGCATGAAAACCCCATTAGAATTCCTTCAGTGTTCACTGTTAAGGAGGTTTTTACTGGGAGCCGAATTATACAAAACAGAGTGGGTGATTAAAACCGGTAAAACCATTGAATAAAGCAGTTTCATGCGACAGTATTACAGAATTTATATCATTATCAATCAGAATGACCCTTAAATATTAAGGGCTGCTAACTACAGTCGCTGACGCATAATTGTTTGGTCCATTCTGAGGTACTTTAGAAGCATGGCGGACCCGCTCCCTGTGTAGATGTAAATGGATCACTACAATACCAACTATATTATATTTGATTGCTGCCAATATATCCCGCTAAATCCTACACCCTGGACCTTTAAATTAGTTTGATTCCACTTTTTGAACAGATTCAAACAATCTTAAAAAAAGTTGAATTTGAAAAAAACAGAAATTGCCAATACAAAGTGCCATGAAATAAACGTATAAGCCTGGATATGCTCCGTTTTTAATATAGTTAATGTTCCGCTTACCTTGTCATGTTGCCTTACTCATTTGCTGTGGTGCACAGAATCTCAATTTGTTTGCTTTAATCACCACAGTCAGCACTGTTTTCTTCAGATCTTACTTCTCAGTGTTGACGTTTATTAATACACCTCTGTCAAGCTACACTGCTGCTTTCATATAAGTTCAGCTATTGTGCAAAAAAGAAAAGAAAAACTGGATGTAAAACAAGCAAAAAGCCCTTTTTTGTGTGTTTAGCGAGCAGATAATTGAATGATTTCCCCCCTTGAAATTATGTTTTGTGTAATGTTCATAATTGTAAACTTCTATATTTTTAGGTTTTGTGTAAAATGGTACATGTAGAAAGTTTTAAATGTAAAGAAGAAGGGAATAGCGCCTCAAGATTACACCACAAATATTGTGTTGACATGCAATTGTGCTGATATGTAATGTAACACTTCTGCTCATACACTTGTTTTACATGAGAGTCATGTTCATTCCTGTATGTACTGTATTTATATACACTGTGTAGGGCACTGACAACAAGTGGAAAAAAATTAGATGAAGAGATGTTCAAATCTAACACAACTCCAAGGGAAGTCAGACACCTATAAATGTTTGTCTGTGTACACTCAGCGAAGAACTTACAGACTGAAGGAGACGTCACACAAAACTTTGGAAAGAAAACTTTGCATCATCTGCATCTCCAGGTCACATGTCAAAAGCTTTTTATCCAGTGTTTGCCTCACAGTTTATTTCCCCCTGTGTTCCTTCAAATGTCATACTGTACACATGTAGCAGGTTTGAAATAAAATACTTCAGCAGATGTGCAATTTGCGCAGCATCACAGTCATTTATTGACCTGTTGTGTGTTGTGTTCTGTTTCATATGCCTCATTTTCATCCCCCAGTTAGTTCTTAAATATGTAATTACTATAATCTCCAGCCAGTCAAGTAAGTCCCACTGCTCACAGGAAGCAGTCTACTTTCGTGTCTCTTTGGATGAGGTTGCGTGTGAGCAGGTACATTCACTCAGCTCTACTTATTTACTTTGTGCTGTGCAGTACCTACTATTATGTATAATGTGTTTGAGATTGGTACGTTATGTACACATCAAGGTAGAGATGTGTTGTTGCAAAACTTTCCAACCTGAAACATTGTTTATCACTTGTTAGCAGTACTTACTGATGCATTTGCAACCTGAAGCCGTTTGTTCTTTGCTCCGTCAGGCCTCAGCACTCGTAATCATTTATCTCTCATCTCACTTCTCATTTGTGGAACTGCACATTTAAGTAGCTGTCCAAAAAGGAGACACTGAAGCGTGGTGAAAGTTTCAGGGCCTCGCGTGCAACTTCAAAGCCCACGTTTTTTTTTCTGTCTTTGCACTGTTCGACCTGCTAACCACAACACAGGAAGGCAGATTAGATTGGCAGGAAGGAGCTGCAGCATGTAACTGTGTCTCAGTGACAGCACTGACTGCGATGTCTTCGGCTGCTGTGTGTGCTCGTGACTCATTTAATTTGCTCTGTAGTCCTCGACTAGCTTTCACTCCTTTGAAAATTCCTCCAATTCACACTTGACCTACGCCTGCTGTCGTGAGGGTCATGGCATTACTGCGTAAAACATCTGTGTGGGCATCGTTTCACATGCTTTGATACCTACAGACAACTTTAACAAGCCCGGGTGAGTTAACTGAGCTTTGTGTACTACTCATACACCATTTATTGAACCTTCACAGCTACAGAAGGTTTGTAAAACCTAATCTAGTAACAAATGTTTCCTCTCCATCATGGCATTGAGTGTCCAGGCCAGTGAAAATGGAATAAAATAAGACCATCATGAGCCTTTAACTTCCTTTTACCATAGGCTAATATGCACCTGACATACTGGCACCTCATAATTGTTTGTTTTAATGAATTTACAACTGATCTGTCTGGCTTTATTTTCTTTGCACAGTATTGCTGGTGAACTTTCATCATGCAAATGACACTGCTACTTGAGCTTTTGCTCATTGCTGACGATTCTTGAGGGTTTTTTTTTTTTTTTTTTTTGCAAACATTTCCGGAGGTACTGAGCACTCTCTAGTGTACCGTTGTCACAACACTCTCTCCCAACACATTTGTACAATGACAGCATGCCATTGAGTGGTTCTGACTATTAAGCTGCACAGCGGAAGCTGGCGTGCTGTCTGGAGTGCATCTGCGTTTTTGAATTGGCTTCCTCTAAGTGAGAAGTGACGTGACCAGCAACAAACCACACAGGAAGGCGTTCGCCATTTCAAGTTATGTCTCGGTGAAAAACCTCAAACACAGTTTGAATTTATGTTTGCAATACTTTCATTGCAGTTTGTGATATGAGATACTAATAATATAGCTTTTTGTATTTAGTACATTTTGCAATGATACAATACAATGTGCTTTGCAAAAGCTAAAAGCAGTTACAATAGATCAATAGATAGATTAAATCAAGTAGGATGTGTTTTGCTTTTCTTTAAAAGCTAAAAAGAAGTGCACACAGTCTGTTTCAGAGTTTGGAAGTGTGAACTAAACAGCTGACAATGATGATGACTTCCTGACAGTGAAATTATGACATGTGAGGTCATTAATGTAATTCTAACAAAGGTTGCAAAATAATATGATATGAAAATTAGACTTCTTATCAGAAACCAGTGTGTGTGGGCAGATTGTGTTTTATTGACATCCCCTCCACTCTCCTGTTACACCAGTTAAACTTTGTTTTTCTTGCTGGCTCATACGGTTTGGTGACGTCAGGTAATTCCCAGCATACGTCATGTGAATCCATGTTACTGGCATCCATTGTGCTTTTAGTTTCTCTGTTTTGTAACATCTTTTGTCTCAGTTTCTGATATAAAGCACTTTAAATCGCCTGTGCTACAAATATCAAGCGGCAGTCTGACCTGATGTTACACATCCAAAAAAAGCTGTATTACATTTAGCTCAGGAGAAAATAGACTTTTAAAGTGATGTCTAATGTATCGATGGGCTTAACCACAATGCTGAGCGGTATTGCAAATCACTCAGGTTAAGACCATTTGCTGCATCTTGTAAATGAGTATAGCTTTAGCACTAATTGGTCGTTGCATCTTGTTGTGATAGTGAAGTATATATGTTGCTTTTCAACAGACATACTTAAACAGTACTGCAGAACTTCCTTACAGTATACATTTACATTTGGATTATTAATTAGACCAAGGAGGAAAGGTCCAGAAGATACTGAGGCCTTGGTTGATTTCTTCACCTCCTGTCAGTACAACCCATCATGCTGAGTTAATGTAGTTGCACATTGAGTAAATAATGCTGTACCTTGTATTGTGTAACAAACAAAAACAGGGACGTCTGGGAAGAGAAATTATCCAACATTCTCATGGAGAGGAAGGCACATTACGATTCTATCCTGGACCGAAGCAAGCGCATCACGTGGCAGGACGACTGCTACGTAGATCTCCAGTCTACGTCGTGCTCTCTCTCTTCACAAGCAGAAACAGAGGGTAAGAGTCATCATGTCTGTTATATGGAAGCCCAATTCCACCAGTGTGATAAAAACAAAAAGATCCTGTAAGGCATCCCAAAAGTAAACAACACAGGCCAGTGCAAACTCAGAAAACAGTCCTCATTGTTTGGAGATACTAAAGAATGTGAATGTTAGTGTGAGTAGTGCTCGTGAATGTTTTCCATTATTTTACAATACTAAGTCATTATTCTCCTATTTTAAGCCATTCATTGAGCTATTGAGTCATTATTTTGAGACATAATTTTTAAGCTACTGAGTGATTTTACAATATTAATTCATTATTTTGGGATACTAAGTCAATATTTTCCAATACTAAATCATTATTGTCAGTTGCAAAGTCATTAATTGAAGATACAAAGTTTTTGTTCTTGTGATACTAACTTATTTTGTGATATTAATTCATTATTTTGCAATATTAAGTCATTATTTTAATATTTAGTCATTATTTTGAGATACTAGATAAGTCCTTATTTTGATAATATTTAGTCATTATTTTGTGATACTAAGTCATTATTTTGTAATATTAAGTCATTATATTGTGATACATAGTCATTATTTTGATAATATTAAGTCATTATTCACGTAATATTAAGTCATTATTTTTGTGATACTGTCATTATTTTGTAATATTAAGTCATTATATTGTGATACATAGTCATTATTTTGATAATATTAAGTCATTATTTACGGAAGCGTATTGCATTCACTTGACAAATAAAAAAAAATCTGTTTTAAAGAGTAATTTTTTCTGTTTTTCTGAGTATTTTTTTTTATTTTTCTGTTTTTCGGTGTAATTTTTTTCTGATTTTCGTGGTAAATTTTTTTTTCTGATTTTCGTGGTAAATTTTTTTTTCTGTTTTTCGGTATTTTTTTCTGTTTTTTGTGGGGTTTTTTTGTTTGTTTGTTTTTCAGGGTAATTTTTTCTGTTTTTCTGAGTATTTTTTTCTGAGTTAAGAGAGCAATAGAACAACAGACGCTTTCATTCCCTTTTTGAGAGCTCGATATAATGGAAGCAAACATGACCCACTTGTTTAGTTTAATCCAGTTTTACTTTGTTTTGGGTTTGAGACACTGGGAGATATTCTTGTCTTTAAGTCATATAGATGGTGTTATCATTAGTTTGTCGACTTTACGCAGGCACCTTAAGACTTTGCGGTTGTTCAGACGAAAAGCCCATTCAGGTCTGCTGGACATTGCAGTGTTTCTCCAGAATCAGTTGGACACATAACCCAAAACAAAGTAAAACTGGATAAAACTAAACAAGCGGGTCATGTTTGCTTCCATTATATCGAGCTCTCAAGAAAGGAATGAAAGTGCCTGTTGTTCTATTGCTCTCTTAACTCAGAAAAAAATACTCAGAAAAACAGAAAAAATTACCCCAAAAACAAAACAAAAAACACGAAAAACAGAAACAAAATTACCACGAAAAACAGAAAAATAAAAAAAATACTCAGAAAAAAAGAAAAAATTACTCAATAAAACAGATTTTTTTTATTTGTCAAGTGAATGCAATACGCTTCTGTAATAATTCATGTAATATTAAGTAATTATTTTGCGATACTAAGTCATTATTTTGTAATATGAAGTCATTATATTGTGATACATAGTCAATATTTGGATAATATTAAGTAATTACTGATGTAATATTAAGTCATTATTTTTGCGATACTAAGTCATTATTCGTGTGATATTAAGTCATTATTTTGCAATAAAAGTCATTAACTATAGATACTAAGTCATTTTGTGACATTAAGTCATTTTTTTTGCAATACCAAGTTGTAATTTTTTGTCATACAAAGTCATCATTTTGCAATATCATGTAATTGTTTTAACATAGTCATTATTTCAAGAAAGTTTCTCATTATGACTTACAGACAATTTTTTTTTTTAATTTGTCATTATTTTGGCAGAAATGGGCTTCCATACTCATATACTTGTGCACTGTTGGCTTTGGAGTGGTTAATGTCAGAAACTGCTTTCTGGTGACACACATAAAAGAACATACGCCACACAGCTATAACAGCAATCAGTCCTAACTCTAGAGGGTTGATGGGAGGAGGATGATGGTAAAGACAGCTAATTGGTCCTGACACTAAGATGAGGACAATCAGCAGTAGTCAATGAGTCTATATATTAGCATCATTAAAGGGAATTTACATTAAGTTAAAAAGACATGTGCCATACTTTCATATACAGCCTGAAAATTATCTCCACTTCTACTTTATTCAAGATCAGTCCACAGTCCTGATTAATACAGAGTTATTTTGACCTTACCATCCATGTTGCCTGCATGATATTTATTCATATTCACATTCTGTGGTTCTTATTATGAATATTAAGCCACAGAGGTGAGATTAGAGCCTTATCTGTAGTGCAACGGGAGCTGTGATTAATTATATCGAATGCAAGGACAATTTCATATCCTTCGTGGTTGAAGTTTGTAAATAAAACCTTCCAAAAGTTATTACAGCCAAGCAAGGGTTTGAGAAGTGCATTCTCTTACTATAAGAGAGAGAGGGGTTTCAGAACAGTCATTTTATCTCTCTTATTGAAGACAGTGACTTTATATTTATTGTTAGGAGGAGGAGAATCATTTTGTGGTGATCTTTGGTGACTGAGCCTGGTGGGGATTTGAAGACAAATGGTGATATTGTTAGTAAAACTTCTGGGGAAAAATAAAAAATCAGTTTGCTCAGTCATGTATAATGAATTTAAAAAGACAAAAACAGAAGGGATGGTTGCAACTGTAAAATTATAAAAATCAAACGGGAGACTGATGTCAACTTTTTCAAAGACCAAATTGGTGGAAATATATTTTAAAGGTCTAGATTGCATTCAGCAGTGATGTTGCAGTGGCTGACATGAAAACGTGAACATGCTGACTGCCCTATCTCATTCTAAGGTGACAGAAACACAACAACTCTTATTTTCAGGTCATTATAAACAAATGAAAACATAGTTATGAATATCATAGTCCCTTTCTGCCAGTAGAAACCTCTAAATCCTACATACTGCATCTTACAAGTTTAACGTGGGAGTTTTTATCTCATTTTCAGAGAAACTGGTCATGGTCATACAGTGTTCAAAGTTTCCCTCAGTAGTACCCTCCCACGAACATGTCCTCCTACATGATAATAGGAAATTTACTGTATACGCTTTGATTTGATTTCAATTCAGTTAGTTTTAGTCTATTTAAGTTTATTTATAGAGCATATAACAGACACCTACTCAAATAAAAACAGTCATGAATAAGAGAATATAAGTAAATTAATGAAAGCATACATATCTTAATGAAAGCATAACACAAAAACATGATTGCACAAACAACAAAACAAGATACAAGCAAATAGAAACCAGAGTGTGGTTATGGTCAGGCGTGTCATCATTATGATAATTACAAGGCTAAAGAAAAGAGATGGGTCTTAAGAAAACAAAATAATGATTGGTCACCAGATCTGAGGGGTTGGGAGGTGGAAAAGAGGATGAGCAGTTCAGTAACCAGTCGTTGCTTTTAAAACAAGTAAAAGAATCTTTGCCTCCTAAGATCCGAGCTTTTGTTTGGTATGCATTTTTAATTTGTCCTAGCTATCTGAGTTTAAAAGAATTTAATAAGTATAATAAAACTAAGCACTGTCTAATTAAAATAAGTTGTTTTTGAAAATTAAAAACTGCAAATTATGTCCTCATATGGGGATGATAAAATTGTTTATTTCAATGCCTGAACATTGTTGTGCAAAAACAAAATTGCAAATAGCACAACATTTGTCAAATGTTTTGTAACTCTATGGGTTAGGGGTCACTGTTCAAGTCTAAAACTTTTCTAAACTGTTCATTTCAATGCATGAACATGGCTGTGCAGTACAAAAATTGGGAATAATGCAAAGTACCTAAAAGCCTTGTGATTTGTTTGTTTTGTAACTATAAATTCTCACTGCTTCATCCAACTAATCAACTTGTGTTAAAATGCTGCAAAGCAATGATACAATTATAAAGTCTCAATGTCCTCAAACAAGACGATAATAAAGTCCTAATGTCCTCAAACGAGTACCTCCCAGTTAACAGGGTCTTAGCTTGTTATTATTGTTATAAAATAAACAAGTTTCAACCTTAAAAATGAGCAGGTTTTGTACCTTGTCCACTTTTGTGTTGGAACTGGCTGTAGATGGACATGAATGAGATGGCTGCCATCTTGTTTTGACATGGATTAGTGTATTGTGCTTTTGCTACCACTAGATGGTGTAATAAAGTGTCCATGAACTAGGACAACAGGTTTAAGTAAAGCAGAATAATGTATAAGGTGCAGCAATCCTACAATTTAAAGTTCTCATATGAGGATGCAGGGTAGCAAGAGGTTAAAATCAATTCTGTTCTTCGGTGGTAACCAGTAAAGAGAGGCCAGTACAGAGGAGATATCATCTCTCTTCCTGGTACCAGTGGGGGTTCTTGCTGCTGAATTTTGAACAATCTGCAGGCAAGATAGTTCGGATGGACTGATTCCAACATGAAAAAATAGAAGCATGGACTGCAGTCAAATCTTCAATGCACAGGAGTGATTTTAATTTTGTAAGTGACCTGAGATGGTAGACGCTATTGCTGAAAATGGAACTAGGCTACTTATCACGAACAGTGACGCACTGCTCACCATGTCCGCTCACCAGCTTTCTGGGGGGAAACCCTGATACTGTTTAGGAAGCTTATAGGTGTTGGAAATAACTTTGATACTTCTCAAGAATTAGGAACTAGGAAATGTCAATTCACCTGAAATGTTATTTTGAAAACACGCACCAACCCTAACCCTGGCATTTGTTAGTCTGTATGCCGAAGAGAGTGTCTTAATTCACTGAGAGAGGAGCAAGAGTTGTGTTTGCTGAGGAGGATTTTAAGGATATTGATGTCACATTAGACAAAACAAATGTTCCTGACAGATGTTCACGTTTAAGGTTTGTGCAGCTTTTTAAAATGAAAGAATCTGTTTTTGATTTCAGTGAGATTATAAGTGGAGCGGATAGATGAAGTTTAAATGCTGCCTGTGTGTTTTGGATGGATTATTGAAGACGCAAATTGCAATGAGTCAATGTGTATTGTTGGTGAAGTTTGAAAAGGTGGAGGTCACGTTGTTCTCTAGATAACGCTGTCATCAGTTCTCAAACACTGAGACAGTTGCAGATGATGGTAATTGCTGCAAATAGTCAGAGAAAGCTGGAACTGATGTTTTTTTAGATCTTTTTTATAGGGAGGGGGGGACTGCAGGGAAATGTTTATCTCTCATTGTTTGGTTTAATATATTTAATTGGCTGTTGTCTTGAATAACTTCATACCTCACTCCTGGCTGAAATGCAGATTAAGGTAGTACAAATGCCATTATATGCAACAACAAAAGTGCTTTTAAACTAGATTATTATCCATTGAACAACTAAATGATTTTATAAAACACAGATTCTAGATTATAGGAGTGTTTGTATGGTTATAAACGTTAACACAGATGAGTGTCTGAGTTCTGTTTGAAGTGATTATGAGCACAGGCAGGATCATGGATTCTTCTATCGATTACAAATACCAAGTGCTGTGAGAGTTCTGGGATCAAGAGAAAGCATATGGATTAGCTTCTCCACAAGGTGCCTTAATGAGGAATGAATGCTATTGGTCATGTTAATGCTTTGGTATGGTGATTAGAGACTGATTTAACAGGTAAACAAGAGGCTGTGTGAGGCTGTACTGAGCTAAATGCTAATGTCAGAGCACTAACATGCTCACAATAACAATGCAGACACACTGTTTAGCAGGTACTGCATAACATTTACCATGTTCACTGTCTATGTTTAACATGTTAGCATGCTAACGTGTGCTAATAAGCATTAAACATACATAAGGCTACAGCTGAAGCTGATGGGAATGTCATTAGTTATGCAGGTATTTGATCATAAACCAAAATATTTGACAAATTATAATTTAAAATCAATGATGATCACCACTTTTACAATATAGTACTATTACAATTGGGGGACATTAATCCTTAAACCAAATTCCAATAGTTGAGGCGACACTTTACACTTTACTCAAAATTGTGAACTTCATGGTGACGTTGGAGGAAAGGTCAGGGATCACCGACTTCAGTAGGATCAATCGATGGTGCCAATCCATCAAGTAAATGTTTAGAAAAGTTAACTTGCTGGTTTCACTAGAGGAAGGGCCAGAAGGAAAGTCAGGGGATTTGTACACATGACACCCCTCTCTGTTGCTCTTATTGAGGTTTATTCCATTTTGTTTCCTCCATTACAAGGTTTTTGGGGGGACTTTTTCCATGTCCAAATCTGTTAAGCCCCTTGTTTGTGATATTTGGTTATGTAAATAAAATTGACTTGGTCACCATAGTTTTTTAAGATTCCTCCCCTTGGGATCACAAATATCTATACAAACTTTAATTGTAATCCATCCTACAGTTGTTGTGATATTTCAGTCTGAACCAAAATGGTTTATCAACCAGTCAATCAACAGACAGACTGACAGACTGACATTGTCAACCATAGAGTCATGCTGCTTGCGTGGGACAAAAATAGAGTGAGTGGTTGTTTGGGTGTGTTGTGTAATGATTAACATCAAGAGCGTTTTTTTACGAAACAAGCCTTAAAATGAACCTGACCATGCATATGATATTCATTGGAAAGATTAAGAGTGGAAAAGAGAAGCAAAAAAAGAGGAACGGACTGTTATCTAGAATCACAAGTATTATGCAACTTGATTACCCAACACAAGATAAAATGAAAGTTCAAATTTAAAGTTGAAACAGACAGCAACTCCTAATTCCCGTGCTGCCAAGTGGTAATTGTTGGTGTCACTGTCACAAAGACAAGCAACCTTTCTGTGTTCCTCAGAGCCTCGCAACTAACAACAACACAGGATACATTGTGTTTTGTTTTCCACAGTTAATTCCATTGTTTCATCATCTGCTGTTTCTACTACTGGAGATAGTAACTGCAAAGAAATTACACTGATACTTTTTGGTAACTGGGGATAGTTAACCGATGGCTAACAAGGAAAACAAAGGCACAAGCCTCTTCCTGTTTTTGGTCGCACAACGGTTGACACACTTGAACCATAAATCTAGCCTTCATTTTACCAGGTGATTGTACCTGGTGGCAGACAAAGTTGCATAGTAAAATTGAGGCTTATAGAGAACCAATCTAAATCTTGATGGTATCATTGGTGGTGTCAGTTCCCAATGACTTCATAATACCAAGTTAAAGTGAAAAACATGTCTATTTCCACACAAGAGGGCTCTTTTGCCATTTAAAAAAAACTACCATTAAAAAACCATTACATCAGTCAAGTCCTAGTCTTTGTACAGCACTTTGCATCAAGCACTTTGATTCTACAGGAAACAGTAACGTCACCGCTAAAATGAGACAACGAATTGTTTTCTCACTGATATATGAACTGCAAAATCCCCTTTGGTTATTTGCCGATATGTGATGGGAAATAGCATGAAACTGTGCTACTCAAGCTGTGGCAGAATACATTTTTTTGTACTTCTTTCTTTTTTCTTGTTTTTCTTTCTTTCTTTTTATACATGTATTTTTTTAAAAACTATAAATAATCAGCATTTGTTCCTTAATAGTTTTCCATCAGCATATAGTTTTTAGTGTGAAAGAGTGAATGAATTCATGACAAATAGGTACAAATTGTACAATGTTTTGCTACAGTACATCAAAATAGGCTGTTGTAACATAAGAAATTGTCTTTGTTAATTATCAATTGATGATCTCATTTATCTAGTTTTACCTGTGCGGTGTTTTGGTTCAGATCTTGGCTGGATCCAAAAGCATCAAGACCAGCTGCAACGCTTCTCCACATCCTCCTTCCTGGAGGGCATGTTAACCCACCTGAGAAAGGTGGATGTTCTGAGTTCAGCTGAGGAGACCAAGGTCAAGGAAGCAGGACGGCTGCAGGACCAGGTTAACATGCTCACAAGTATTGTCAGCGACAAGAACACTCAAGGGTCTGATGCTCTCCGGGGCTTCATCGAGAGCTCAGACTCTCAGGTGGCCCAGCTCATCGTCAACCATGGTAAGGAGCTTTAAGTTGGATTTTCTGTCTGTGTTGGCCATTCTTTTAAAGGAGGAAGATCATCCAGTAATAGCTGGGATGGTGGTTTGTTTTCTGAATCTTCCTAACAATGTTAAAGGGTCACTGACCAAAATGTTGAGCCCCAAACTGCTTCTGATGGGCCATTCAGTGTGTTAATGTATTTGTGTAAATGTAACTCACTATGAAACGTTTTTGCAACACTCTTAGGATAAAAGCACTTTTAAAGTGCTATTCCATTTCTCATTCAAAGCGATTAAAAAGATAACTTTCAACAATATCCTGAGTCACTTTCTTTTTCTGCAGAGTCCATGGTGAAGGAGCACAAAGAGATGCTGCTGCGGCGATATGAGCAGTGCAGAGACAGAGATTCCGTCAGCTGCCCCAAACTGAACATCTCATCAAGAACCTTACTCCTGGTCGATGGACTTTCTGACCTCCAGCAAAAGGAACATGACTTAATGCAGGTGGGGGCAACCCGAGGAGGGAAAAGAAATCATCTCAGACAGCTGGGGCTCTCCAAACTCCTGGAGCCCCTGACCAGGGTCAGTTTACCTCCCAGGGTCTCCCTCACAGTTGGGGTGGCGGGTATCGGTAAGACAACCTGGGTCCGACACTTCATCAGACAGTGGAGCCAAGGCGCCATGTGCACAGACGTGAGCTTCGTCTTGCCTTTCACTTTTGGTGAGCTAAACTCACTTGAGAAACTCTCTGCTGAGAGGCTGGTGAAAATGGCTTTTCCTCATTTAACAGACCCAGGTCTGGTCCTGAGCAGCTCCTGCCGCACACTGCTCATACTTGATGGTTTGGACGAATTCCGCTGCAGTTTAAATTTCTCCGATGCAGCTCCATGCAGCGACCCAAAGAAAGAAGTGCCCATCGATGACCTGATTACTAACATCATCCGGGGGAATCTACTCCCTGACGTAGCGGTGTGGGTGACCTCCAGGCCAGGAGTGGCCTCACTCATCCCTGGAGGATTGGTTGACAGGGTGACTGAGATCCCAGGATTCAGCCCAAAGGACATCCAGCTCTTCCTGAACCACCACTTCTCTGAGAGAGATTTTGGCAGTAAAATATGGGCACACTTGGAGTCCCATAAGATCTTAATGGTGATGTGCTACATACCATGCATTTGCTGGATAGTAGCTGATACCCTGATGTACATCATGCAGAGTGGATCCCAAGAGAGCCTCCCGAGGACTTGCACCGAGCTATACGCTCACTTTTGTTCCATGAAGGCAGAAGTAGGTGAACCAAGAGGCAGGGAGCCTGTAAAAATGGAGCAGCTCCACAGCAGCAACCGTAAACTGGTGGGGAACCTCGGACGACTGGCGTTTTATGGCCTCCTCAAACACAAGTACACCTTCAGCGAGCAGGACCTCAGGGCCTATGGGATAGATCTGCTGTTAACTCAGTGCAGTCTTGGTGCTGGAGTTCTTGTTCGGGAGGAGTCGGTCATACACACAACATACCGGTTCACTCATTTGACTCTGCAGGAGTTTCTTGCAGCCACTTTCTACTATATCTCCTCCAAGCGGGCAATCTTTGACTTATTCTCAGAGAGCACCATGTCTTGGCCCAAGATCGGTTTCCAGAACCACTTCAGAAGTGCCTTTCAGCGCTCGCAACAAGCAGAGGACGGCCACTTGGATATGTTTGTGCGCTTCCTGACAGGCCTGCTGTGTCCTCTTGCACAGATTCCACTCGCTGGGCTTCTGGCCTTCGGGAAAGACGACGGCAACCAGAAGGCGTGGGCAGCAGGGTTTTTACAAAGCCTCTTGGTCAGCGGAGGCGCAGTGGTGTCCCTGCGTGCAGTCAACCTGGCTTACTGTTTACAGGAGCTGCAACACACAGAGCTGTTGCGGAGTGTAGAGGAAGATTTACAGCTCGGTAGCCTAGGAGGGAAGTTAACACGAGCTCACTGTGTTGTGCTGGGCTACCTGCTGCATGTGTCTCCAGAGTGCAGCGAACAGACCAACCTGACAGGCTCTCTGAACTACACCACAGTGAAATGTTTGCTGCCACAGCTGCTGTACTGCAGCTATCTCAGGTCAGCTCTGCAAAGCAACATCTTCCAGTAAATTAAAAGGCCCAACACACCAAACTGACAACAAAGAACTAGTGGTGACAAAGACTGACTCTTGCGTCGCCTCCACTGCCAGTGTCTCGGCCAAAAAAAGTTTTGTTTGAACGCACCACAAAGACTACAGCTAACAGTCAGCTAGCACGTATGTTCTGTGTCTGCGTGAGAGGAAATAACTTTCCATAGTAACAGGCAGCAGAAGTCTGCATTTGTTATTAAAAGAGGGAGCCCGAAAAACAGACAGGGTGGATTTAAGATACTAGTTAGCCACTTAGCACATTTTCAACACAACCTGAGTAGCCACTACATTAATTGTGTAATAGTGAACAATAATACAATTACAAACCGTTTCTGCTGAAAAGCTCAGTGGCTATAAAAATAGTATTACCTATTTCGATCTCAAGCCCACTGAGCTGAGCTGCCAGTCAGATTGATTTCATTCGTCAATGGCCTCCAATGGGTCCGACGTTAGTTCAACATGCCGAACATGCCGAAAAACAGCTGGCTAGTGCCAACAGAACGGGACAAACCGCAAAAATTAGGGTGACAGATGCTCGCTCGACGGGCCGACATTAACCAACAGCCGATAGTCAGCTTGGTGTGTCAGGGCCATAAAACTCAGGGAAAAGATTGGAGGGTGAAACTTGTAACTTATCTTCTCTACAGATTAGAGAATAATCACTTCAAAGATGATGTCATGGAGTTGCTGGGAAGCCTCCTGAGTGCCAAAGACTGCCATATCCAAAAGATAAGGTGAGATCGCACCTACATTTTAGCAAGCATCATATGATGAACATTTTGCAGCGAACTGGCATGTGAGCTTTTTCACTTGCTCATTTGCCGATTGCTCATATAAATGGCGACTCTTGATTATCATGTGGTTTTAAGATTTGTCTGGTGAATATCATTAATATTTTGTAGCATATGTACTGTATGTGACCTCTTTTGTCTACCTCCTCAGTTTGGCAGAGAACGCCATCAGCAACAAAGGTGCCAAAGCATTGAGTCGAGCCCTCCTGGTGAACCGGACACTAACGTCTCTCAAGTGAGATTTGTTTGTTATGTTTGACCTATGACTGATTACAACTGCATCAAGTAAACAGCCTTAACCTTTTGAATCCATACTGTTACACAACAATTCTGTCTCATGTGCTGCAGCTTTAAAAATATTTGTACTTATTTCCAAGTCCCTGCATAGCTGTGTTTTATCATTATATGTTGATCATCTATCCACCTATTTATAGTCTCCGGAACAACAACATCGGCTCTAAAGGGACAAAGTTCTTGGCAGAAGCTCTGAAAATGAACCAAGTCCTGGTATCTATCAAGTGAGTATAGTTGCAATAGATTTTAGCTTATACACCTATTTTCATCCTGCACAATGTCACTGTGGTGGAACACAGTTGGTGTAATTGCTCAATTTCCACCACTTCTCAGCTTCCAGAACAATGCGATTGAGGAGGAAGGTGCCCAGGCCCTTGCAGAAGTGCTGCACTGCAACCGCAAGCTGGTGTCTCTGAAGTGAGACTTACCTGTGTTTATTATATGTTCTATGTATAGTGTAAGTGTGTGTTCATGCTCAAGATGTTGAGAACATTTCTTCTTTCATGTATGTAATGATTTAGCATACGGAAGAATACGATTGGAGCGGGAGGAGCCAAAAGGATTGCAGAGGCACTGAAGATGAACCGCACCCTCACAAAGCTGATGTAAAGTGATATTTTCATTTAGTGAACTGATCTTGATAAAAGCATACACTTAATTATGCAAACATTTATTACATTTATCCCAGTGGATTAAAGATTACAGGCTACTCTCCTTTTCTGTGTCCTTCACACTCAATAATAGATCAACTTGCCACTTAATTTGTTCATACAAAAGTCTTTATGTTAAGATAGCACATACAGTATAATACCCCTTGTTTTGCAGAGCATCAAAGTTAATGATTTTTTTCTTTTATTTTTGTTCTTGCCTGCAGACTTTGTAGTAACCAGCTCGGGGACAAAGGAACAGTTGCTCTGGCAGAGGCTTTGACAGTCAACCACACACTACTCTCGCTCCAGTCAGTACCTTCTGCACAGTAGTGCATTGTCGTTATAATTCATCACCCTCTGTTTAGAAGTTAAAATTTGGTTTGCATGCTGTGCAAATGTGACTTGCAGAGTAATTTACTACAGGCGCGTTTGACGTCTCTTTTGGCAGACTGCAGAGTAACTCAATCAGCAACAGGGGAATGACAGCTTTAACTAAAGCACTCAGGCTGAACCGTGGACTTGTCTCCTTAAAGTGAGTATTAGCTAAGACACCTCTGATCAGTTCATGAAATGTGCCATCTCATGTTTTTATGACTTGAGTCAACCTTATTAGACATTTTTAGATGGATCTATGATCACAGCCAACTTTTCAATGTGGCAATTTGACAATTTGGATATATGTAAGTATCTTTCTTACTCAGAGTTAGGAGGCTTTCACATCAGGCACCTGGGTTCAGATCTGGCTACACATGACCCCAAAGTCAAATTTGTTTCATTATAGGGAGCATTCTGTGCCGTACCTGGACTCAAGTCCACTTTAAAAGGTGGTCCCAAGTATCGTTTATGTGTACTCTGGTACAATATGCATCAAGTGTGAAGACCAACTGTACCAAAACACGCAAGTATACTGCTACTATAACACCACTACAAGGAGTTTTCAATCGGTTATCAAACAGTCTCGGACCCAGATCCGTGGTGCTTCTCAAAGTCAAGGAAAGATCCTTAAATTGCTGAATTTCAAGGGGGCTACGTCATCAAATCCCGCTACAGGACTGTTCTAATGTTAAGCCTCCTTCAAAATCTACCGATAACCGAGTCCTTTCTTCAGAGAATTTTCAAAGACGCATGCGTGTATCCTCAGCAGGCATGAAGTACCCACAGTCTTTGTGCACGATTAGCCGGAATTGAAGGCAGGACCTCTTCAATGATGGATGGCTAAGCACTCACTAGCCTGTTCAAATTTGTGTTCACCATATGCTAGGAAAAAGTATTGCCTAGCCTCTGTAGGATCTGACTTGGAAGGACCCATCCTGCCAAGGAGGCATCCTTGACTTTGAGAAGCACCTCTGGCTTTGCTGCCATCATTGACACTCAGTCGAAGCTACAGCAGTAACTTTAAGAGCTTTGTGCTAGACAGCAGGAGCTCCTTTCTCAACCATGAGCAGAGTTTCAGCTCGCTGCTCTACTGGTCCCTACTAAAGTGTCCATGTGCAGTGCCCTTTCCTTCACTCTAGCACAAAAACAGGTCACGTAGATGATGGCACAAGTGTACCCAGGTACAGAACAACATTACTTATGTAAAAGCTGCGCAGCAGGGGAAAAGAGAGGGGGACCGTCGTTCTGGCACCGTATGAATAGATTGTACCTAATGTGAAAACACCCTTAAAGGAAATTATTAATACCACTTTCACATCTGTTCAGTAAACAGAGTCTAAGTCTTGACGTCACGTCCAAGCAAGCCACTGTTCCACTAGCTTCTGTAACTTGTGTCTTTTGTTGGGTTTGTGATACACACACTGATATACCAGTGCCAGTAGGCTACCAGTTACCACTCTTAGCCTGTATGTTTGTTGTTTTTTGTGTTATTATAGACATCAGAGAGATTTTTGGTCTTTGACAGATTCTGTAAATCTTGCCAAACCAAAGTGCATTATGGGTCTAGTTGCCATTTTTGAAGTATTTTCTTTGTGTTTGCTTTTATATTGAAGCATGTAGCGTAATTAACTGGAGGATGCTTGATTCATCTTACAGTATGAAAAGGGGGTAGGATTAGATCATTTTGCTTCTTCCAACTTCTTCCAAATTTACTCTTGATGTTTTCAGTTCCGCTCACTGTAGCTATTCCTTCAAAATGGTGCCTCAGTAATGTCATGCGAAATCCACACACATGCCTGACAAACACCAATATGGCTACAGCCAGTAGCATATTAGCTTAGCTTCGGAGGTTCTGGTAGGGTGATTTTGTTACTGTTGGACAGAGCCAGAGCCAGGCTAGTTGTTTCCCCTTGTTTTCAGTCTTTATGCTAAGATAAGCTAAGCTAATTGAAAGCATAATTTCTAATCCAATTTTCCCCTGTATTTTTCTGTCTGTCAGTTTGAGGGAGAACTCCATCGGGGTGGAAGGAGCAAAGAACATGGCCCATGCCCTCCATGAGAACAATTCTCTACAGGACCTTGAGTGAGTCACCTTGTTAATAGCAATGTGCAGTGTAATGCCCAGCAGAGGCTTAGAAATATCCAACTGTTGAGGAAATGTCACCTCCCCCTGTGTCACTTAGCACTATTGTGTGATGGAAAATTGCATTTCCTAAGAGACTATAGAATGAACCCCAAGGCCATTTGAACAGATATGATGATAATCACAATTTAACTTGAAGGCAATGATTGACTCTGGATTTTATGATCATTTCTATTCCTTTCATCTCTGTATTTCGCTGCACTTTACTTTTTATTTGTTTTTGTGTATTTTGCATTGTTTCTGTTATTGTATTTTTTGTATTTTATCTTGTGAAGCACTTTGTGAGTCCTCTCTGTGAGAAGTGCTATATAAATACATTTACTTACTTACTTACTTCTATGAATGTCTTTACCCACTTGTCAGTGAATTTCAGCGAGCATTGTTTAACTCTTTAAACTATATCTACTGTGTGTGTGTGTGTGTGTGTGTGTGTGTGTCTCTCAGTCTCACAGCCAACCTGTTGCATGATGAAGGGGTTCAAGCTATAGCTGGCGCAATCAAGTTTAATCAAGGCCTCACCTCTCTGCAGTAAGTGAGGCTTTTAAATACAAATGTCACAACGTGCATAAACATACACCCGAGGCTGCTGGTAGTTCAAGTATCACCTACTTCACTCCTTTTAAAAATGTTCCTGAGCACCAACAATGATGGTACAACAATAGAATAAATAGGCCACTAGCATCAGAATAACCTTTATTCAAGACTGCAAACACGTTATGCACTCACAACATAAAGTTAGATTTTTTCAGAAACATTTGAAAGAAAATACAATACCAGAATACACAGATCAGCCAGAGCATTAAAACCACTAACAGGTGAAGTGAATACCGTTTATCATGTTTTTACAATGCAATGTTGTGCTGGGCAACCTTGGGTCATGGAATTCGTGTGGATGCCACTTGACAGGTACCGTGCACCAAATCAACGCTGCAGACCATGAACAACCCTTCATGGCAACTGCACTCCCAGAAAGAGCTCAAGGCATCGACCCAACCTCCAAATTCCT
Organism: Epinephelus lanceolatus; assembly: GCF_041903045.1. Classification (NCBI taxonomy): domain Eukaryota; kingdom Metazoa; phylum Chordata; class Actinopteri; order Perciformes; family Serranidae; genus Epinephelus; species Epinephelus lanceolatus. Next base: position 17,106,300 of record NC_135754.1, on the reverse strand, counting down.
AAGATCCCAATCTGATCAAACATTCGTCATACCCCAGAGGTATCCCTTATCAATAGTAGGGCCTCCTTGAATTGCACTTGGCTCTGACCTATCAAGACATAGACACAGGACCTCTAGGGGTGTGCCTGATCCTTTGACTCCTGTGGGTTGCGCAGTGGGGTATGAACATGTCCCAGAAATGCTCAACTGGATTGGGATCTGGGGAATTTAAATGCCAGGTCAATGCCTTGAGCTATTTTTCTTGTTCCTCAGACGATTCCTGATCAGTTTTTGTGGTGTGACATGGATTATTGTCCTGCTGGGGGAGCTATCAGGGACTGCTGTTGCAATGAGGTGGTGTACTTGGTCTGCAAGCATGTTTTGGTGGGTCAGTCGTGTCAGGTGGCATCTACATGAATGCCAGGACCCAAGGTTTCCCAGCAGAACATTGCATTGCAACAGGATGATCGATATTCCCTTCATCAGTCCGTGGTTTTGATGTTGTGGCTAACTGGTGTTTGTAACATTAGGTGATAGCTTTTTAATTGCAATGCATTAGTCCTGTTAAAGCTAGTGTAATTAATATTTCTATACTGACTATCATTCAAACTAACTTTGGCAGCTGTCTTCAGTAAACAACCTGTAAACCCCACTCCTACACAAGCAGCAATGTCCGGGGCTAAAAATGAAGCCAAACACACAAGTGCCAAAAACTGCAGTTCTTTGAACAGCCACTTGAGGCTGCATCGATCCCAGCTCCATGTTAAAATGGCTAACTTTAAAGCTCAAATAAAAATGTTTACAGCCTGGTACAAAACCAGCTTTGGTCTCTAGAGATAATTTCAACATTTTGACAACTGTACAGGGACTTGATTTTTATATACCTCACCAGTTCAAATTCTATTAAAGCTTAAAGTTATACTTAACTAAGGGCGGGGCCACCTTGAGTGATAGCCTGTCTGCAAGACGTCACCACAGTCTATTGTCAGATCCATAGCTCCACCCTCTTATCCACATATGGTCACTTCTGCCTTCAAAAATCCAAGATGGCAATGGCCAAAATTTCAAACCCAGGCCTTCAAAACAGGAGTCCAAAAACCAATGGGTGACATCACCATGGCTATGTTCATTATTTATGTACAGTTTGTGATAATGTTGTGCTTACTTTTGTCAAGCATAACTTCAAATTAATACTATTTGCTGCTTAGTGTGTAAATAAGCCACTCTTTGCTGCCACCTATCAAATTTATAAGGTGATAATATGTCAGTGTTTTGTTGTTAACAGCTTGTTGTGCTGCCCCCAAGTGGTAAAAAAAAACTTAATGCAGGTTTGAAGATTAAAACCAGTAAATCTTAGCCTGGTTCCAGACCATAGACCCCGCCCACTCAACTGAGTAGGCTTGCATCTCTGGTCTGGCATACTTCAATGAATTTGCGATTTATCTCGTCCAAACGATGGACGGACCAATGAACGCCGGGGGTCTAGCGATTAGCCAATCAGCGCCACGCTGATGTCAAGCTGTACGTCGGTGGGTAACTGGTAAGGATAGCAACAATGGCGACCGCTACAGATCCTACAGACCACATTAACGATGCTATCGAGGTATTTCGCCACTACTCACGTTAATGGAGGACCAAATTAAGGAAGCTGCTAAACTGGATTTAACAGCAATGCAGCTGGGCGTGCACGGTGATGGAGACATTTTAAACGGGCAATGCTCGCTTGTTTTCGGCACCCCCGAGGCATGGATACTAATGACGTCAGATTCTGGGTGAGTCGTTGATCTCTACTGATTGGTTAGGGAAAAAATCAAATTCCCTCCCCCTTGTAAATCGCCTTCAATGGAAGCCATGTCAGACTGAAGGTTCTGGGAGCTTCAGTCTGACACTCAGGCTAAGTAAATCTCAATTACAGGACACTTTTACAGGTACTTTTATTGCCACTGTTTCCTTGCAGCTATCGTTTGTGCTTGTGCTTGTGCTCATATTCAGTATTTCCCTCATAGTTGACCTTATGCTCCTTTCTTTCTCTTTTTACAGTCTCCAGTGGAATTTCATCAAGTCCTCTGCCACTAAAGCTCTGGCCCATGCCCTCCTCTCCAACACCACAATGCAGCTCTTGGAGTAAGACCAATAGTTAAACCTCTGGCACTGTCAGCCTCATTACCCCATCACTGCCATCCACCTCTTTTCCACACACTTGTCTTTTTTAGAGTAATTACATTTATTTCCCCTTTATTGACATCACAGAGAGAAAATGATTAGCGACAGCATTTCATTGACTGATCGTGGTCTCATCCAGCAGCTAAACAGTTAGGTGGAATTTCAGTCACAGGGTTGTAACATATAGTGTGTTGTCATTGTGTATATGTTTGTGTCTCTGTCTTTTTTGCAGCCTACAGGAGAATGCTATTGGAAATGAAGGCGTCATTTTTCTTGCCGAAGCCCTGAAAAGCAACGCATCTCTGCGCACATTATGGTTGGCATTACAATTGTGCACAGTGATTGTGGTCTTTAAGTTCAAATGAATGAAATAAGTCAGTTTTTAAACACATACATTTACATAAAAGTTATGATCGACCAAAATCTTTCTAGATGTGCAATAACTTCCTCTATTATTTTCCCATGTGTTCACTATTTTACATGCTGTCTCTGTAGTCTCCAAGGAGTCTCTGTGAGCACAAGTGGCGCCCTTGCAATAGCGGAGGCTCTACTGACCAACCAAACCTTGCAAACATTAGAGTGAGTCCACGTTCTTTTCTTGAGTCAAACTGTTCCTTTGTTATTTGGCATTCAGCCACATACTGTGTAACAAAGATGCAATTTAAAATCAGCAGAGCTCCATCTTGCTCATTGGGAGTAGCTATTTCTGTTTCCACTTTGACTGCTAATGAATCTCAGATATAGCAGACCATTATTTGGCTTAAATAGGACCAAGCAGGGCTGGTAGACTTATGAGAGGCACTGAGAGCCTTTTTAAAGCTGCTCTCCTTCTGTTTCTTTACCTGAAAAGCATTTACTCTTTCATTTGTCTGCTTCATAGATTCAATAACTTGTGTTTGCTCTCTGCTGTCGATGTTAATTTGTTTGTCTATTTAAGCTTAAGACAATGCCAGCACCCGATTTACCTTGTCTAACCTGGCAGAGCTCCACAAGTGTTTGCTTGAGACAGACATCACTTCAACGAGTATTGGCTTCCCTATTCTGTGAACACTGTCACATTTGCTCATTAAATTTGTTTTGTGAATAAATGTGTGTCACAAAATGAGACTTATGCCCTTTTCTGGTTAGTCTGGCTTTAATCTCATCGAGGATCAATTGATGCTCAGTAAATGTTTGATTGACTGTCAATCGATTAACCAGAACCAACCAATGTTTTTAATCCTATACATTCTGTTTTTTTGCTATGATTTTCCTTGCAGTTATGTGTCTACATTTGCTGTGATTTTATGCCAATCTAAATTAATATATCACATTCAGCATTAGATAATGTGGCAGTATACATTTTTAGTAAACATAAATTTGTCAGTTGTCTGAGATTTGGTTTATACCGTGGTAACTATTACTTTATCATCTCTGGGTGTATTAGACCTCTGTTGGCAATGTTGCAAATCAATTTTCAGAACTGTTTTATGGTTATATTTGATTTTTATATGATTTTTGAAACAGTGTGTTGAGTCGCTAGGGCCAGGTGGGACCGGGGTGGATGGTGTGAAGTCGTCTGGGGAGGGATCCCAAGACTGCATTCATGCATTCTTGTATTTACTGTACAACCTCTTGTATGAATCTTTCATTGTTGATGCTGCCAGTGTAACAACACGCTCTGTCACTTATTTACAACAACTATTGTGTTTTTTACTAAGTGATTGCACGTTTTCCACTGTTTCAGTCTACGTGGGAACGCTGTGGGGATGGAGGGAGCGAAGGCTCTGGCTAATGCACTGAAAAGCAACAGAAGCCTCAAGTCGTTGAAGTAAGTCCTGCTGGAGCTTATTGTGATCCATATGAACCAAATTGTCAGTATTTGCCCATTTAGACAGCATAAGAAAAGTCACTGCCATTGTCACACAGTCTATTTTACCTACCTTACCTTGGAGAACATAGTCTACACCAGTGGATCTTGGGGCTGGGTATCAGTACCCAATATCTTTTGACCAAAATAATCCAGTACTATCCAGTCCAAATCCAGTCTAATCCAGTCAAACGATATCAGCATTCAGTCCTTTTTGGTCCCAGATCTAGAAAAAAATACTGTTTATATGGTTTTGCTTGCGGCCAAATATAATGTTTTTTGATTTATTGTGACGTCCTCTACACACAACATGGACAATGACACATTCAACGTCATTCACCAGATTCAGTCTCTCTCTCTCTTTTTCAAACTTGGTGCGGACTAATTTGGAACAATGTGTGAGCACTGCTTGGGTACAGGGACAGATGGAGACAGATGGTATTTTGTGGTGGCATGTCATTGCATCTAAATGGGGCTAAAATTAACGCATTCACCCACTTTTCCATCAGTGCCAATCAGAACTGGATGTGATAAATACCCATGACTTCCGCAGAGTCATTTAACCCTGGTGTGAATGCCACTTGTAACCTCTCTCATCACAGTAAAAAGCCAGACGTTAGTAGGTCTGAGTGGGTTTTCCGTACAGTGGAATAGGGGCTTTGGTATCACTTTACCAACCCATCACACAAATGAGTGACTCCTAACATAAAAAGGTGAACTCTTCATCCAGGTAGCTGTAAAGTAGCTCATAGGCATTTAAATGTACTGGACTTCCTGCCAAAACCAGCACTGAAAATAAAAGCTCTATATTTGAATCACTGGACATTTGATTAAAGAAATATATATCTCTCTGTGCATCATCAGTCTCCAGGAGAACTCTCTGGGTATGGATGGAGCCATATTCATTGCAATGGCCTTGAAGGGAAACCACCAGCTGACATACATCAAGTGAGTTTTCTTTTCTACGCCTTCCCCCATACAGTATATTCTTCTACATACAGTTCATATACTACTTCAGGGACAACTATATGCGGTCATACTGCTCATTAAAACACTTGTTCTTCAGCCTGCAGGGAAATGGGATTGGAGAATCAGGAGCAAAGGTCATATCTGACGCCATCAGAGCCAACGCTCCAGGCTGCGTGGTGGATATCTGACGTGTTATCAGATGATGGTGTACATTATGTTGTTAAATTAAACTCTAGCTAAATGTTGGTACTGAATATTGCTCTGTAAATGTTTCACTGTAACATAGATATTCACATATTTATTATGACATTATTAAAGTAAGAGTTGCCATAATGGATGAAAAAAAAGAGGTGGGTGAACTTTAAAGTGGCACAGCATCCATAGTTACAGACTGGAGCCACATTTCTCCGATATGTCCTAATGAAGATGTCATTCTGTACATTTGCTCTGTTTGCACAAATAAATATGGTGTGTAGAAATAACATGGTCAGATATCTGTCAGCCTGCTCTGCTAACATCACATTATTAATGGTGAAATACTCATTTATAATCTCTGGGTAAATTGCATCTGCTGTTTGATTTATTATATCTGCCTAACACCAGTTTTATGCCAGAAATACTAATATGACTCATTGCTCAAAGAGTTTGCACTTCCTCCATCACTTCTATACAGTGCTGCTGCTACAATCTGTTCAACAACACAACTGACTCAAAATGGATTCTACTCTTTGTGCTTGTGTGTTATAAATACAAACATACATCCTATCATAATGTTGGGTCACACTTGAGAGATTTAAGCAGAATAGGAAGCCAATAAAGAAGATCAGCCAGTCTATCCTTGCTGAATCATATTCAGAAAAGCCTTTGTGACATTTTTTACTGAGCTCAGGGTTCAAAGATTTAAGGGGTTTACGAAGCAGCTGTTCAAGATGCAACTGGTTTGGTGTGGCAGCAAGCATCAATGGTTATAAAAATGCTAATAATAACACAAAACTTTATTTATGCAGCACTTTTTAAAACAAAGTTACAAAGCGCTTTACATGGTAGAATCGGGATTGAAGGTAATAAAGTCAGATAAAATACTTTATTACTACAGCACTTACTTAATACATTACTGTTTAAATTATATTGCTGTCACATAAGATATATTTACTGTCACTTTAACATCAATACGATATATAATATCATAGCCTACTCCTTACCCCACAAATAAGCCTCTTTAAAATTAGTAACCACATACACACAGACATAATAATAATAATAGATCAACTCAAAAACTCAAAAACAATATCAATAAAACAGATAAGACCGGAAAATAAAAAGGTGTGCTCACATAGATAAAAAAAAGAAGCTTTGAGAAGTGATTTATTACATGCCACTGACTATACAGCCTCAGCAGGGAGTTTCAGAAGCTGAAGGGCTCTGACTGCAAAGGCCAAGTCACTTTTAGCTTTGAGCCAGGACTAATGAACAGCCTGCAGAGCCCTGCCAATGGATCTGATCAGATTGCAATCATATGACACTTGCGACCTGTTATAGATCTCAACTGTGGTCACTGTTCAGAAAACTAGTAGACACCACATTTTTAGTTGGACAGGCAGCCTCCCCAGACTGTAGACATTTAACTTATTCCACACATCATAGTCTCTGGTTCACTGTGAAAAAGATGCCTTTATCTTTTACTTTAGAAACAGGAGAAACTGTACACCTCTGTTTAGCAAAAATAGTCAAATACAGCCAAATGTTGCAAATGCCCACTCTCACACAGTTTATTTCACTGCCTGATTACTTGGTAACAATGTGCTTCTTGGCAATGATTTTAATACACAACCACTTTTTAATGTGCAGGATGGTTTAGAGCTGTCAGCTGAGACTTCACTGCTGCAATGTTTCTCCGCAACACAGGAACAAACAATGTATCTCATTTGCCCTAAAGGTCTAGTTTTTCCATTTTCCCTTAGGAACAACTGTTTGCCATGTCTGCTCATTTATACACACAGCAATATTTATATACACTGTGAATTTTGTTAAGTATTTAGGCTACGCGTGGGTCTTTACAGAAAACATTCAAATAAATTAATCAGTCCTTTGCATTATGCAGGGCTCCAAAGTTCACTTATTCATCACACCTGGGTGGTGACGTTCAGGCACGACTGCTCCCGTGCCCTGCAGTGTACAAGCCATTTATGTATTTATTTTAGTATCTGCTCAGCACCTTCTCTCGTTGGTTTAGATGTGCGTGCAAACTCCGATTTGTCTTTGCAGGAAACAGTCTACAGCCATGCTAGCGCCTCTGTGAGGCTGTACTTGAGCTAAATGCTAACGTCAGCATGCTAACATGCTCACAATGACAATATCCTGATTCTAAGCAGCTGAGGCTAATGCTGATGGGAATGTCATTTGTTTGCATTGCATTTGGTCATAAAACAAAGTATTGAGCAAATAAAAATTCTGACCTGATGATACATGAAAAGTTAAGGGATCAAATGTCCCAAACTGCAGTGAGCCAGCGCTTCATCCAGAGACAATTGGACTCATCACTGCTAGATATTCATTTTCTCTCTCATCCCATCTGCAATCACAGACTGTTTTAAAGCCTGTGTTTAGTTGATTATATACTGATTATATTTTTGAATTATTGTCAGTATGAAGCTGCTGAAATGCAAACAGTCGCAGAGAGTCTTCTTGTGTACGGAAACTTCTGGTGAGCTGAGCAGAAATTGAGACTGTGGCAGGCTTCCTAATCAATATTCAACACGTCTATCAAATGGGACAACCAGATGCTTTCCTCTCACTACAATTAAATAAAGACTTTCTCATGTTTGGCTTAACAGTCTCCACTCGGATTAGTGAAATGTAACACATTCATTTAGCTGCCTTGGCTGCACTGTTTGTATACAGATCATACAGGCTGTGGATGGGCCTGACTTTCCATCATCCATACAAATGAAACAGGACACACACACACACACACACACATGCACTTACACACCCGTCTGTCCTTAAATGGCCTCTTGAGTCTAAGCTGGGATTCAGAAGCTAGATGTTGCAATATGCATGCACAAAAATCATGTAAACACCATTTCCAACTTTTTCATTTTTGTTGGCACAGCAAAATCCTGATGGGACAGGCAGAGGTATTCATATGTAGACAGAAGATTTGGGAACATGTACTTTCATTCATGGCTGTGGTGGGTGTGGGAATAACGCTTGTGTATGTGCACACATTTTCATATTGACTGAGATTTACAAACCATGCACACCGCTTTACGTTATAAACCTGTTTGCACATTTCCGCCTTTTTGTCAACCTTACCCAAGAGGACCGTTTTGCTCCCAGTAGTAATCAGCTGGAAGATTTCACCAGCATTCAAGACAAAGAGTTAGTTTGTGTTTTGCATTCTCACTCTTTCCTCGCTGTATATCCATCTTTGGATGCATACAATACTTTTAGAGTGTATTCAAGCTCAGTGACTTTTCCATCATTGTTGTGGCAGCCTGAATTCTCAATGACTTCTTTTGTCGTCTCACCGCACAAAATACAAGGCAGAAAGTTTTAAAAATGTTTGATCAGAGGCTGCTTAATGTCCAGCCATTATCACCACGAGTTAGTAAGTTCATACCTCATTCATCATATCACATTACTTTATTTAAAATGCTTTATTGGATTTAAAAAGGAGTGATGCTCACGGGGGGTTGGTTAATTTATAGTTATTACACAAAAGGGGGCGCTATATCAAAGACAAGGAAAAGAAACTGAAAGCCCGCTCACAGGACACAAGGAGCAAAGCTTGCAGAACACAAGCTAATATTAGAACTTGTGCACAATATCACACAGGGGTGAGAGAAAGGGCAATTTCATTACTTTGACTAATGTCCGTAGTGCATGAGAGTGCAAAAAGTGTCAGAGAAGATTGCTCTTTTATGCAGAACTTCAAAGGTAGTGCTTGGTCCGACAATGGTCTGCATGTTCTCCAAGTTCAAGTTTCAAGTGGGCAGAGTGGTTTAAAAAAGCTTGATCACAATAGAAAAAAACTGCTGTGGAGTGACAACTCAAAGCGGTTAAGTGGGGGTGAAAATTACTTTGCTATCAGTGCAAAATATTAGCAGCTGTAGGAACTTTTAAGAAGGCCATGACTGCAAAGACCAAGTCTAAATACAGTATTTTTGTCTTCAAAGTCGATGTGGGCCATCTGGGCACAGTGTGAGCATGACGAAAACAAAAAATAGCAATCAATCAGATCTATCCTGCTCTCCAACGCCAACTGTCTAGTAAATGAAAAATACAGCCCAGTTGGCAGAAGAAAATGTTGACATTGTATGTTTCTGCAAACCATGAATATATTACATTTGTATATTTGGGGCGGCTATGGCTCAGAGGTAGAGTGGGTCGTCCACTCATTGGAAGACTGGCGGTTCAAAATCCCGGCTATTTTAGCCTACATGTCAAAGTATCCTTGGGCAACGAACTGAACCCCCAGTGGCTGTTCCATTGGTGAGTGTGTGTGTGAATGGTTGCCAGACCGCAGGTGGCACCATGTATGTGAATGTGTGTGTCAATGGGTGAGTGTGACATGTAGTGTAAAAAGCACTTTGAGTGGTTCTAAGACTAGAAGGGCACTTTACAAGTGCAGTCCATTCATGTGTCATAGGTAACATTTCATCATTTCTAAAGTAACATAGATGGACTGACTTTGTCATCTGGAGGCGGAGGGGATGGTGGTTGTGCAGACCACTGACTGCAGCTTTTTAGCCACCAAACATGGGTATTTTTAGCAACTTGTCGCTGTTTTTCCACCATAGATAGTGCCACAAAAAGCGGTTGCTTTTTAGCGGCCCATCACTGCATTCCCTGATGGGAAAGTGCCACGAAAAATGGGACTGGGACATCGCTGCATTTACTACTGAGCTAGTGCCCAGGAAAAGCGGCTATTTTTCTGCCGGCATAGTGCAGCCAAAAGCAGTTGTCTTTTACTGAGACATCTTTGTGTTTCCTGCCATGATAGTGCCACAAGCAGTGGTTGTTTTTACTGAAACACTGCAGTGTTTCCTACCGGGATAGTGCCATGAAAAGTGATTGTTTTTAGACATTGCTGAATTTCCTAATGGGATAGTGCCATGTTACCATGCTGTTCTTGTGCTGGCACAGAGCAAAAGCACTTGTCATTACCCAAGACATCCCTGTGTTTTCTGCGGGGATAATGCTAGGAAACGTGGTTGTTTTTTACTTAGACATTGCTGCATTTCCAGCTGAGATAGAGCCAAGAAAAGGTTGTTTTTGACCGAGACATAACTGCATTTCCTCCAGGTATAATGCCTCATAGGACTGCATGTCCCTTTACACATCTCCAGATGTAGACTTTAAGCACTGCATTTATAATCAGTAGCATTGTTTGGGATTTGAGCTTCCACACTTTCACACACTTTTGGGGCTTCATGCACAGCAGTGGATTTAATGCAGATGTCTTAACCTTTGATCAAAATAAATGAATGCATAGTGATATCCATATCAAAACACAAACTTTCAAAGATAACACTAATGCAGTACCCATTAGGGCCTTTTCTCTATCCATCTTTGTTTCGAGTTCTGTTAATGATCATGCTGGCAATTTTAATTTATTGATGCTATTGCACTTGCATGGCTCAAAGTTCTATCACAGTCTTCAAAGGAGGTGATTTAAGAGGGTGTCAGGCCACACGTAGACACCCACAAACAGCCCTCAGTGCCCAAGTGTTGTTTTTAGATATATCTGCTTTTCCTTCCGGCTCTGCCCCATTCATGACAGCCAAAGCGTGTTTTTGTTCTGCCACACTTTGATAGTGAGAGAGGTGTTATCACGTGAAAACAAGATGTCACACATGTCTATATAGCTCCTTTCTAAGAAGTCATACAATCCTTTTTCTTTAATTATTATTTGGGGGCATTATTTTTATACCTTTAGTAGACAGTCATAGAGAGATGAAAGGAAACAAGAAAGATGCATGCAACCAAGGCACCCAGCCAAACTGCAGCTGGGGACATTGTATGGTTAGCACCTGGTTAGCAATAAAGTTTCAAGACATAAATAGAAACTGCAACAGATCTGCAACAATTGTTGTTTCTCCCCATGCACTCAGCACATGTGAAGATGAACTGAGGGGATAGAAACACTCTTTTAAAATGTATCATGATGGTGTCTTTCTTCAAAGTGAATGTTTAGGATATTAGTGACTTCCGGCATCAGACACCGACAAATAACTTCCTTTCATGTTGGCATGATACGCAGCTAGTCGCCGTTATTGTGTCAGGGGGAAACGCAGTGGGGCAACACTGTAAGTTAAGGAGGCGAAAGTCAGAGTAGGGTGGGTGGGTCCAACAACCATCGACTTTCACCTGGGAGACTGGTGTTTGCTTCCCTTATAAATGTAAAGCAGCAGTTGGATGAGGCCCCCTGGAAGTGACCCCTTGGATGTGCCACTGCTGGCAAGCAAGAACGTGCATAGCTTTGTGCACAAAGGAGTGTTTGCTTCCAGCGTTTCCAACTAGTCAGAGCAGCTCTATCTTTGCCATTTATTTTGGCAAGCAATGAGCTCTGTTGATAAAAATGGCATGTGGAGTTTCCCAAAAGTCAGTCTTTGGGTCTCTTTCATTCAGCTTCTGCCCATGTTGAATCATATTATGCATGACACTCAAGTTCGCATACAATATCTGTAACTGGAAATTTGTGTCTTATGTTAAACTTATACTATGCAGGAAACATTGGCTTCTGTTTGTAGAAAGTGAAAGTGAGGACCAAATGCAGCTTTTTTTTTTTTTTCAGTGCTGTGTCTGCATGTATCATAGCATTTTTTTTGGATGCGTGCTGCTTATGGTCTGGCACCTGGTCGCTACCTTTATATAAAGTTCAGACCTCACTTTCATGCTGTGCCCAGAGATGTCTAAAGTACACATAATAAGAGGAAAATAAGAAAACATAGGTGGAGGGCAAATTCTCTACAAATAACACTTAGTAGGTCTTAAGTGGTGATTAAGAGGGATTATATTTGTATGGACCTGTATTGTTTTTCAAGAACATCCTGCATTTTATACCTCTAAACCTTCATTAACTGATTTTTTTTTGCTACTTGGGGGCAGTTAGAATAACAAACATGATAACAAACAATTGCCTGTTTACACATCATGAAGAAGTGCTTTAGTTTTCAATCACACACACTTCAAACTTCAACAGTGGGTCCACGACCCCTAGGGGATCCTCTGAGTTACTACAGTGTGGCCACCAAATTAACCACCAAAAAATTTAAATATGTTGAAAACACACATGACCATGAATCCAAAATATTTGGCCTTTTAAAAAAAATGATCTTTGTGAAAATTAATTTTCCACCCCCTCCTACCACCCAAAAAAAGCAAACATGTCAAGACTGTACATCAAGGCTGATTTTGCTCTCTGCCTGACAACCTCCATCCACTCAGTTCAATGTGCAACTCAGTTTGAGATCTCTGCTCCATCTCTCTTTCAACTAAGTGTTCCTTGACATGAAAAACATTAAAGTCCCCTGCTCTAAACCTAAAAGCCAAACCTTCATATAGTCATGGATTCAGATAAAAAGTAGCCTACAAAAGCTGCCACTTGAAAAAACAAGGTTCAGTCTTGAGAAATATATAAAGAATATGAGAAGTACAGTAACATACATTTTCTCAGGCTTTCCAACAGCTGCAGCTCATTCAGAGCGCTGCTGCTTGAGCCCTTAGAAAATGGTTGCTATATAGAGACATAGTGGAGAAAAGGCGCACTTAGAAGAAAATGAAATCATGCTGTGTGTGTGTGTGTGTGTGTTATTATCTCAGCTTCTCTGTTTTTGTTATGGTAAGCTGCGAATGTATCCCTGTGCGTGTTTACTTACTGCCACCACTGCACACTGTGCTCACACAGCGGTTATCATGGATAAAGCCGGCCGACCCACGGTGATGAAATGGCAACACTGTTAGCATCGTTAGCTGCTAGCCACCACCTCCATGTTGAGTCCATCCATGTCCATACATATGCTCTGAATATGACATACAGCTCCTTTAAAGCTCTTGATTTGTTCCACTTTGCCAAAGAAGTATTTTTAAAACATAGTTTCAGCACTCTATAAATCACTAAACGGTTAAGAACCAAAACCCATCTCTGATGTTCTGCTACAGCATAAACCCAGTAGACTTTTGATGTCTGCAGGCTCTGGTCTTCTAATTGGTCAAAATATCACAAAGCCGCAGAGTGCTATCTGGAGACAGCTTTGATCATGCTTAGACTGTTTTTGATCTGCGCTACAACTTTTATTAGTTCACTTAAATTTTATTCCCTTCACATATTCTCCTGCTTTCTTTTGGTCTGACATTTTACACATTTTGTGTTATTTATTCTGCTTCTTCAGCTGGACGTCTTATCTAAAGCTCTGGGAGTCCCACTATATGTGAGGTTTTCACTACTAATTGTTGTTTTGTCCTAAAACTACATCAGGATTTGTAATAACATCGACATGGAATAGGGACATGGGTTTCAAATCCGAATTTATCACCCTGTCATTCAGTATAGCCTCATTTGAACTATAAAGTCTTACCACATGTTATGTTATACATGAAATACAACTGTATGCTTCTGTTTATATGAGCTACCAAGAGTCTTGCAGGGCTGAACATTGTTAGTGTTAATGGTTCTGGAGGAAAAGAGATGAAAAAGTGGAATTACATAATATTTATGCTACCAGTTCACACGAGAATTTAGAGAGGTGATAGGAAAATGGCTTCCCCATTTATCAAAAATATCTATTCAGCTGCTGTCAAGCAGCGATCCTGGCTCTAATCAGACCTGCCACTTTGCTCTGAGGCCAATTTTCCCACTCTTACATGGTGGGTGAGATAGACACATTATCATCATCATGTCCCTGGGTTCCTGATAATCAGATGTTACCCATATGCACAGTGAACAGCCTGACCTCGATTCTCCCTTCCAGTTCACAAGGATAATAAATAAAGTTCAGCTGGGATCAAGCCTTGAGAAATGACATCCCAGGAACAGACCCCAAGATGAGAGAATCTAATCAGACTAGGATGGAGATATAAATACCAGGATACCCACAGATAGGTTGTGCTCAGAACCTCCGCAGCCTCATTATTCTCCTGACATCCTATCAATGAAATCATTTCCCAAAGACGGCGGTGAACAAAACTAGAAAGAAAATTATTGGTTTTTATTATCACCACAAATTCTCTATTCTGCTGTTGTAGAAATGCACTGATGGTGCCACCTGAGGCTGCGATTCTTCCTCATTTACTGCCAAAAACATCTAAAACCTGTTAATATCAAGAGCCTCACATAATAAGCTAATATTGAAAGGAACAGTTTTAGACACACACTACATATAGTCTATAGTCTATAATCGCACTGCCAGCTCGTCAAATATCAACACTTGGTCAGTGGCCCTGTACGTCAAACTATGATGCTCTAGGTATCTCTCCAGCATTAGTAACACTACATGCAGAAAATGTGGGTATATTGTCTTACATATGCTAACCGCTTTTTGACTAATGGATGGGTATACTCACTGTGAACAGACAGAAAAAGAGGTGGGTATATCCCATGTGTCTGCATATACCCTCCACTACACCACTGATCTTAATCCTTAAATGAAAGATTATCCTAATCCAAAAATTGAACTAGGTACCCCATCCTTAATTAGTTTGGTCATGCATATGAGTACTGTTTTATAAGCAGTTTGACAACATTAAAACCACAGTTCTCGTGGCATAAGGTGATACTGCATGCTGATCTTGTCTTGGATTAATCTATGGTACACTGTAACAACTGGTGGACCAGGTGAGAGGGGACACAAACGCACCACTCTGGAGACAGTTGAGGGAAAATAATAGTCTTTAGTAGGTCAAAAGGTGGGTTGGGTTCATAGAAGGACAATCAAGGACAAACCTCATAGGGATGAGGCAGAGTCAATCAACAGGCTAAAAAAAAAAAAAAAAAACAAGAAAAGGACATGGCGTAACAAAAGGCTGAAACACTAGACACACAAGAAGCTAATCAGGGTGGGACAGACAATCAGACACAGGTGAAGTAATCAAAAGGGGGGGGGGGGGGGGGGGGACACAGGGGCAGGAAGTGAAGTGACCTGAAACGAGAGGAGATGTTAGTTTCAGAGTAAAACAGGAAACAACATGAATGAATGAAATAAAACATAAGCTAAGAAACTTGAGCTGTGACACACTGTAAACCCAAATTTGCTCACTCAACCTAAATTTCTTTGGAAACAGCTTGAAACTTTATTATAGCACAATACCGTAACATAAAGGTTTTGAGTTCACCAGACACAAATAAATGTCTGACAGGAATTTTATGTCAGTTTAATATAACTTTTTTGTTGTTTGAGCATTTAATTCCAGGTCATAGGAACATAAAAACATTGTGTACACATTTTCCCACTATTTTGTTTTTTCATTTCAATGAACAATAAAGATATATTGTAGCTGGTGTCATTTTCCTGAGGCCTAGAATAAGGTGATGAACTTTGAACCAGGTAGTGCTCATTGTTTCATCTCAACACATTTTTTGGGTTAAGTGCTTAAAGCCACAGTGTGTAGGAATTTCTCCCATCTAACGTTGAAATCGTATATTGCAATCAAACGGATAGCGCACTGTAGCGCCTCACTGTTTCAAACACGTATTGCAACAACGGTAGCCGCTGTGTACCAAAAAGCTATGATAACACTGATGAAACCATGTCATCCGATACTACAGGGAGCATTCATTCAGGCTCCTACACAGACACACGTGGCGCGAGTTGACAAACCCCCTCCTCACCATGCTGGCTGTGTTTACAATGTAGGACTGATGGGACGGGTGTAAATCGAAACAAACCAATCAAGTCTTGTCTTTTGACAACTGACAAGTGGTTCAACCTCACACACCTCATCCCGCCTGTGATTGCATTACCTTTCTCCCTCAGCAGCTCTTTCCAGCTGGGGAAGGCTACCCCGATATTGACCCTCGTTTTTTTAGTTTGCCGGTCACCTTACCTTTTTGATTCCTTTTTGCACTTTCTTGGCGACAAGGATTCCGTCTCCCGTGATGCTGCATATGCATGATCCTGCATTATGCTCAAAGAGTGGGACTTTGCAAAGCGCCTCTTGCTCCTCTCCTTCAGCCTCTCAGTCAGGCAGCGCTGGCCTGGCTCTCAACGAAAACGCAGAAGGCTCGGCTGTTGTCCCTTGCTGGCGGGTGTATTCTCAAGATGGCGGAACGTTATGGAACCCCCCAGAGGACTTACCCGCACAATGTACAAACAAATCTGAAATTCTCCTTTTACTAGAATAAGTCAGATTATTGGTGGAGGTGATAAAACACCAGTGATGACATACGCATGAATACAGACATCAATTTTTGCCAATAAACAGCTGAAAATGTTACACAATGTCCCTTTAAGTATATCCACAGAAGACATCATTAACTGTGCATATGACTTAGCTGATGATGCAAAATGTCTTTTACCACAACAGTAACTGTAACCAATTAGAACAATTATGAAATACATAGAAATGAATCACTGCATAATGGATAGCGTTAGTGATTTATAGGGTTTTTTTAATAGCTTATGACCCTAAACACATTGTCTCACAACAGCTCAAAACTTGCTGACTTTGCATATGAAAAATGTCAAGTTCACAAGGAATGCCTTTACTCAAAATAATTAGTCCACATTACTTAATACATTAAGTATTACATAGTATTAAAAAGAAAATGTGTTTTCTACTTAAATTATAGTATTTTGAATTGAGATTACTGTATTAAATTTTCTGTTTCAACAAAATGTTATGGAAGGGAAGAAATTCAACAGAACATGATAAAATACCCCATAGGATGCCCATCCAGTGGTAACATGAAAATGTGTCCTCTTGACAGGCTAAATTTGCCATTAAGTGATTTGTTTGGTGAATATAAAGAGGAGATTCTTCAGTTACACATTGAAGTATTAGGACTTCTTAAATTCCCGTAATATCCTGTGAATCGGGGGGGGGGGGGGGGGGGTGTTTCTGCCTGCCAATTAGAAGCACTTTTGTACTGTAATGCAAAATGACATATGATGAAGCTGGACCACATATGTCCCTTTTTTCAATCGCTCATCTCATGCGCATTCAAGAAAAGTGGAGAGCTAAAGCGCACCAAAGAGGACTGTAACGCGCTGCAGCAGGCAGTCTGTAAGCAGGGGGTTGCTTGTTTCTAAATTTGCTCAACATCGGACAATAATGACTCAAAGGCACTCTGCGCTGGGCAGAGCATCACGGGCGGACAAGCTGCTCTGCGTGTGCAGGTTCAGGTGCACCGCGTCTGTCACGTAGCGACGCTCACGACAGCAGCTGTCAGCTCTCCAAAGGACCATTCATCTGTAAGTGTCATGCTCATGTTTTGTCTTTGTTTTCAGCCTAAGCAAACTGTTTTACGCAGAAGGTGTCCCCAAAAAGAAAGGGATTTATCCAATGCGCATTAAAGGGAAATGTTACATCAGTAGTCTGTTGAAAAAAAGTAAGATTAATAAACTTAATTAACAATATTATTAACAATTTTTTTAATCTGTGCTTTACTTTTGAATCTATTTCTCACTGAAATTATTGTGAGTAAATTAGCAGTTTATTCTTATTCTTACACTTAATACAAATATATAAAAGGTCATTACAGTCTACTTTTGTGCTTAGTTTAAGGGATGCAATGCCGGCAGTATTTCCAATGCAACTGTTTTGAAGTGCGTGCACTATCACTTAAAAGCATGTGTATGAGGTTTAGTTCATGCACAATGTGTTTGTAACTGCTGCGAGTTAAGCTTGTTAGGGATTTTCGTGTGGCGTTCAGCTGATGTGGCTGCTACAGGTGTCCTGCCATATTCTTGTCATGTTGTTTGCTTTGTTGTCTTTTCATGACTCAGTACAGTCAGTGCATTGTATATTCTCCTGCCAGGCTATAGCACAAAAATAACTGGTAAATTTGAGATGTAATTTACCCAAAAAAATGCATGTGGTCACAAATTTAGAAGCAAATAGACCTGTAACTACTGGTGGATCTTCCTATAGCTGCATTTTGCGCTTAGTGTATTTCTTATAGTTTTTTGTTGTTATTGTTGCTGTTTGATGGCTAAGTTGTTCATTTATGTTGATTTCTCGCTAGCTGTGGTGCTGTTTCAGTGAGCCCGGGTTTGAGGATTCTCACCAGACTCCTCTATCTTCACGCCGTTCACAGCTTGTTGAGGCACTGACACTGGGGTTTTTGGACAACCCTGAAGAGTTGTGGTCAACCTGGTCTGCAGTGGGGTTTAGTAGGGAAAAGTCTTTACATTTTATGTTTGAAAGTCCTGTTTGCAAAGGAGTGTGGGAAAGGAGGTTGTGTAAAGCCCTGGTTTTATGAAACCAAGGTCTCACTGTGGTCTCATTCTATGAGCTGCTACAGGCAATGACTGTCAATAGCCACCTACCAGGAGAGAGAAATCAAATCAGTGTTTTGGCAGTCTGCTGATACACAATGGTGGGCTGCGCTGAGCCTCAGGTGGGACCCCCACAGATGACGGGAACACAGGGTCCTCTGAGCTCACTTTGCCAATAAATGCAGTTCCGCATGCAGGGCCACAGGCCACGCTGCTAACTTCAAATACTTGTCAAAGCAATATCATATTTTCTGACAAATGGGACATCATGAAAAAACATTTCATCCAAGTCCTATGGGTAATTTACACGGCCTGCTGGTCAAGGATTTTGATTAACAGAAAAATGAAACAAAAGCAGGATACAGCCAAGTGGGACTGTGAAAATCTCCTCCTCTGCCAGAATTTAAAAGGCAGTTATAACTGATATGTTTTTTGAGATTTATGTGCCTGTGTTTTCACATTTGAAACTGCTTTACCTCAGCTGGTCTCACACAGAGTAATGCACCGTACCATTATCTGCCACCACCAGACAGCTGCTGTGAGAGGGATTAACACACACAAGGATATGTCGTAGGAAAGAACCGACTGAATCACTGTGGCAACAAATATGTCATGTCTCTAATCGAATGTCTACCCTCTCCCAATTACTTACTCCAGAATCGCACATTATTCATGACTTAAGGGTGCACTCGGTTAAAAGGAACAGGCAGGACCCTCATTAGCCCGTCCATTTTTCACAACAGACACCAGAGTCATTACATTTGACTAACTACATCCTGTTCTGTCCATCCAAGCCAGACAGCCTGTGATGCAGGTCTGACAGCAGTGATGGTGGTATAATAGTATGAATTTTAGAATCATTAAAGATATTCTGATGGCATAATGTTGTGTCTGTAGATAGACTGTCCTGATGTGTTCCAGTGATAGCTAAGTCCCACGTCCATATTACTAATGAGGGTCTGAGTGTGTGTTCATTCATGACCAAAACTGCCCTTTAATTGTTTGAGGAGGAGACTGTGTCATTGTCTGTTTCATTACATCAATTAGTAACAAACACAAGGTTTCTGAATTTGCATATTTAGTTTTGTGGATACGGTATTTTGCCAGTGTCATGATTAAAATTCCACTCCACTCGAAGATGTGACTTGCTTGGGTATTTGAGCTTCACTGAGCAGATGATGTCGGGGCAGAGTTTGACACTAGAAGGCTGTTTTGACATGCACCTGCTGCAGGAGGAAAGTATGTTTTTGCTCACGTGACCTGGAATCTCAGTTTAAATGACTCACTGACATCTCAACTAGTTAGGAAGTCAGTCAGGGTCCAATGATGTGGAAAGTTGGAACCTTAAACTAATGACTGTCGTGGCTGGACCAGTTTGGAACCACTGGATTAGGGACCCCCCCCCCTCCCCCGGAGTCTAGATGCTAGTGGTAATGGTGGTGATGAGATGAGACAAGACGAGACGACGACGAGATGAGGAGGCAGCTGATGATGGTTTTGACTGAGATTTAAAAAATAATCTTTTGAAAAATGTTAGGCTTTTTGTTTGTCAAGGTCAATACCAAAAATGCACTTAACTCTCAGATACCAATTATAAAAAGTACACTGTGTGTTGATAAATTGCACTGTATGTACAGTATGTGCCACTTTGAACCCTTTTACAAGCAAGTGATGGACAGGACATAATGGCATAATGGCTTTGAACTGCCTGCTGTTTCTCAAGCTGCCAAGGGTTATTTTTTGGGGGGGAAAAAGTTCAATGTCAATCATTTTATGATTAATATTTGATAACCTAGGGCGATTTTTAAAGTAACACAACTGCAGAACATTTCTTCTTCAAAGTGGGCTTCATAAAATGTTGCACATAAAAGGCAAGGAAAGTTTTTCTTAAGTATTTTTTTAAATGTCCTTACAGTGTGAAATGGCCAGTGGGAAAGTCTTAGAGGAGACTTATCTGAAATGGGTCCAATACAAAGAAGACTGTGTCAAAATGATAGAGAGAGAACCGCTCCCTCAAGGTACGGAGAACTTTTATTCATTTAGTACTGAGTCATCATTCAAAAGGAAATATGACAAGAAGTGGAAAGGTTAGGGACAGAGTACAAGGAAAATATCAAATTATGTTTTTTTTTACTTGCACCAAAAATGATCATCTCTGTTTTTTTTTTGTTGAGGGACAAATATCTTCTCTTTTCTGAAAGTTTCTTATTGTTTGTATTTCTAGCAGGCTTGTTCTGTAACCGGACATTTGACAGATATGCCTGCTGGCCAGATACTCCTGCCGGCTCTGTGGTCAACATCTCATGTCCTTTCTACCTGCCCTGGTATGACAAAGGTAAATCACATTTTCAGTGAGTCTAACTTCGACAAAACCAACTGAAATATAAATGTATTCCTATCAGCTTCCATTTGACTGTGGTGAGTCAGTTATAAACTCATCTGTGCAGATAAAAGATCACAATGGATGCTGGTAAAGTGGAAATTTGCTAACAATATTCAAGTTCTTCAGAAGGTAACATTTATATCCCCATGACTGAAGCTATGGCTGTATTCAGAAATACTCATTCAGTGTAGAGGTGCACTCTGGCACAAACTGAACCATCTGCTGAAATGTAACGTTGGAGCGTAGGAGCAGCAGAGTACCAATGGAAGCAAATGTGTGATGCGCGTAATGGTTCGTTAACTCATATAGAAATAGAATGCTTAGAATACTTGTTTCTTTGAACAACAGCTCTCTCATTTTAGTGTAGAACGTCAGATTACATTTTCGGACGCACCCTAAGAATGAGAGTAGACTTGCTTAAAGGGAAGTGTCTCTTTATTCCCTGGGTCCTGTGTTCATCAATTCAGTATCCTCCTAATATGACTCCTTAAGGAGACCTTTAAAAGGGTGTTATGCTCTCAGCATTTTTTTCCCTCAGTCAAATATCAAGTGTATGTTACCCTGGGGGAATATGTTGAAATCATGCACCTATGGCTTATAGCTTATTGACGTTACAGGCCCGTTCATATCCCTTTATTTACAATATCAACTGTGAAGCTAACCCTTACCAATCTCTTCTAATGTTAATTTAGAGACATAGGACCAGTGGTGTATAGTGGAGGGTATATGCAGGTATACAGGGTATACCCACCTCTGTTCCTGGCTGTTTACAGTATACCCACCTATCCGCCAACAAAACATTGGTATACAATATAGGACAGTATACCCGCTTCCTCCTCAGCAACCTACCCATTAACCACGTAGTAAACCCACCTCATAAACTACCACTACACCACTACACCCTGGGAACATAAGGATGACCCTGAAGCAAACAGTATGCAGGGGTAGACACCACACGACATGATACAACATAACATACAAACATCTTTGCAAATATGCTCATTCACTTTCTTACTGAGAGTTAGTTAGTGACAAGATTGATGCCACGTTTATGTCTGTCCATTTAGTAGGAGGCTACAACCAGATCACAGTTAGCTTAGCTTAGCACTATGCCTGGAAACGGGCAGAGCTACTGGCCTGTCTCTCTTCGAAGGTAACAAAATGAACCTACCAGCACCTCAAAAGCTCACTATTTAACATGTTATATCTTGTTTGTTTAGAAGTTCAAACAATTAGTGTAAAAACAACATGCTAGCTAGCTGTTTTCCTTTGTTTACAGTCTTTGTGCTAAGCTAAGCTATACAGCTAGTGGTTCTAGTTTTATATTTAGCTATTGTACAGACATGAGAGTATTAATCTCATTTAATATTAAAAAAAGTAAAGCAGAAAGTTTGACTTAAAAAAGTCAAACTATACGTACCTTTGAAGCACTTTAGAGTATTTTTTTTAATAATATTTATGGATTTGGTTTGATTGTTTAGTGTGTGTATGTGTTTATTGTGAGTATGCACTTTGTGTTTCTGTTCCCTTTGTATGCTGGATTGATAACCTGTCAAGTCTGTTTACCTGTCTTGTGCCCAGTGTATACTGCGATTGGCTTCAGCCCCCTATGGCCCTTATTAGGAGTGAGCAGGTAATGACTGGAGAACTGACTGTTTCTCCTCCAGTGTCCCAGGGTGTCGTGCGTCGACTGTGTGGCACTGATGGCCTCTGGGTGAGAGACGACATTGGAGAGGTGTGGAGAGACATGACCGAGTGTGAGGAAGAGAAAGAGGTCACGTCTCAGGAGGTATGACATTTGCTGCAGCCATAGGGACATCTTGTTGCTTAAACATTTGTATTTCAGTATGTGTATTCTCCATTGAGGAAGATTTGTTTAACTGTCACTGCGCTGCTTAGGCCGGGGTTGTTTCCTGTCAGACCCAGATCAACATATAAACATCTAAAGGAAAAGAACAAAGTCTGAAGTAACTGACTCATATAAGATTGAATCCCAATTAGCAGCACTTGTCACCCCCAGACTGCAGGTGTAATAAAAAGATGACATATATGATAAGCACTAATTAACCGTAAGGGATATGATGGAGACATGTGGTGTATAAGGAGCTAAGTCAAACTAACATGACTCACCTTTGCAATAATGACTGGGATCATTGGCAGCTACTACTCTGCAACTTTATTTATAATAATATAGAAACCGAAGAAACAGAAAGCCTTTATTGTCATTGTATGAGTACAACGGAATTAGGAGTGCTACTCCTGGTCAGTGCAATTAATGAAAGTGACAAGACAAATTAAGACAGACAACAATCACCCATTCAATTAATATGAAACTAAACTAAATACTATAAAAGGATGGGTATGCATAAAAGGATGGATTTTTTACTTAAAAAATGAATATTGCTCTTAAATGTTGAGAGTTAAAGGGTAAAGTGCTCAGCAGATGACGGTAATTCTCTATGGTATGTGTTGGAGTTAAACGTTCTGATGGCCCAGGGAGAGAAACTGTTCCTGAGCCTGTTTGTCTTGCTTTTAATGTACCTGAAGTGCCTCCCAGAGGGTAGCAGGTTGAATAGGTGGTGATTAGGGTGAGAATGGTCTTTATTAACACGAGCAATAAGCACTGAATCAGAGAGCCAAGATCCACTTCTTGTGTTTCCAGCTTATTTCCGCAACCTTCAAGTGACTAAAAAATACCCTACATAAAATACCCTAAATGCCCTACATACCCAGAATCCACAAACGCAGGTGTTTTCATTGAGTGTATGCTGCCTAATTAGTCTTCCTCTCAGGACAATGGGGGCATGTAAAGGCTAGATTCTTCTCAAAGTTGAGGATGTTTCCTTGGTTGGATGGATGCTTCAAAGTCAGGTCCTACAGAGGCAAGACTCCCCTTCCGAGCATCCAGACAACACATAATGGATCATTCAAGTGAGTGTGCAGGTGTGTCATTGAAAAGGTCCTGCCTTCAATTCCACATAATTTCAAAAAGAGTGGAGGAAATGGATGCAGTATTGCCAAAGAGGAGATTTATGGATGTAGTGAAAGAGAACTTGAAGTCAGTTGGTGTGACAGAAGAGAATGAAGAGGACCGGGTTATATGGAGGCAGATGTGCTCCTCCTGCAGATGTGCTCCTCCTCCTGTGGCCACCCCTAAAGGGAACAGCAGAAAGAAGAAGAAGATTGCCAACTGTTGCAATGCTGTTGCGTTCCTCTCATTCTTTGCCTTTTAAAAGACAACCTTGGCAAAGAACTGACAATGCATCAGTGCCCTTGCCTTACGAAAGTCAGAACAAACTTTTGAATTATGCTTTGTAAATAATATGACGAGACGAGTATGGACGAGTATGAAATAATATGACTGAAGATTCACTAACTGGACTGCCCATTTTCAACTCCAGTTTTTCTCAAAAAAACATTTGGTGGGCTTTGAGAAATTTTACTAGCGTATTTTCCTTGTATTCAAATCGGGGTACAGGACCAATGCCTGTAGGATTGTGGGTGCTGTAAGAGTGCTTAGGATACACACAAGCGTCCTTAAAAATTCTCTGAACGAAGCACTCAGTCCTCGATCCTAGACACTGAAGCAGTCCTTCGGCGGGATTTGATGTTTGGTGACGTAGCATCCTTGAAATGCAGCCATTTAAGGATCCTTCCTTGACTTTGAGAAGCACCTAGTGTGTTTGACTTACATTTCTCTGACTCTTCTAATAATTTGTCACACCTGTTTGGGTGGGAAAAGTTGCAGCTTTATCATTCTTATTGGCTTGCAAACTTTGGTGACCTCATGTAATGTCACTAGAAAGATCCAGCTGCTTGTGCACTGAGCAAGCCTACAAATTCTCTATACCGCAGGACAAAATGCCATCCCTTTGGCCTTATCAGCATATGGCATCAGAAAATTACGAGGCATTCAAGGCTTCATGCCTGCAAGATTGTGAGTGCGTTAACAGAGAAGAGGTCTGGTGGGTTTATCAGCTCTCACTGCTTTCTCTCTTTCCTACCACAGTCATGTCTTTCATTCAAGCATTAAACTCACATCCCTGAAGCGATGTGGAAAATACAAAATGGGTCTCTGACAGATATTACCAATCACTGCAGTTGTAGCATGAATTTTACCTCAGACAACACAGTTTGAATTATCTTGATATCACAAACTACAGAGATAGTTATTTGCACATGCGCTCTTGATGTTTTAGCTCTTGTCCTGTCTTCAGAGTCTTTTGTTTGAGGTCACATTAGTAAAGCAATGTATGGGGTCTGCACTCCCAAAAAGTGACTGGCGTGATTTGTTTTCACAGCTGTGGTTCAAAGAACTGATGGTGAGCTTCAGGATGTTGTACACTGTCGGCCATTCCTTGTCCCTCTTCACACTCGTGACTGCTCTTATCATTCTTCTGAGCTTTAGGTAAGCTGTCCAATAGATTCGTCAAACATATCTCATCAATCTGACCAAACAGTAATTAAGACCACTAACAGTCTGCCTTACTTCCTCCTCAGTCCTTCCTCTGTTACCAATGCTGTAATAAAGGCTTTAAAATGCAAACAGACAATCAGAAAAAAGGCAGCAACGTAGCAAACAATTATCAAGATCTTCTACATACATAACAATCAATTACTCATGCAGGTACAGGGGGCTGTTTAATGTAATATATGTTTAATTAACTGTACCTTCAGTGTGCACAGTAATGAAACAGAACAAGTAAAGCAATTAGATGGTGCTCAAACAATGGGTTGCATCTAAAAAACAACTTAAGGACAAAACAGATGCAAACTATGTGCTTTTGCAGGTCTGATAAAACACACACAAGAACAAAGACACTAGATAAAATACATACGTGAAGCTCTGATGCACAAAATTCAAATTAAGGGGAATTTCTTTATGTCCTCTGACAGGAAACTACATTGCACCAGGAACTACATTCATGCTAACCTCTTCCTGTCCTTCATACTGCGAGCTGTATCTGTCATTATCAAAGACACCATGCTGGACCGCCACTGGGGACGAGAAATCATGAAACAGACCGATGTGAGTGAGATGCTCAGTCACCAGGTGGGTCTTGAAAACTACCACTGATTGTTTATTATTATTTGTTGTAGTAAAAATTAGCTTTATGTAATGTACATTTTTTATGTCCATGTCCTCTAGGCTGCTATTGGCTGCAGGGTAGCACAGGTAATGATGCAGTACTGTGTCCTGGCCAATCACTACTGGTTCTTTGGAGAGGCAATTTATTTGTACTCTGTGCTTATTGCCTCAGTGTTCATCGACAACAACAAATACTTACCTTACATCTGTCTTGGCTGGGGTAAGTTCCATCTCTTTGTGTCCAAATTAACATGCATCAAAAGGTTCGTCTGGGACTCATGACCCAGACGAGCATGCCCAGTATCAGCTTTTATAGAAGAATGTCATGGATAGATTTACAAAGCATCCACCTGTGATTTAGTTCTCAAAGGGACAGGGACTTAGTGTTGGAGATATCAGCTGTAGAGATGTCTGGGATAAAATAAAACTAGATGGCACTCGGCTTGTGGTGCTCATAGTGCCAAAAAATACCTTTGAAAAACTCAACGGCAATGTCATTTTCCAGAAATCATGACCGTGAGCAGCTTCATGTAGGAATTATTTTCTTTCTACTGCCCCCGCCTACCATATCATCGCACAGAGGGAAGCTTGCATCTACTGCTAGCTAATCTAACACCACTGAGCTCAGCTGTGAAGGATGCCATCGATGTTTACTTCTTGCACTGTCACGAGCATGAGCCTCTTATTCATGAGTAACATGGATGTGTAAAGAGAACTGGATACAGCTTTGGACGAGGGGCCTCATCAATTCCTATGATGCTTGCTCAGTTGCTTGTGAAGCTGAAAACGTTTAACTGTAACTCACTCGGATGATCGGAGCTGTATCAGCATCATTGTGCCCATAGATCAGGTGTACTAGAAACTTCCACCAGCCAAGTTGGCTACTTCTGGTTTAGCACACCACTAACTTGAATGGGGATAAAATAAGTTAATCGTGGGGTTCTTCTAGACTTTCCAAATGTTATCAGACCGAATGGATCAAATCCTGAGATTGAAACAAGTCATTTTGTGGGAGTTTTGATGCTCAAAACAATGTGTCCACTAATTTACAGATGTCTCTGTTGACATGTAAATCAATGGAAAAAGGTCTTTTTGGGCCACATGACATCATGGGATGGTGTAATTACACTGTTTGCCCACTACAACAATTGGCCTCAAAGCCCAGCGCACTTCCTGAGGGCCTGATGAGTAGGTGCATGCCTCAATCTGTGCAGTGATATGGTTGACAGGTATAGTTTGGTAGAGAGAAAATAGTTCCAACACTGCGCACAACAAGGTCTGTGGATTATCTTGAATAGCTAGGTCGTGATTTCTGGAAAGAGGCATTGCTGTTTTTCAAAAGTATAATTTGTGCACTTTGAGCACCACAAGCCGAGTGCCATCTAGCTCCATTATATTTCAAAGAAGGCAGACATCTCTTTTGCTGATATCTCCAGCACTCAGCAACCCACACCAAAACAGTCTAGACTTATAAATAGCACTGCAGGAAAAAGGAAAAATGTAATTTTTTGATTCTGGGCTGAACTGTCCCTTTAAACTTGCTTTAAAAGCACCTGCAGCACTGAATCCTGCAGTCTTTTCTGTCACTGTCTTAGGATCTCCACTTCTATTTGTGGTTCCCTGGGTAGTGATGAAGCAATTGAAAGAAAACAAAGAGTAAGTGTGTGAGCAGGTGTGTGTCGTGTCCCCATGTGCCTGATCCCTTCGTGTCTAGACCTCTGACCCCCCGCTGATCCAGATTAGATAGTGGAGAAATTGTAACAGCTGCCTTTTCTTCTCAGGTGTTGGGCTGTCAATGAGAACATGAACTACTGGTGGATCATTCGTTTCCCAATTCTTTTTGCTTCAATAGTAAGGATGACTTATGCAAATAGTCTACTCAGTGCATGAAAAATAATCTGACAATTTAAGCTCCTCTGTGTAATATATTGTATCATATATGTTGTTTGCATTGGATACAACAATTAAAATACAGATTTTCTTTGATCAACAGATCAACTTTCTGATATTCATGAAGGTGCTGAGGGTCATTTTTTCCAAATTACGAGCCAGCAACCAGACAGGAGACCCTGATTACAAACTTCGGCAAGTTGTGTCAGCGTACTCTTTTGTCTATTTTATTTTTTCAAACCAAGGCAACAACTCTGCTATCACAAAATGTCAGAAACAGTGTGTATGGTGTTGTGACAAATTGCTCTGTCCGATTTGTTCTGTTAGGCTTGCCAAGGCAACCCTTACCCTCATCCCTCTGTTTGGGGTTCACGAGGTCATATTCATCTTTGCAACAGATGAGCAGACAACAGGTGTTCTGCGCTACGTTAAAGTCTTCTTCACCCTTTTTCTCAATTCGTTTCAGGTAGGTTCAGGTGGGCCAGAGAGTGACTGTTTGCTATTGATGATATTATAAAAACAATTATCTGATGTGTTACTTT
This sequence comes from Epinephelus lanceolatus, assembly GCF_041903045.1. Lineage (NCBI taxonomy): Eukaryota > Metazoa > Chordata > Actinopteri > Perciformes > Serranidae > Epinephelus > Epinephelus lanceolatus. Next base: position 17,077,997 of record NC_135754.1, on the reverse strand, counting down.
ATAGCAAATACAGTAAACAGGACTTTTCTGTGACCTCTCTGCAGGGCTTTCTGGTGGCTGTGCTCTACTGCTATGCCAATAAAGAGGTTTGTTTGATCTCATGTTCTCATTTCATTTTTCTTAACTTACATAGAAGGTACTGATTAGTCATATGTTACAGTGACAGTGTCAGAGAGACAACATACATGAATCTACATGGGTGTATCAGTATAAAATTTAACTTGAATCATATTCAAGCATTGTTAATCCTGATAATGGGAGGATTGGGCCTGTCATGATTATTACTTTATTGACTTATCAAGTTTATTTAAAATGTTGAAGGTGTTCATATATTATACAAAATTGCACTTGTGTCTACATGCCTTTGCATCGTTATGCTACTATACAAGCATCATATCAGTGGCATTAAATGGTCTTAATGACATAAAATGACAATAATATTGTTTATCACATTTATTTTTGGGACAATATGTCCTCCAATAAAATAGTTATCGTGAAAGGCCAAGGGAGGATCTGTGTTTATCTTCCTCAGATGGGGACACAGGGCTGGACGAATCATCTGATCATCTATTCTTGTCCAAGAGCCTTACCTTCCAAATTTAAATCCAGTTTTCCTTCAAGCTTCAAACTGGAAGATGTCACAAAGTTGGTAGCCTACACAAAATGGCACATTAACTCTGACATTACTCCACTCTGCTCTGGGTGCAGGTTAGGACCGAGCTGAAGAGAAAATTACGCAGCTGGAGGATAGAGGCCCAGATTGTATGCTGTGGACAGTGACTAACCGTCCTTGACTCCCGAGTAGACACTTTCTCCATCGCCACGGCGCCAGAGCGCAACAGATCCTCTGCCACAACAATGAGAGCAGTGCCTGATGGTTCACCCACTCCGGAGAGTTCAACGACTTTTAGACGGCAAGTTCAGTCAACGTCCCCACAGCCTGACGCGTCTTTGCTGCACTGTCCATCAGTGGTACACAGAGACGACACCCTGCAGCATGGGGCTCAGCATGACGCTGGACAATCGTCTGTGGCGATGTCCTTCGTCATTCACCTACCAGATCCTGTGGAGTTACTCCCACATGTTGTAAATATAGACTCAGATTGAATACATTTTTGCATTCACTGTACATTTTAAGATTATTTGCGGTTTGCTGTAGATATGTAAAACTGTACATAAGTAACTGTTATTATGGAAACTGTAAATCTGTTGTGAATATATGGATAAGTATTTGTGATCATTTAAAACTTGACACACCTTAAATACAAATGGAGTAAAAAAATTAAAATGATATTTGTTCAAACTGGCTTTTTTAATGTGATGACGGAAGCTGAGTATTTGTACTGCAGGATGGGTAGTTCATTGTAAGAAAGTAGACTGTGGAATGATCACCTATATTACTTGATATGACTGGTGGGTGGAATAAACAAAGGCAAATAAATAAAAGCAGTACTATACTCAACAGAAACTTGCAACTAAACAAAAAAGGTTGTAAATTCCAAATTGTTAAATTAATCCACACTAGTGTTATATGTAGTGTCTTCTTATCAACATATACAGGGTGATAATGTATGGAGTTTTGGCTGTCGTACTCCAAAATGCCAGTTTTTATTCTGTATTACTGTTTGCTCTGTGAACTTCATTACCCAGAAGCACCAGGGAAAGCAACGCGCCAACGTCATGAGCGTCGTGCATGTCGTTGGCAACGGCGGAGGCTGGAGCGGGAAGGATACAACCGCTGCCGTAAATGTTTGGTGTCAAATCAAAACCGTTGTTTACGCGGTACGTGGAAGAACTGGAAGAGCCCTCGCACCTTATAATGATGTGAAACTAAGTGTTTTATTGTTTTAGTTTGTGGGAAACGGACAAGGGACATTTCCGGTCACTTTAAGCTGTGTGTTTGCTAGCTAAATGTACACTAGCTGCTCGAGTTTTGGTTTTGACAAGTTGTAGCAAGACTGAGACACCAACAGGTGGATTTCCCATTGGCGATATTCACTATCAATGGCCTCCAAAGGTAAAATTAACTTCAAAGTTTTTAATTAAAGTCGCTAGGTATGAATACATCAAGTTATGCAGCAATGACTGCGTGACATGGAAACTGTATGTTATAACTGACTGTCATTGAACCCTGTTTTGACTTAGCAGGTTGGCAGCATCCTTACGTCAACATATTCAGACATGTCCGAGTTGAGGACTGGAAGAGGTCGACAAAAGAGGGGGATGTGTCAACATACATGGTAACTTTGCTGCACACTGTAGTAGTGATATTGAACGTTATACTTGACCCCCGAATCATCTATTGAATATCAAACAGTAGGCTTGAATGGTGGCTGTAAAACGTTGTGAGTTTGTCCTAAGTATTGTCATTTACAAAGGATTTCAATAACCAGTTTTCATATTGCAAAGCCTCCATGACTTGACTATTGTAGCAGCATACTGTACAGCAAATCCACCAACACCCTCAACAAAGTACAGTACATCCAAAACTCAGCTGCTGCTCACCCATTCATACCCCAGAGATCACATCACCTGACTACTTCAAAACTTCCACTTGCTCCCCATTCAACAAAGAATCCAGTTCAAAATTCTCCCTATCACCTACAAAATCCCACACAGCCTGGCCCCTTACTACCTCAGTGACCTCCTGTGTAGACGTACACCTACCTGCAGCCTCAACGTCCTCACCCATCTGCCACCCAGTCCAGGACAGGGCCTTCTATAGTGCTGACCTCTCCCTCTGTAACTCTCGCCCCTAACACCTCAGACATTCTTCTTCGCTCTTCTCTTTTAAAAAAGCTCCCAAAACCCATCTGTCTCAACCAGCTTTTATATGTGATCTATTAGTCCCACCCCCTTACTTTTCATTCATGTAGTTACCATATAAAAGTCCTTTTGAGTGCCCTTTAAAGTGCCACACAATTATTACAATTATTACACTAAAAGCTTTTGAATACAATCCTGTAGCACACAAGATGACTGATTTTGTGTGGAGCCTCTCTTTTACCAACAAGTATTCAGACCGAAGTTGGTTTATTTTATGTCTACCTTCCCTGAAATCCTCCAGGACAAGAGACTGAAGTGTTCAGTGTTCAGGATCAGGGGTCCTATTCCTGCCAACAGCTACATCCTGATACCCAAACACAGCAGCCAGTCTCTGGGGCTGACCGGTCGCTACTTCTACCTTCTCTTCCGGCCCAGCCCTGACAAATACTTTGTGGTCCACCTGGATGTTTCTGTGGAGGTATCTGACTTGATTTTATTCAGTGATCCTGAGCATGTGTATGAGTGATGATATGAAGTGTATTGTTCAGGTGACTCATTCATAAAATGCTTTTTTGCTTTCTTTATGATTGACATTTCAGAGTGTGCTTTTTTTTACCTTATGTCACTGTGTTTTAGTTGGTACTTGATCTATTACACAATGTAAAACTATACGCTTTCTCACACAGAATATTAGTTTCCCTTTATATTGATCAGTAATGGAGCTATGTGGTATCCCAGGTAACATGCTCATTGGACTACTTTCTAGATCAGTGGCTAGAATTTTATTAAATTCCTGCCTTATAATATCCCAAAACATTTGTATTTTCCTGCAAGACCGCAGGTAGTGGGTGAAACTACCCATCTGTATTTTGCGCTTGAGGCATAGAGGAGAACAAAGCATGCCTTTTTAATGTGTTGACCTTTCAATCTCATTAAATTTAGAAGTGGGAGCAAGCACTCTTCATGTTCTCACATTAGATACCATCTAATTGTGTGAAACATGTTCAACTTCCTCTTCTCGGGTTTCTTTGTTCTTATTTGAATCCAATTTTTTTTAGTCAGATTCAGCATATCATACTGTATCGTGTGATCATCTCAGACAGTGAGAGATATATGTACTGTAGATGTTGGCATTTTAGAACTGTCCGAATTAAAAGGCCAGCTACTTGCTTAGTTTTGAAGATCTCATTGATTAAAATTGATTCTCTCTCTGTGCTGTGATGTGTAGGAGGGCCAGGTGGTCCGTATCTCTTTTTCCAACAAGTTCAAAGAGTTCAAGTCCACAGCTACTTGGCTTCAGTTCCCTTTCCTGTGTGGAGCTGCAAAGGATTCAGTCTATGAAAGCACAGCCAAATCTGCAAGACATGGTAAAATATATGTTCACATAATGGAATCATACCTATAAAGATATGAGCCATTGTTCATAAGCATTTGTTTTGATAGGTTGCTGTTGTTTTGTATATAATGTCTTACATATCTTACTGCAGTACTTTATCTTTATGTGCTCCAGGTTTGGTGGGTCCAGCCCCCACTTCAGTGCGTTGGACCTGTCTGATGCTGGACCTGCAGTACACACTCTCTGTCTACCTCAACCGCTGCTACAGTCAAATAAAGAGCATTAAACTTTGTGCCAACATGGCTGTGAAAAACTTGTTTACCAGTGACCTGCTGCTAGATCCAGGTGAGATCTAGATATCTAGAGATAGATATTATATATGCACATTTTGTTTTTATATGTGAATATCACCCCTGGTTTTCACAGAGTTTGAGGTGACATTAGGATAATAAAGAAATGCCATGTACTCGTCTTGTTTTCTTCTTCAAAGGGCATGTTGATATAGAGAGATTGTCCAAAGTACTTTTCACTGAAAAAATATAATTCATTAAACCCACTTCATATGCAAAGCACTCAATGGAAAGATCAAAACTCTTACACTAAATGATACTAAATGTATCATTTAGTGTAAGACCGCATCCTCAGATTTCTGAATTAATTGCATAGTGTCCTCTAAGTGCATGCATGATGTCTTTACCTCCCTTACTAACTCGTGCAATTGTCTCTTTGAACAGGAATTTCTTTCAGTGAAGCCAAGTTGATGGGTCTGGCTTCTTCTCAGGGAACAGGTCCCATGCCCAGAGAAATGTCGTTTCCTGTGCCCAAGGGTGGTTCCTGGCATGACCTTTATGATTATATAAGGTTCGGTAACTGCCAAATGCTAAATCTACCCTGAACTAGTTTTTGTCATTTCTGGGGCCGTAATGTTTGGTAGTGTTTTATTGTTTGTATCCTCATTTGGGTGACTAGTGAGAACTTCATGTAACAGCACCATTGATGGTTGTTTCAGTGCACCTTTACCAGAGAGTCAGAGATTTATTTTTTCTTTTCATATAACAGAGAGACTATCAGTAGTGATCTATGACTATCAGAGTTATTTGCTTAAAACACCAGAGGGCTGTACCACAAAGTGAAATTAATGGCTTAGTGAGGTATATGTTGAGCTTATTTGAACTTGTTTGGAGTGTTTTCTGGTCATTTGCCCAAGGTGGCTCTAAAAGAAGACACCTGTAAAACCACAGGTAGCATTACATTAATAGTTCACTATATTATCAATCAATATTACTTTATTTGATTATGAAATGTGGTATCAGTCCTTCATTTCTCTCTTGTCTTTTATGCAGCAACAGTGTTGATTTTTACTGTAATAATTTCTTAATATTCTTCATAGGCAGAAGCAGGCGGCATTCGATCTGTCCATTTTGTGCAGTAGAGGAGTCAAATGACCTGTTGAACGGCCTCTTTTATGGGACAGTACACAGACTTCTAGGCAGAAAACCTGGGTTAACATAGAGGGTTGATACATTCGTGTGGTGTCTGTTATGACTCAGGTTCTAGGCTTTGTCAAGCCAACTAAGGCGAGAAAAGCCTGACTGTTGAACATGCTTTCTGGTACGCCCCTGAGTTGTATAGAATAAGATCTGCAGGCTATTATGCTATTAATTTAAAAAGCTACAGTTACCTGCTTTTGTCACAGTGCACTGCGATGCAGGTCCTCATCTTGTCCTACTCTAACAGGTTTCCCTCAGAGGGAACAAAGTTACCCTTTGACTCCATTCAAAAAGGCGATTCCAGGCCCGAGGCTGGTAAGTCATGCTGCTCATCATTCTCATTATACAGTATTTAAAGCTTTTTTACTGCTCTTGCATGCTGTACTCTTTGGGTCTGACTTCTATATATTTTTTTATTTTCCTTGAAACTGTCAAAAAATATACAAAATGTAATTTTTTTCCCACATGTTTTTACAAGAAATTTGAGTTATTTTTTTAATTTGCCCTGTACCGGAAAACAATTTTTTCCTGTAGGATATATTTTGTTCATCTCTCATTTGTGAAATTGTTTTCATTATTTATTAATCAAAATGAGATAGAGACATTGGAGTATAAAATAAATACATTACATGGGATCAGAGCTGTTCTGACAAAACCCATTTTCTCTAAGAGGAATGCATGGCAGATGTCTGACTTTAATATTCCTTTCTCTCCCAGGTTGTGCTTCTAACCAAAGAATCCCTCTTAGAGAGGAGTCTTGCTGTGTCAGCCTCAGCAAACCAGTACAGGACCGTGTGTCCCTCATCCAGCAGATCACCACTCCGAAATCAGTAAGACTTGAGCCCCTTTAAATAAAGTCTCTGTAATCCCAGTCAGCTTGAACTTTGTGAAAGTATGGCAGATGGTTGAGCTCAAGCCTTTGAAATGCAAATATAGTTTTCTCTGAGGCTGCTATTTATTTGTTCTGCCTTCACGGTTTTCTCCTTCTGTCTCCTCAGCTCCCGAGGAATCGAACCCCCATGGTGACCAACATACCAGAGCTGGGTGTAGTTTCCACTCACCAGAACGATGACTGGCTTCTCCAAAATGATGAGCAGTATCAGCAGGAGTCAGCATGCTCCAGTTCACAGCAGTTCATATACAGGCCTCCCTTGGGTATCGATGAGGAGGGAGTTCATGTGCACGATTATCCTGAGGGCGGCTTCGGCAAACATGGGGAGGAGAGTGAAGAGGAGGTAAAGTTTCATATTGACGAGATTGTACATTCAACCAAACTTAAAAGCTGAAGATAACCTTTTATTTACCACATCCCTCTCTCTTTTAACTCCATGTTCAGTACAGTGCATGTCTTTTTGTACAGTTTTGTGGCAGCACTGGAAACACTGTTGATCTCGTTATATTTCCAGATTGTTTGCACTCTAGATCCACATCCTGTCCATCTGCCATCGTCCAAAGAAACCAGGCAGCAGGTAAGAGATGGGGAGAGGGAAATGAAACCAGCTGCTGTGACATTATGTGTTTGAGCTCATTAAAAGTGTTCAACTTTTTCAGATGTTGCTTCCAGACCCGATTCTCAGGCTCAACCGAATCATCGGCTTTGGAGGAGCCACTACTAAATGTGTATGCTCTATTGGTCTTTAATGTTTATTTTTAGATTTTCAAGGTCAGATATGAATTAAATCAAAGGTCAAACAAATGGAGGCCTAACAGCAGTACTTTCTAACACTGTAGGCCCTGTGGACCAAATCGGGGGACGCAGTGGTCTATCCGTGTCATGCAATTATCATCTCTATGAAGATATCCTCTAACCAGCAGAGATTTTTCATCGGCCACACTGATAAGGTAAATGAGCTGAGATGTGCTGTGCTATTTTTGATGGAGAATCATTCTCGATCTGTCAGATAGCACAGCTGATGCTGGCACCGTCCTAACAAGGTACTTTGATGATTCAGTTAACTCCTGCAGTGAGATTCTGTAAAGAGGGAGTGTGCTCATTACTGGGCTGTACAGTGCATGTGCAGTGAATGAAATTACTGTGGTAACATCAATGTGATCCAGCTTTGTGCTGTGTGTGTATGCAAAAGAGCCGCTTGGTTGTCAATGAATCAATCAATTTTATTTATAAAGCCCAATATCACAAATCACAGTTTGCCTCACAGGGCTTTACAGCATACAACATCCCTCTGTCCTTAGGACCTTTGCAGCGGATAAGGAAAAACTCCCCCAAAAAAACCCTTTAACGGGGGAAAAAAACGGTAGAACCCTCAGGAAGAGCAACTGGGGAGGGATCCCTCTTCCAGGACGGACAGACGTGCAATAGATGATGTACAGAACAGATCAACATAATAAATTAACAGTAATCCGTATGCAGGGCTGGGCGATAAATCGATTTTATCGATTAATTCGAATTTGTAGTTTAGGCCGATTTGTTTTAATGAAAATTGTGCGCGACACAGAGAGCAGAGGAGGATTTTAGACGCGCATCGTGTAGGGACATAAATGACATGCCGCTGTGTAAATAAGATAAATAAGTGTTACCAACGCCAAGCTGGCAGACCCCCGAACCATAGTAAAGGGACCTCCGAAGACCATTAGCTCCTTTAGCTTGTGTTAGGTCGTTGTGGCAACAACACATAAACAACGGGACTTCGTCTGCGTTAAAGAACCGCACTTTATTTTCAGCACTGCAGGGTGATGCACAGCCTCTCTCATCAGTGTCTGATGTTTACATAGAGGGAAATAACTCAAAAACAGCATGCAGAACTGCGTAGGCTTCTTCCCTGTGGCTTTCTTCCTGGGGTGCATCCGTCTGACGTCACACACCACACCCGGCACACTAACGTCTCATACCTCCTACATCAACTACAGACATACACAGCTACACACACACACACACACACACACACACACACACAAAAGCCACATACATCAGGCTCAACCTGTAACATAAGGCTATTTAGTTTGTTTAATAAAAGGACAAGGTATAGACCTGTTCTGTAGGAAAGGTAACCTAAAATGACTTCTGTTGTGATCCAATATGATGATAGGGGAAACACTGCTGTATGATAAGAAAGGGGTCCGCTGGAAAGCGATCACAGATGCAGTCGCCATGTATATTGCAAGAGATATGGCGCCCATATATAGGCTACTGTGGAAAAGCTGGGGTTTATTCATGCTGAAAGTTTTGGACCCCGGGTATGTGCTACCAGGCCGCAAATATATATTTTTTTTAACTAGGAGGGGAAAAAATCGATTTAAATCGTGAATCAGATTTTTTGTGAAAAAATCTGAGATTTTTTTTTTTAGGCCATATCGCCCAGCCCTATCTGTATGACACAATGAGACAGAAAGAGACAGAGAGAGATGCAGGAGAGACGGTAACGGTAATAGCTTACAACAACATTAATGTAAGTAATAATAATTATGATTCTGGCTACTGTGGTACAATATGTTGAAAGTATATCTGATAGTATACATATGTGACACTAATTATATGTGTATAATAACAGTAGAAGTATGACTAATGATAACAGCAGTGGCAGCACAACCACACACGTCACACTAGAGAGAGAGAGAGAGAGAGAGAGAGAGAGAGAAGGTGCCCGGTGTATCATAGGGGGGGGTCCCCTGGCAGACTAGGCCTAAGTCAGCCTAACTAGGGGCTGGTACAAGGCAAGCCTGAGCCAGCCCTAACTATAAGCTTTATCAAAGAGGAAAGTTTTAAGTCTAGTCTTAAATGTGGAGACGGTGTCTGCCTCCCGGACCACAACAGGAAGATGATTCCACAGGAGAGGAGCCTGATAGCTGAAGGCTCTGGTTCCTGATCTACTTTTGGAGACTTTAGGGACCACGAGTAACCCTGCGTTCTCAGAGCGCAGTGTTCTGGTGGGATAATATGGCACTATGAGCTCTCTAAGATATGACAGAGCCTTACCATTTAGAGCTTTATAAGTTAACAGTAGGATTTTAAATTCAATTCTGGATTTTACAAGGAGCCAGTGCAGAGTAGCTAAAACAGGAGAAATATGATCTTGTTTCTTAGTTCCTGTTAGTACACGTGCCGCTGTGTGAGGCACACATGTATCCTGTATCTTAGTAAGGAAGGGTAAACACTGCAGTTTTAACATCAAGTTTCAAGTGTTGTTTTTTTTAATTAAATTGATGGTTTTTATAGTAGGAGAGACATGGGAAGGTTGTAACACGTTATGTCACAGCACCTACAACACACTGAATGTGTGTGTTAGAGCAGTCAAATTTTTACACTAAGTACCCTTGTTAATCCACTACAAATAGCGCTGTTCTCCAACTATATCACAGGATTAATTGATTAATGTCTACTCTTACTTGTGTACTACACATAAAGCCTGTATCCTGGTAAGAAAGGGGAAATACTATTTTTTTAACACTAAGTGAAAACATTTAAGGTTTTTATAATACCTGAATTTAAGAGGTGCTTCAGCCCACTCACCATCCCTACTTCCCACGCCCATGCTATGTGCCAAGATAATAATAATATCCTCAAGATATTTAAAACAATGTCTGAATTTTTTCTATGTGCAAAAAAGTTAACAAACAGCCCTGCATTGCTTAAACTACATTTTTCCAATATGTGTCCACGTGTTTTCTCTTTAGGTATCTGCCCTGGCTTTTAATGGCAACACAACGCTGCTGGTCTCCGCACAAACTGGCAACCACAGTGTAGTTCGAGTGTGGAACTACCACAAAGGAAACTGTCTGACCATGTTTAGGATTCATGCTCATTCATTGTCCTCGCTTAGGTAACCAACTGCATACACTGCATACATACACTTGCGCACACACAACTATCTTAAGATAAGCTTTTATACACCATACAACAAGGTGTATTGTTATGTTGAACACTGATCACTCTTTTTTGTTCTTTTTCCCTTTTTGAAGCTTCTCATACGGCGGTGGTATTCTCTGTGGAGTGGGTAAAGACAGCCACAGTAAAACCGTAAGTGCCACAAATGCAAATTTTCCCACATGAAAATGAAAGGGCTTTGTTTTCTAATGTGTATAAAGGTAATTATCATGAGCTGCATGAGCTGAATCTGTAGAGAGAGACTGTGGTGACTTACAACTGTCTGTGTTTTTTTCATAGATGGTGGTGGTGTGGAACACTCTGAATGTTACTAAAGGTGGAGAGGTGACCGTCTTAGCCAAAGCACACACAGATGTTGACATCCACACCATGAAGGTTGCCTTCTTTGATGATACAAGGTACCCTCTATTCTCTGTGTTTGTATTTTTGGTTGTATATGGTGTTGTGTCTGCATGTTTGGTTGAGATGACTTGAACCGATCTCAAAGATTGATAGCGGGCCTGATAAAGGCATTTTTTAACTGATCGGGATTGGTTATATAGAGTTAAATGGAGCCCAGTCCAGTCCTTTCTTTATCTTCAGCTGTCACTCAGGTGTTTTTACTTCGTAATCTTCATGCACAGCAATGCAAAGAGTGCTCTTGTATTCCATGTATACTGTTTCATGTCATGTTAGAGGTCTGCAGCAAATAATTAATTTTCACACTGATGTGGTGAGAGTGTGGGAAAGGTGAAAAGTTCTAGCCACAGGAGTAAAAAAGACATGTGCCCACTCTTGAGAACATGCTTTAATTGGCAAGTGTGCTTGTTTCAGGATGGTGTCATGTGGTCGTGACAATATTCGCCTGTGGCGAGTGAGAAATAGGATGCTGCGATCCTGTCCAGTCAACCTGGGTGAATATCACTCACTTGACTTCACTGATGTGGCCTTTGAGGAGGGAAACTTCGACCAGCACCTTGATGATCGAACACTGTGAGTGAGCAAACCAGTGGTGGAAACCATCCAAGTTTACATGAAGTTGGTATAAGTTTGACTCTAATCAGAATTAGATTAGAGCATTTATATTAAAAGATGACTATTTTAACTCTCTGACTGTCCTCCCATAGATTTGCCAGCAGTCGGAGTGGCTACATCTTTGAGATCGACTACAGCAGAGTTACTATTAGAAATGTCAGGAGGCTGTTGCCTGCACAGCAGCAGCATGCAAACCGCAGGGAGAAATGGACTTTCAACACAGGTGTGTTATTGGTTTCAAGTGGGGGTTGGGTAGATGGAAAAAAAACTTTGTGAAGAGCCTGTAAAGACATCGCTGTATGTTTGCGTGTGTCCCAGGTCCAGGCATTGCCATCAACAGCATCAGTGTGTCCTCGTCTTTTTGTGCCACGGGCTCTGAAGATGGCTTCCTGCGACTCTGGCCCCTTGATTTTTCTGCCGTCCTCCTGGAGGCTGGTAGGCATAGCTCAGTGGGATATAACATAGTATTTTACCTGCAGCCAACAAACAGTAGGTGACAGTTCCCACTCCACAGGCAGCGATATAATCTTTAGTTTATGTATGTTTAGATTGTCATTTTCTAGTTTGCGGGGTGGATGTTTGTCGGGTGTCATCTGTTGTGATTGACAGTGCCTATACACTTCCAGCAAACTGGAAGTAAGGAGTTTCCCACCATGTTTGAACCATGAATATGAGATGTGTGTGAGCACTCTTACATCCTCACACAGACTAAAGAATCTGTTTGGAGAAACTCATACACATGTTTTTTTTTTTTTGTTTTTTTTTTCCAGAGCATGAGGGACCTGTGAGTCTGGTGTCAGTCTCATCAGACAGCCTTCAGGTCCTTGCAGCCACCTCTACTGGTAACCTAGGCTTCCTCGATGTGAGCAGCCGTGGTTACAACACACTGATGAGGTCTCATACAGACACTGTGCTCGGCTTCAGTGTGGATGGCATCCGTCGGCATCTCACAACAGCCTCTTCCGATGGCACAGTGCGCATTTGGAACATGGATTCCCTGCATCAGGTCAATCAACAACACGTTTTTGGTTTTCAGCAACTTTTTCTTTACCTCTTCATAATAATCATATTGTACTTTTTGAAGGTGTTTAATATATATTTACCGTGTCTTTCAATTTGTTGCACCAGACAAAAAATGAAGAAAAAAAAAACCCAAGTATGTGGCTTTTTGTCAGTTGTCAGTTTCTCTGTTGATGCCAAGACGTTCAAGGCTCTGTTTTTGTTCTCTGTCAGACTGTTTTGTGCTTTAGAAAAAGGAGAGATGGTTGCTTCAGTCATCTGTGTTTGTTGGCAAAACTGAGCATCAAGCTCCCCATTTTAAAGAATTTTGAAAATGCTATTTATTTGACTTTGCACTGCCATCTCCACAGCAACAAACTTAACCACAAAGCAAACTATTTGGACTTGTTTAAGAGACTTTGAATAACAAAAAAAGTATTTCTTTTTTTTTCTACTGATGTGAAGTCACTCCTCTAATGAGTGTAACTTTAAACTAAAGAAAATGGCACTGTCGGTTTACTGTTGGCTTATTTACTCTTTAACTAAATGTCTGTTGTCTCCTGTTCTTAGTTGTATGATTTTGTGTCAGAGGACAGCCCCTGCTCAGTGGCCTTCCATCCCAGTGAGCAAGTCTTCTCTTGTGGCTTCAGCTCCGGCATCGTCAGAGTCTTTGACATCTCCAGTGCCAAACTGCTGGCTGAACACAAGTATGTCTAAACTAAGGTGGAAGCTCGAACTCCAGCAGTGATTGCAGTTCTTTATTTTGGATACTTGCATGGGCACAATAATTATATGCTATTATATAATGTGTCAAGTAATGTCAAAATGGTGGGCTTTCCCTACCTAATGTAGAGTTGTATAGTATTGCCTTTGAGCTGGCTAAATTGGCGAGACATTGGACAAATGAGACTATTAGGATGGACAGGAATAGAGCAAGAACTCACTGTCCCTTTTAGTCCAATCGAGGTTTTGTCACAAAAAAACCTAATATTTAATAATCCTGGGAGCAAAGAGGCTAATCCTACAACACTCAAAGAATGTCTGGGCTAAGCTTCACAAATTATTAAAGATCTCACAATATAAACTGGGATATTCTTCACCTTGGAATAACCCAGCAATAACAGTGGAGAAAAAAAACTGTTTACTGGCACTCATGGTTATCGAGGGGTATACGAAATCTATCATCTCTGGCTATTGACAAAACATTTAAATCTTTTGAAGAACTCTACACACAGTTTAACCTAAAAGATAAAGCTGACTTTTGGAGATACTTGCAAATAAGAAGTAGTTTAGTGAGTCTGGTAAAACAGATGCCTGGTGAAGACAATATAATTCAGGCTTATTTTAAATTACCTAAAAATAATCATTCAGCTGCCACTTTTTATAAGATGACAGCTAATGCCATATATGGCGATACTGAGAGCCTTAGTCTTATTTGGCAGAAGGATCTAAGTTTGAATATTGATAAGGATTCTTGGAAAAAGATCATCTCTAATGCAGGCTGGTTCACAAGAGAAACTCAGGGAAAGTTTATACACTATAAAATACTTCATCGATATTATTTTACACCTGTCCGTCTCCACAAAATGGGCTTACTCGAAAATAACTTATGCTGGAAATGTAAGACGCATGAAGGCACTTTTATCCATACAATGTAGTTCTGCCTTTCTGGAGAGAGGTAATCAAAACAATTCAGGAATGGCTTGGTGTACCTGTACCTGAATCAATCCAGCTGTGCCTCTCGGGAGACAGGTCATGTCTACCTAAAATTTCAAAACCTGCATTTGCTCTTGCCGTGACAGGCTTTATTTCAGCTGCAAGAGTTATTCTTCGTGACTGGAAAGGCCAAGCTAGACCTGAATATAGAGATTGGGTTAAATTAATGAATTAATGACAGAGAATGCATCATTTGAACTAATGATAGCCAAACTGCATCATTACAAAGAATCATATCTGCTGGTGTGGAATCAATTTTTGTCTTTTGTAAAAGGATTAAATATGGGATAGGAGTCAAACATTGTACTTCTGAGGAATCTACTTGCCTTTGCGGATGTATATTTTGTTTTGCTTGTTTTTTTTTTGTTTTTGTTTTTTTGTTTTCTTGCTTTTTCTTTTTTTTTTCAAGCCTGACCCCTGGAATGGGTCAACTTATGAACTTTTCAATAGACGATGCTGAGCTGTTAGACTTTTGAAACATATACTGTGAGCTCTGCTGTTTATGTCGTGGGAATAAGGCTGTCTTTGTTAAGTCTGTGTTGATTTTGGTGTTTGTGTGTGTGTGTGTATGTGTGTGTGTGTGTGTGTGTGTTTTTGTTTTGTTTTTTGTCTTAAAAATTTAATAAAAATTTAAATTAAAAAAAAAAGTAATGTCAAAATGCTGGAAAGGGGAGCTAGATACAATTCTTGCCAGCTTGGCCAGTCTCAGCTGCAGGCCAGCTGTTCAAGGCACAATATAGTGATTATGATTACTATTGGATAACTATTGCAACAACACGTCATCAATAGGGTAAAACTAACCTGTCTAACGACGGTCTAAACCCAGCTCACGTTCCCTGTTAGTGGGTGAACAATCCAGTGCTTGGCGAATTCTGCTTCACAATGACAGGAAGAGCTGACATCGAAGCTTGCTGCCCCCATCATTGCTGTGCCCTTGACACATTTTAATTTAATACTCTGCTCTGGTTCAAACTCAAGCCTTAGTAACTCCTCAACATTAAGGAGGAGACACAGATGATCTGAATAGCTATAGGCCTGTCTTCAAACTCACATGTCTAGCAAAAGTGTTGGAATCTTTTGTAAACGAACAGCTCTATACTTTCTTGTCTGCAAATACTATTTTATGTCCCTGTCAGTCTGGGTTTAGAGCTGGCCACAGCACCATTACAGCAGCGACTGTGGTTGTAAATTATGTAGTTTCTGCTCTTGATTGTAGAAAACACTGTGCAGCTTTGTTTATAGATTTATCAAAGGCTTTTGACACTGTTAATCACAGGCTACTTCTGGATAAATTGGCCTTAATGGGTTTGATGATGCATTTTTTTAGTGTTTTTTAAGATTAAAAATGGTGTGCCACAAGGTTCAATTATAGGCCCACTGTTGTTCACTCTGTACATAAATTATATCTGTGCCTAAGTACAAAAAGTCAAAGCACATTTTTATGCAGATGATACAGTTCTTTGTGCTGTGTGCAGAAATCCTTGAAAAATCTCAGATTTTTAGTTTTACATGGGTCCAAGACTAAATTTATGCTATTTATAATGTCAAGGAAGTGTGATTGTAATGCCTCCCACATCCATTCCTAAATGGGGCCCAATTTGAACACAATACCGAATACAAATATCTGGGCATCTGGCTAGATGACAAGCTTTCATTTAAAACAAGTGCTCAAGCTCACAAAGAAGGTGAGAATTATATTAGGTGCACTGTACAGCATTCTGTCATGCTTCGCTTTAGAAACGGAGTGACAATTGTTCAGTTAGCTATAATGTCACTCTTGGATTATGGTGATATTTTGTATATGCACGCAGCCCTATCCACTCTGAAATCATTGACATGTTGCAACACCTATTCAAGTTCTACAATAAATCATCAAATGACTGGAATAGTAGTACTGTACTACTACTTTGGCACTGATGGTAAGGACACACATTCACAGTTCTAATTTGATATAGATAAAACATGCAGTTTTGACTGCATGTTAAGATGAAAAATTCTCATCTGGTTTGATGCACTAAACCTTGTGTGTCTTGTATGTGTTTGTTTAAGTGCATTTTAACATGCTTTTTGTGTGTGTCCACCAAGAGAATACTGACTGCTTTTGTGCTCTTGTTTATTTTTGTGTTTGTTTGTATTTACATATACATATGTATATTATAGGCAGCACAGAGGTGAAGTGGTGGGTCTTGCTTTTTCTCCGGACGGGGAGTTCATGTACAGTGCTGACTCTCAGGGCTCTCTGGCACTGTACAACACCTCCGAGGAAGACCACAACATCATCAGAGTTGTGTGTATGTATACTCTGGCACAAACCACTGCACAAACACACCTTGAGTTAATCTCAGTCCATCCTGTGTTACACTTATCAGAAATAAGAACTTCAAAATTAACAAAAAAATAAGATAAACTTTTGTTGTTGTTGTTGTGTTAGCAGTTGATATAGTGAATTACTCAATAGCTTATCATTTTAAGCATATCAGGCAGCCACATTCAACATCTACGTTGTTTGATTTGCTCTGTCCTTGACTGGCTAGGTAATGTGGTGGCCCGTGGCACCGAGCACGCTCCAGATGCTCTCAAAGTGAGCAGTGACAGCCGCTGCCTGGCTTTTATCGGTCCCTCAGAGTACATTGTCACTGTCGCTGACTCACAGTCTCTGGATGAGGTATCTTACACACTGTCACCTTTCAGCATAATTTGTCACATTGCTAACGTGAATTAAGATCAGATTTAAGAAAACTGTTATGAAGTAGTAGTGAGGCCGCATCACCCCTTCCCCAGAACCATGCAGAAGATGTACCCAAGGTTTATCTATATGTGCATAATATTCACATTCCAGGAAGATAATATTTTCAACATATCACCTGAGCTTATGTCTTATTGTATGTTCTTGCGTGTCCACACTGACCCACTCCATCTCTGTCTAGCTGCTTCATGTAGATGTGAGTATTTTGGACGTACAAAGCACCCGTCTTGATTCTGCACTGAGGATCTGCTTCTCTCCAGCCTCCACGGAACACCTGTTGGTCGCCACATCTGCTAACAAGATCCTCTGGGTTAGCACCAAGACGGGCCGTCTGCTCAGAGAGGTACCAATACTGAGCTTTAACACATTAGCCCGACCATGTTAGGTCCTCAAGATCAATAAATGGCTTGCTAAGGGGGTCTAAGATTGAGCATTTACTTGAGATGTAGAAAGAAAAGTAAAGAGGTGTCATTACAAACGTAGCAAATGTGTCTGTAATTTGAGTTTTGGTGCAATATGTACAGTTTGTCTCCACACAGTCATCTTATTACTATTCTTATTCACCCATATGGTGGAGTGTGTGTTTCTGACTGGATTTCTGTCCTCCTGACAGGTGTCTAAGGTCGACAAACACCAGTGCTCGTCCCTGGCTGTGAGTGAAGACAGTCGATTTATGCTGACGGCAGGACACAATGCTGTGAAAGTGTGGGATTATAACATGCAGCTCGACATCAACTCACAGGTAGTCAACAGTTGATACCTTTTAGAATGAGTACTGTCGACTGGAATGTAATCTTTTCTCTTGGGATGAATATTTGATAGTCTCTGCTGCTGCTTTATTTACTTTACAAGTGAGACAAATAAGCATCTAGTGAACACAGTCATTAACCTTTTCCTTCTGAATCACCTTTTTCTTCAGAACACCTTTCCTCCAAAAAACACAGTTTCTTCTGAAAACACTGTAAGAGCTACAAAGCACACAAATAGATAAAATTAGCTCTTACTTATATATGTGCACATAATCCATAAATACAACAACAAATACATATCTACAATATCAACCTTTAAACACACAGGAAGGTCAGTATCACAGTGAGGTTACCATTATTCAATTAAACCTGCAGCTATTTTAAGCATGACTGCTGCGTCAGCAATACATTTCAATTTAAACACTTGTTTACTGTCGAATCAATTAAAACGCACATCACCACACAGAAATCATAAAACATTAAATGACACTGTACCTTGTTCCCATTCCAGCCAGGTGCTTAGCTATACAAGAAGCAAGAACTTGATATTGCAGAGCAAAGTTGGTCGTCTTCCCTCCTTTGCTCTCACACTTTTCTGCTTTAATATCCTGTTTCCACTAGGAGAGGGCGTCAAAATAAAAGCCCTGTTGGATCAAAGAAAAAAGGGGACAGGAAGTAATTTTAATCTTAGCTTCAACCCTTTTTACAAACCTTAATTTACCTTTTACCTTACCAATTTTAAGTCATTTACACTCTCTCTTAATACTTGCTTCAATCATTCTTCGGTTCACTGCTGCTGACCAATAAAGGTGATGTTGTCGTTGTCATGTTATAGCCTTGTTTTATAAAGGCAATTAAAGACAGACATTAACAGAATGTAACTTTTAACTATGCCTTTAATGTAAGTTTTTCCCCATCAAAAAAAGGTATTTAATATCAATATGTTTCAAAATATTGTATCTATATTGTATATTGTAAATATTGTAAACTTAGAAATTCCAGTATCAATAATAGCCTGCTTTAAAGTTCAAAATCCAATTCAGTTATTCAGGTCTTGAGTTAACTTCAGTTAACACAGAAAAACAGCAAATGTTAACATCTGAGAAGCTGAAACAAAAAGATTTTTGTAATTTTTCCTTGGAAACACTACAACGTTCACTCGATAATCAGAATTGTTGTCAATTCATGTTCTGTAGATCGTCTAATTAATCATTCACCTCACCATATACTGTTGAACATGTACATCTTGCGGTGCACTTGTGTGGTAAACAGTGTATTCATCACTAAAGCATGTTGTCTTCATTGATTTTAGCTTTAGGACTATCAGTGGCTCATATTGTGTCAGGAGAGTCTGAAACGTGTTTCTCTGTACCAGATGTTCATAGGCCACAGTCAGCCGATCCGCCAGGTGAGCTTCACCCCTGACCAACTGGGCGTAGTCTCAGTGGGAGATGCCATATTCATTTGGGACTTCCTGGCACATCCTGTCGACTCTTTGACTGATAGCCGGTAATAATCTTTGTTACATGTTTGAATCTTGGTGTTAATGTGTGTGTTTGACTCTATAAGATTTATTAGTAAAATGTCACACACTCTCTCCTCACACACAGTTCACCTCTCAGAGTAAGCTACATCTCAGCTCCTAAATCAGGTAACTTAATTTAGAATATTTATTTTACAGTAATAAACGATCAACCTGATTCCCGTGGTCCCACCTATTACAAATAAATTGGTGCTGTTGTGTTTTCAAGCAACAGTTCAACCAGAAGCTGAAGCGAGTGGAGTTCAGTTGTCCAATGGGATGCCCCGACAGACAGCGCCCCTCCCCTCATCACCACCACCACAACTTAACATCAGCACCCTTGACCAAGTCGACCAAGGGGGTGAGTTCTCTTTCTTTGTTTCTAAAATTACCCACCAGCACATTCTATCTATATTTAACTGTATGAATAGCTGTCAAAATGCACACACGTAGCTGATGTCCATATAGTTTCAGTGGCTAAAAATTCAGCTACATTGAGTAGATTTGCATCTGTTCAGTAGAAAACTTAGAATCTTGAATTAGCAGTGAGTCAAGTGTTATTAGTGTTGGAAACTTTTCCTCCAATTCCTTAATATGTCATCAACAGCTCTTTTTGTTATTGCTTGTACGCTACTTAAATGTGTTTTTTCAAATGTCAGCGTGCATTAGCGAAACTGCTCTGACTGTTCTGTCATGACTGACATTTTTGAAGCGTTCCAGATTTGGAAAACGCCTCTCCCTCTGGATTTACTGTGATGTGTAATTGACTAGTCCATTCATGAATTTGTAGACTTCAGATAATTGCAAGGTATTGACACAGTTGTAGTTTTGAGCAGTGCAAGAAAGAGAAATGCATTTCTAATTCGCATTCATGCTCCTTCACCGTTCAGTGTAAATTGCCACCCTCCTGCTGTAAGCCAATTTACCATTCAGTTAGATTATTATTGAACTGAAGGAGGCGAAGCTTTCTCCACAGGATTTTTTATTGATATTTTAAGACTATTCAGGAGTGCACTTTTACTAAAATATAAGTAATAGCCTTTAAATTGTGGCCTTGTTTATTTCATTTCATATTTTAACAGTGATTAACATCAGTGGTTTACCAAGAAATATCCCGGCTCTCAGCAATGAATGCCAAGTTTTTAGTAGCTGCTTAGTGACACAAAGATTCATGCACAATGGCCATAACAGAGGTGTTGGACAGAGAGATTTGATGATTGACTTTATCGTCACCCTCAGTCATATTTTCCCTTGTGTTTCCCCTCTGCAGGTTTGGGCTCCTTGTCGATTTGTGATGGCACCCCAACCATCACAACCGCTGCCGTCCCAGCCCCTGGTTCAGGTCTTTCCCCTGACTCCAGACCTGCTTCCTCTTTCCTCAAAGTCACAGAGTTGGTCAACACATCTTCCCTGAATACAAGTCACATAGGTGCTGGTAACTGCCCCACTGCATTGTCCTTCATTAACAGTTTACTGAGTTTCTGCTTCTATTAACTGCTTCTGTCTGCTCTTTTTGTCATTTAGGTGAATTAAAAGGGAGGATGCCAGTGCGTCCTGATTGTTACAGGCACTTTATGCCACGTTTCAAGACCTCCACTCTTGATCAGGTAAAGAACTCTTTGTATAATGATAGACTGCAGTCACTGGGTGTATTAGTTTGTTTACTGTCCAGTTTTAATGTTGTCTCCGACGCAGGGTGCTGTGGCTCCCCAACCAGGCGAAGAGGGCATAAAACTGAAAGCAGTGATTGGCTACAATGGCAATGGGCGTGGAAACATGGTGTGGAGCCCTGACCAAGGTTATTATAGTACACAGAAAGCAAAATAAAAACTGTGTGGAAATATTATTTGGGAAAACTTAAAGTATAATTATTGTCTGTCAAATCCAAGTGCTTAGTGTGTAGTATGTATACAGAAAAATTCTCAAATTTAAAAGTCAGAACTTGACTTTTTCGGCCTATCCAACAATTGGTTTCTATTGCAGGTTTGTTTGCATACTCGTGTGGCTGTGTGGTGGTGGTGGAGTACCTTCATACAGGAAGTCAGAGGCACTTGCAGGGTCACACCGAGGAGATCTCCTGTCTGGCAGTCACAAATGATGCACAGGTACTTTTCATAGTTCTGGACTTCGCAGTTTATAACAGTGATTTTGTGGTGTATCGATAGCAATAATGACAGAGCTCATGTTACTGTCCACTCAGGTCTCTTGGGTACTCCTGCTGGTGTCTTTTTAAATAAAGAAATTTACTCAACCAGCCTCAGCTGTTCAGCTCAGCAGGGAACAAAATTTAGTATATCAGCGAGTTGGTTGGTCACTGCAGGGGATCACTAATGGGTTCACATCAGGCAAGAGACACAGAGGGAAACTAACATCCTTGAGTCCATTCTCACCAGGAGACCAGAGACAGGGATGTCTTGTCAGGACTTGAATTGGCTTTCACACTTGATTGTGCTGCTTGGTTGGTCAGTGCTATGTGAGCTTTTTGTGTTCAGCACTTGTCTAAGTGGGGAGTCAGCACTCAGTCTTACCTTCAAACAGAAGCTGGCTCCAAGTGAGGCTCTGAAAACACTTTTAATGCGTTGAATAAGTGGCAGTCAACACAGAGGATTGTAAACGGCCAGAAGAAAATCACAAGGCTGCTTCATCAAAGTATTAAAGCAGCTGGTTCCACTTAAATGAATGTCCTTGCCTAACAAAGAGGGTTGAAGTAATTTTTTTTCTAAAAGTCTAATCAAAAACTATTAGATCAGATGTCTGAGAATCATCTTTCAGAAAAATTCAGATCAACAGTTTTGAGGCCTAAGAAATCCAGGATTATGAAGCAGGCTATTTTCTGATGTTCAACATGCATCCTGTTAGCCTCGTGTCATATGGTGTCAGAAGGCTTTTCTCATGTCTACGTTTGTACATCCTTGATTCTTTTAATCGCGTCTTAGTTCCTCTCACTCAAGATGCAAGCGTTAAAGGGTTTTTTTTGGGGGAGTTTTTCCTTATCCGCTGCGAGGGTCATAAGGACAGAGGGATGTTGTATGCTGTAAAGCCCTGTGAGGCAAACTGTGATTTGTGATATTGGGCTTTATAAATAAAATTGATTGATTGATTGAAGGGAGAAGCACAAGGAGAGAGGAGATGAGTTAACTGGCATTTAACAAAATGTGACATCCGTGCTTCGGAGTCATCAATTTAAAGTGACATCCATTAAATATGATGTGTGGCACAGCTGACTTAACGGGTGCTGAAAAGACTTCCGCAAAGGATACACACATCCCTCAAGTTGGCGTGCTGAGATCAATATTTAGGTCACAGGCAGGAGGATGGAGGAGACAAGGAGGCACAAAACAGACAAATGAGGAAAGCCCATAGCTTAACATGAAGGTGCTCTGTGTCTTTGTCACTTCCTGCCAGACAGTGGCATCAGCAGCTGTTGGCAGTAATGGTAGCAGAAGCCTCATCTGCATTTGGGATGTCCAGAATGGAACTTGCCGTAATACCATCTCCTACCACAGAGGGGCGGTGCAGAGTCTTGCTTTCTCCAGGGATGATCGCTTCTTTCTCTCTGCTGGTCAGTAAAATGTGAATTGGATTGCATCCATTTGTCATGAGCGTTTCAACTTGATGTGTTGCACCACTTGACATGGTTGATTAAAATACAGAAAATGTCTCCACTGCGGCCAATCAAACGACTCTGATTCTTGCCATACCACCGTAGGAGACTTCTCTGCCCCAGAGGTGGCTCTGTGGAGCACTAAGACCTTCCAGCTGCTGTCCAGTGTGAGTGTGTCAGGGCCGATCCACGACGTGGCCTTCAGCCCCTCCGCAGCCAGCCAGCTGGCCTGTGTGGGCAGCCAAGGGGTTTACTTCTGTCTCCTCCACACGCATGGCTCCAATGTAGACCTCAAGGTAAGTGACCACCAAAAAACACAGATGTTTCAGATGTATTTGCTTTGGTACATACAGTAAAGATTAACCACTCATTGACACTTGTAGGTCCAGAGGGTGAGAGCACCAGCAGAGGTGGGTGATGTGGAGCTGACGGCTCTGTGCTACCACATGGACTCGTTTCTGTTCACCGCCACCAATCGAGGACACGTTTGCGTCTGGGACGTAAACACACAGCGATGCTTCATGACCTGGGAAGCTGATGAGGGAGAGATAGGTACAAATGGAATGTATTCTAACCATCTAATTTGGACAACAATATTTTTTTAAGCTAAATACTCTTAATGATTCTTACGGGAAAAAACACACAACACCATTATCGTCTGCTATTTTTTATTTCACGAAGTTGCCTAAAACATTGCTGTCATTTTGAGTCATGTGGTTTAAATGTATTCCAGTCCTGGGTTTCTACAACCTGTAACAGAATTGATGGTGTCTTGGTGTAGGAGTTCTGCTGTGTCGAGGGAACTGTCTGTTGACTGGCAGCAACACCCGCTGGTTGCGACTGTGGGAGGTAGAAGCCGTACGGGGCGTGAAGCCTCAGGAAAATGTCTGCAATGGGGAAGACAGGTCTGTAGCTCATTCTCTACTAATGTTGCATCTTAGAAAGGCAGCAGTTCCTTTTATTCTATTATCTTATGATGAATACATACATACATACAGTTTACTCAGAGAACCATGGTGGCATGCCTGTGTTGTTTCATTTTAGTTTCTATAAGATTCTGCAAAAGGGCAAGAACTAAGTCTAATTTATTTTCCTGTGTGATTGTGGGTATTTTTTACATCAAGAGACTTGTTAAAAAGTGTAGTTGTATACCCCCATGAGTCTCATTAAAAGTAAAGAGCTAGAAATGGGTAAAACATAAAAAATAATTTAAATTAAGAATATTAGATAACATAAAGTCTGTCTTTTTCCGCTTGAATGATACTGGCTGAGGTGCTTTCCTGAATGTAGTTGGGCTTTTCTAAGTCAGTTTGCCCATCTCCTTCTAGCAGTGTGCTCTCTGTTTCTTTACTTCCTTTCTTCTGCCATAGGTCTCACTCCTCATTCCTGCTTCAATTAAATGCCTTACACACCTACACCTGTGTGAGTGGTGGGGCATTCTGGGAGATGTAGTGTCTGCCACAGCAGCCATTTATTGATGTGGCTGATGATTCTATATGGGAATGTAGCACCCCTCTACTACACGCCTGTATGGATACTGTATACAAATGTGTGGTAATGGTTTAATGCTGTTTTATGGCGCTTTTTCACTTTTGCTAGACCTGACTTGTAGACTTTTTTTGGCAGTAAGCTCTCCTTCATGCATATAAAGAGGACAAATTAGAAGAATTGTTTGTTACAATGTATTGTGTGAAACAGATAATAAGTAAGAATATGGTCACAATTCATCCTCAAGCGGTCATGTCTAGATTTAACTTAATGACCTCATTGTTTCTGGTCTTTCCTTCAGAGGGACCATGGTGGTGTTGGAGCAGGAGATAATGCTGGATGGGACGACAGTCAGTGCAGCATTTGATAACACAATGGACATGGGCATTGTGGGCACCACAGTAGGAACCCTCTGGTACATCAACTGGTCCGACAGCAGCAGCATCCGGCTGGTCAGCGGGCACAAAACCAAGGTACCAGTGTGAGCCTCTGGATATGAAAAAAAACCATATGCACATCATGGGCTGGAGCATACAGCTTATAACTGTCATCTCCACTATAACACACTGTGGAAACCCCTGCTGAAACTGATTACTGAGACATCATGAATGTAATTACTTAACATCTGCTTGTCCCACTAATCTGAGAGTCCAAAAGTCTGCTGTGAGAATCTGTATTAATGACCTGTCAATCACACATCAAAGGTGATCCCTGGGGAAGAGGAGTATTTCATATTACAGAGTGTTTGAACCAGGATATATAAAGATGATAAAATCAAAGTAAGGAGGCAGCAGGGAAGCAATTAAGAGTTATTGATGACATTTCAATGAACTGATGGCAAGGCCACCAGCACAATTAACACATATTAATTGCAATTGTTTTTTACTTCAAGCTTTCAGTCGGTTTACGTCAGGAAAACTAAAATAACTCCTCAGCTCTTGAAGGGATTGAAAACACAGAGTTGCTTTGATACGAGGAAAACACTGGTTTTACTACTTAATTGGCTTATTTATCAAACTTAAAGGTAGTTTCAGATCAAAGAATTGTTTTTTGCTGTTAGGACTACCCAGACTGTGGACAGCCCTGCTGGAGGAATATAGACTTGCTAATTATTTTTAACAAAATGTCATTATAGCCTCACTTTAGTTTTGATTCTTAATTATACTTAATTATTTTAATTTATGCAAACAGCAATTTTGCTGTATCATTACTAGCCTATCATTACTTGTAATGATATTGATGAAATAGGCTGTCGACCATAAACGGTTTCCTTTTTGTGTTTTATTCATTTACCTGTCAGCTTTTTTGGTGAGTCAACATTTATAATCATGATGATTATTTCTGATGATGTCTAATTAAAAAAGCATTGCTCACTGATTCGGGCAAGGGGTGATAGTTACCAAAACAAAAGAAAAGAGAGAGAGAGAGTAGCAACCTCACAAAAATGGCCAGACAAGAAGGATGAAATTTACATGATGTGACTTCTCAGGACATTCATTCTCTGTGTGTACTGCTATGTGCTGTCCAGGTCAATGATGTGGTGTTCAGTTCTGATGAGAGACATTTTGCCACCTGCAGCGAGGACGGCAGCGTGAGGGTGTGGTCAGCCCCCAGCAACGAACTGGTGGTGCAGTTCCAGGTGCTCAACCAGGTGAGTGAATACACCTCTTAATGAATAGGTGGGTCAGGTCAAGTATAAACTAAAGGACTTGTGATCCTTTCTCTAACTGACACCTTGGCCGAACATCTTAGACTTCTGTTTATTTGTCAGGAAAGTCAGCAAAAATTGGGGGATTTTACAATTTACACAAATAGAGTAACTTGTACAACTTCTGATTTGATTGTGACATCATACGCCCTTCTGTTTTTCTCTGTGGGTCAGGCCTGTGGCTGTGTGTGCTGGAGCACCTCTTCCAGTATTGAGAGCGCATGTGTGGCTGCAGGATACAGCGACGGGACCTTGCGGATTTTCCGGCTTTCTTCCTCAGAGATGGAGGTGAAGCTGCATCCCCATCAAGTGGCTGTCACTGCCATCCAGTACTCTGCTAACGGTGAGAGGGGATAGCAGTGCCAGAAACCTCCATCTTCTGAAGTTACCACAGAAATAGAGTGAGAGTAAGGTCAGAGTGGCATTGTTATGTGTACTGTTGCCATTGCAGCCATTGTAGCAGGCTAACTTTCGTATAAATAAACCAACACTTTACAGCCTCACCGACCTGTGTTGTCACCGTAACAACTAACAACAACTGCCATTTTCTATTGAATTAGTCAAATGAATGTGGCAAACAGTCCAATGTTCTTTCTATTCATTGAATTTCTATTGAATTTACAATAAGTGCACTAATTGCATTGTTTCTTAATGAAAAAATGTAACTGTGTTTTTGTGCCCCCTTGCTTTGCCCCAGTTTTCCCAGTCTCAGTCTGTATCTTTTAGTGTTTGTGTCATGCCTTTTAACATCCTTCAGAGAAGAGCTATAAATGTGTGTTACTGTTATAGCGGTCAAACACTAAAAGGACAATGTAAAAATGATCAAAGGACAGGTCAGTGCAGATTTGAGCAGTCAGGAGGTGAACTTCCCTTCGAATTCAAAGACCTATGATCAAGCTCATGTGCTTGCAGTTACTTTAATGTTATATCAAAGTTGCTTTGTTTCATCTAGTTTGCCTGTGTGACTCTTTTTGGCCCCCTACAGGTCATGTGATCCTTTCAGCAGGGAAGAATGGTCTGGTAGCCGTCAGCAGCCCGGTGAATGGAGCGACTGTGCGTGTCATCAAGGACCACAAAGGAGCGCAGATTACCACCATCCAGTGTGTGAATGAACAGGTCAGCTCACTGAGTCAGACCAAGAAGTGAGGGTTTAGCAGAGCTTCAAAATAAATGTGTCATATTTGATGAAACTGTCGCTATATTCTGACAGAAGCACATGAGACAGCTTAACAGTACACTAAAATATGTTTCTGAAAACATCTGAGGTGAGAAATAGGCATTGCACAACAAAATCATGGGTCATATTTGATCAGCACTGCCTGGTTTGACAGTTTGAAAGCAGATCACGAGCAGTGATTGATGTGATTTGACAGCTGTGTTTGAGACTCCCTGACTCCAGGCAGGCCATTAGAAGCGCTACAAGGCAATAGTGTAGGTAGAGGAGTATGATTGTTTTTTTTTTTTTCACAGATTATGCGTCTTAGTGCTGTGTTAATATGAAATATAAAAGTTACCAACAGAGCTTAACATTACAGCACATTAGAAACAGTGAGAGAGGTTAAAGTAGCCCCCGATGAGCTTCATTTACAGTGATTACAGTGACAATAATGACCCTGACAGTGCACTGCTGAGGCATTTCTGCAACATCAAATACTTATTAATCAAACACCTTTTACTCTGTGTTATTTCTCCCTGGAGCTTGATTCTCCGTGAAGTTTAAATTTCCCTCTTAAATATACTTGAAACTGATATTTCTGCAGGCGCAAACAACACGAATCATTTCTGTCTGCCTGAAGCTTGTTACATAGAAAGACTTTCCAAAATTGCGACTAAAAACTCGTAAAAATGGACTGTTTTTATACTGTATAATCAGGATTAATCAGTAATAGAAAATAGAAACTCTGACATTTAATTATCCGTAAATGTTATCAGTCATTAGTCTAGAAAATGTAGATTTTTGTTTCAAGTGCCATTAATTCATTTAGAGACCGCGTACTGCCTTAAAAAGCCACATGGAATTTATTTCAAATGTTTATTGATAATTTAGTGAATATTTTAATACATTCGGCAGAATAATAAAACAGTAGTTAGTCTGTCTATTTCAGAGGCATTGGATACATTTCATGAATTTATCCTAAAATGAAACACATATTATAGGAAATGAAATACAAGTGCTCTCGACAGGTTATCTGCCTTCCTCTTATCCATGTTCTCTCATCTGCTCTCTCCATCTACAGCGTGCCAGGTTATAGAAATGAGTGCTCTCTGAAATTCCTACTTTGGTTGTGACATTTTCTGACATTTTTTTTTTCCATCAGCACGTATCTGAAGCAGTTTCACCTTCTAATCCTCAGTGTAAGAATTTCGGACTGGAAGGAAACGAGATGTGGTTGGCGGCCAGTGCCGACAGACGCGTCAGTGTGTGGGCTGCCGATTGGCTGAAGGACAAATGTGATCTGCTTGACTGGCTGACATTTCCTGCTCCGGCCTATTTTGGGGTATCGTCTGTATTTTAAGTAGTAGTTCATGGTAATGGATAGAGATGACACTCTAAATGTTGAGTGCTGCTGCATATCTCTTTTTAAGGCTCATGGATGCTCAGTCTCTCATACTTATTATTTTTAGCCCTTTTTGGAAATCTCTACTAAGCTCAGTTCATGTTTGTCTGTCATGCATGTGTTATAGGATGACAGCCCACCTCCCAGCTTGGCTGCCTTCTGCCCCACAGACCCCAGCCTAGTGGTCTACACTGGCTACGGAGTAGAGAAAGAGCTGTCCTTCTACAGCCTGGCCAAAAAGCAGGTACTGTAGCTCCCCCCCTGCTTCACTCCTCTAACACTGTGTTGTGATTTTCCCAGTACTAGACTTTGGTGCTTTCTATTTTTTGAGACGTACATACTTCCCTGACATTTCACAGTGTCAAAAAAAAAAGCTGAGGTGCTGATGATAGAAGCTACTGACAGCCATACAAGCGGGACACCTCAATTCACAGAGTTATATGTGAAGATATGATTTTCCCCCACTTTTACTCTCTGCCATTGCTGGCCTGCTGTTTAGTAGCTCTGCAACATTATCCCCACGTCTTCTTCCCAAGCTCAGCTGCTTGTTCCACAGTAGAGACTGACCTCTGGTGGCGAGTGCACTACAACACATCGCCTCAATACAGTATCTCCACATCAGTTTAATAGAAAGAGGAGCGTCTGTATTTTTGACAGATTGAAAATCAAATTGTGAAGATTTCTGATTAACCTGTACCTTAATAACTTGATACCACCGAAGCATAACCCGTGCAAGGCAGATGTTGCTGACAGGATTCACAAATATGTGTGTAATCTCATACAATATGTTTTTTTTCCTATCTACAGATAATAAAAAAGATTGCCCTGCCTGACTGGGCCACATGCTTCAGCCTCTCCTGTAAGAACCAGCTCATAGCTGTGGGATCGAAAGGTAAACTCAGAGCTTATTTTTCATCATGCATCCATATATGGATCCAATAAAGATATTAGATTCCAGTAGTGGTACTTTAGAGTATAATTAACTTCTCCCTCTATGTCTAATCTCTTATCAGAGCGAGTGTTGAAATTGATCGAGTCGATGAGCGGCAAGTTCCAGGACTTCCTGCAGCACAGCGACTCACTGCAGACATGCCACTTCTCTCCCTCAGGGACTCTTCTTTTTACTGTAGCTTATAATGAGATCCTGCTGTGGGAGGTGCAGGGCCTCTGAGGGCCTTAGATCTGTTTTTACACACACATACCCAGCTTTCACTGTTACTTTATACGATTTTATTGATCTATATTTATTTTTTATGAATCAAATATTTGTAGGGAAATAGCCATAATTTGTGGAGGGTTGCGTACGGTTTGCCATGTTGGAGTTTTTTCATGTATAGTTTTAAAATCCATTTTTGTAGCAGGAATTGTTTTACATGTTCAATCACTTCTAATGTTTGACTATTTATTTTACTTTTTTAAATGTGAATTAGAACATGTATGAATACTGATGAGTGATAACCAGTTGCTGTCATTACCTGCTGTTTTTCACTGGTAGCTGCTTTGGGATTAGATGAGTTTGAAATAAAAGGCAGCATGTAAAATAACACTGGTATAAGATGACTCCAACTTTGCAAGGATGGTGCGCACACACACACACACACACACACACACACACACACACACACAAAATGAGAGCAAAGAGCTTTGTACTTATGCATGTCTTTCCACCAGAATGGTGGAGGACAGGTACACTGTTGAGAATATTTTGCATGAATCTTCTCCAGTTTCTATTTTTGTTAAAGGACACTGACAAAAGTTCCTTACTGTCACAAGGACTTGAATTCCGGCTTCCCAATTTGAATGGCAGTCTCCCTTATTACTGGTTCTGTGTGACTCTTCTGTCAGAGGTTGTCTTCAGTAGAAATGCTGCCTACATACTGTAGGTGCCTCCTCCTTCACTATTCTGTTTTTGTAGGAAATATCATACAAACCAGTCTAAGGAGATTAGGAGCATTTAATCGAATACAAAAACCAGCTGGAAGTAGAAAATAAGGCTGACAGGCAGATTCAATGGTGACACAGAGAGGGTAATTATTTGTAATTAATATTCCATTTGATACTGAAATGTGAGCAAAGCTGGTCAACAAGCAGTGACTGATAAACAACAGCTGTCCTTGTTTAAAGCTCAAATTATCCTCATGTTTCCTCTCCTGTTTGTGCTTTGAAGATTATTATATAATACACACACTCTTTTTGATCTCCCTGTGTAATGGCCTCAACAACAAACCCCCAATTTTGTCTTCTTTTTCTAAAGCAGAAGTGGAGGTTTGGTGTTAAGATGTTGAAAATTACCCCTGTCATTTCCGACAGTAATGATGGCACTCCGCCACTGACAGTTTTGAAGCGGCTGCTATAAACCTTATGAGTTATTGTTACTTCTTGATTCAAATTTCAGAATCAAACTAGTCCAGACCTTTATAGCAGGGTTCCCAAAGAGGGGCATTGAATTAATTAACTAAGGTATTAATTTAAATTTTAATTATTGTAATATTGGTCTTAAATTTCACTCCAGGTAGCATTAAAAGAAGTCTTAAGAATTCTTAAATCTAGGTTGTGTGTAGGGACCCTGTATATGACTATATATTAAAATCTCAGGCAAAGGACCATCATTTTAATTATGGAACAGCATATTACATGTACATGATACTACTGTTGTTATAAGGGATTGTTTTACTCAGTAAGAATGGTCATCTCACTGTTTTTAAGGAGAAATGGGTTTACTGAGGTATTAGACTTGGAAGTGAGTGATATATCTTGTCTCTGTCTTTTCAAAAGAGCTGCAATTATAATAGATATATGGATACGAATAATCTTAATTGATTGGATTAGATTAAACCCTATTCCTTGGTCTATTTTATATTAATAACTATTATTACAGTAAAGGATTAACCATGTGTTGAATGTTTTATAGACAAGTCATTAGCATCTCATTGAGTACAACGTGAAGTAAACGTGGGCTGCAGTGTGCCAGTTCGGCCAGCAGGGGGCGTGTTTTCCCGGTCTCCTCTGTGAACCGGAATCATATGTTTTCACCTTGGGTGCATATCGCTGTGGAGAGGCACACGCTTTATTTTAATAAGAAATTTGACATTCAAATGAAAGATAAATGTCACTGTAGCACCGCAGCGAGCCGGACTGTCCGTCAAACAGAGAGCAAACATGAAACAAGACGTGAGGATACTCTTGCTGGGGGAGCGTAAGTCATTCGCACTGACAGCTGACCACAAGCTAAAAGGCTAGCAAACATTAGCTGTTGGAGCTACACGAAGATGTAGCTGAGTTTACCTCGGTCACTCCTGGTGGTATGGTGGCGATAACTGTCTTAAAAAAGGGAATTTATGTCTGCGCTAATTGTATAATTTCAGTTAAAATTATATGTTCTTCATGAATTGGCTGCTTTCCAAAAGATAATTTCCGCTAACCGTTATGCTAACTTAGCTTAGAGTAACTTTTAAGTTGGGAACGGTTAGCTAACTTGTAGTTAACGCTAACTTGGCTGCCATACAAAAGTTAGCAAGCATGTTTTGTTTATTCATCGGCTGAAAGCTAAATATTCATTTAATTCTGATATATAAAAAGTTTTCCGTTATTCAGCTATAGAGCATTGATGTGTTAGCTAGCCAGCTAACTGTTAATCTAACGGTAGCTGCTTTCACGTTATAAACTAATTTAACGATAACGGTTGAACAGTGATCCTAATAGCGTTAGTTTAAGTTACTTAGTTTATCTAAAATTCTGACTATGCTTTATTGAAAATGACACACAGCACAATATCTTGAGGTTAACGGTTCAGTGTGACAGTTTGCAGTTAAATAGTCCGTTTCATGCCACCTAAACAAGCAGCACTTCAGTCCATGTCAGCGTAATTATGTAAATGATAACTCAAAGAATAACAGTTAGGCCTAGTCAGCTGATTTGCAGGCACATGCACGTTTACTGTAAGTGCTATCACTTCAGCATACAAGTCCAATTCTATTATTGAGTCGTTCTCTGTAAGCTCTTCTCATAATGTTGTTTATTAGTTAGTCAAAATTCAAATTGTTCATTCATGTTGTCTCTCCTCCAACAGCCAAGGTGGGGAAGACATCCCTCATCATGTCTTTGGTTGGAGAGGAGTTCCCAGAAGAGGTACATGTCTTAAAGTTACAGCTAATCACCACTGCTGAGTTTTTACTTAAACGTCCTTTAAGCTGGGTCAATCTACACACATGAAAGCTGGGGGGATTTGATGTGGCTGACCACCTGCCTCTGTAATGGCCACAGTTCCTGCACTGTTGTTAGTACACGTTTAACTGGTTCATTTTTGTTACAGGAAAGAAAGCACATTGTTGCTGGGTGCATGGTAATAAGAGCTGCATTTTCCTTTGCAGCATACTTGGCATCATGTACAACTCCTTATATTCCTTTTGCACAAACAACTTTTTACAGGACAAGATAGACAACTATACTACATTACAAAATAATGTTTCTTAGGATAATCAAATGACTCCAATACTAAAGGTTAAATTCAGTGTAGGGTTTTGCCACATATTTGGGCTTTGTTTGACATGATGAAATCAGCCTGCTCAGCTTTGTGCTTTGTGGCCAGTATTGTGTTTCTATGTATCCAATCCAATCCACTTTATTTATATAGCACATTTTACAAATCACAGGGATTACCAAAGTGCTGCACAGAACAAAATAAGTGCACAAAAATATCTAAAAACACAAAATGCCCCGGAGAAATTTTCTGTTCACATACATATGGTATTGTTGATTAATACACTGTCATCTACTCATGATTCATTTTCCTTCTAATAGTGAAAATCAGCTAGCATTTCATTTTATGGCTTAACAACGTCCATTATTTAATGCGAAATAGTATGTGTGCTTGTGTTATGGGAGGCTGTAGCCTGAATGTGAATGTGAAGTGATGGTTGACAGTTCATCTGTAATCTTCAATCTCTGACAGGTTCCCCCCAGAGCTGAAGAGATCACCATCCCTGCTGACGTGACTCCAGAGAAGGTGCCCACACACATAGTGGACTACTCAGGTAATGTGACGTGAAGGCTAACACATAGCACAACCAGTTTGTTGAAGTATGATGGTCTAAATATTATGACTTTGATGTTTGTGTATGTATGTCCTCAACAGAAAAAGAGCAGAGCGATGAAGTCCTTAAAAATGAGATCATCAAGGTAAGTCCATCATACAGTGCTAATCTACACACTTAACATTATCCTTTTTAATAAATGAAAACAAGATTTGCTGAAGGGTTGCATTGGACTGGAAGAATCTTAAAAAATGCTGTGCCACCTCTGATTAAGAGCAACAACTTTGAGCCATATACATGAATATAATTGTGTCTGAGATTTGTCACAAGTTTGTTAAGACCATAGTCATATTCCCAGAGGCATTTACGGCATTCAGGCCAGCGATTTTGACATCCTATGCCTAACCTTGTTTCATTGTATGCAGGCAGCTAATGTTTTTTCATCTAATAAGTCATACTCACTCATTCTACCAGTCTTTTGTCCTTCTGTCATGTTCTGCTTTTTGTATAGTATCATGAGATTAATATAATTTCTGTAGGATTTTAATGAAAAGGTATAGAAGGTTGATTGATTTCTGTGGAATCTGTTTCTGGCATAACGTCCCTCATACCTGTTCTTTCTCCAACCCACACAGGCTAATGTGGTGTGTGTAGTGTATGATGTCACCAACGAAGACACGATAGACAAGGTATATGTCTCATTGTCTAATACTGTACAAGCAGTCCACATACTGTATATCTCATTTGAATATAGCATTTGAGATAAAAATGACACTTTGGTGTGCCTCTTGTTTTTCCAGATCAAAACTAAATGGATACCTTTAGTTAATGGGGATGCAGAGAAAGGGAACAAGTATGTATTGGTGTTGTTGGTGTTGATGAGTGTGTGTTACCTAGGCAGGCGCTTCTGTGTCCTTGAACTTTTCACTCCTTTGCATGTAATGTTGGCAAACAAGGTGATCTAGGAATTTGAGCCTGTTGTATTGTTTCACTAAGTTACCCACAGTAAAACCTGAGAGCATCAGCAAAATGCCAGAGATGTCAGTAGTGTGAGCGCATGCAGTATTTGAATGTCAGCAGATTTATATTTTATCTTGAATTGAGAGATGACCTATATTCACAAAATAAACCATGATGGTGTACTGAGAGCTCTGTTGTCTCCATATTTATATCAGAGTTCCCATCATCCTCGTGGGAAACAAGTCTGACCTGCGCTGTGGGAGCTCAATGGAAACCATTCTTCCCATCATGAACCAGTTCTCTGAGATTGAGACGTGTGTTGAGGTGAGGCTGAACATTCCTACAGACGTACCCAGTCTCCTTATCACTACAATCTGTACACACCTGTAGTCTTTAGCATTGAGATACACACACACACGGTTGCTGGGTTTCACACAAATGTTTACACAAGCACACTTTATCTGGATTTCAGATAGCTGCATAACTGTAATCTGAAATATTCTTTCTTCTATATGTCTCTTTCAAGTGTTCTGCAAAGAACTTGAAAAACATTTCAGAGCTGTTCTACTATGCACAGAAGGCAGTTCTTCACCCCACTGCCCCTCTTTATGACCCTGAGGACAAACAGGTCAGCCATTTTTGGAAATGTGATGCCAACTGTGGAGTCAGCATGTCTCTCTCTCCCAGTTTACTTTTTTTAAATATGTGCATGCAAATGATTTGTTGACTAATGATATGCTTTTTGTCCTCCAATATTTTCCCCCAGCTAAAACCACTGTGTGTCAGAGCCCTTAGCAGAATATTCTACATTTCCGACCAGGACAATGACCGTATCCTCAGCGACGCTGAACTCAACTGCTTTCAGGTGCCAGTTAAAATCACTTAACATTATGTCCTCTCATGAAACAAAGCTCTTTGTTTTGCTCAAAATCCATTTATCTTTATGTGCAGAAATCTTGTTTTGGGAATCCTCTGGCACCTCAAGCCTTAGACGATGTGAAGACAGTAGTTTGGAAGAACACCAGCGATGGGGTGCAAGACAACGGCCTGACCCTAAATGGTAAAAAACAGTCATGAATGAGAACATGCAACTTTAAACAGTGTTGCTGCGAGGCCACGCTCAGCTAATGGCCACGTATTGTGTCTCCTCCTTTCAGGTTTCTTGTTCCTTAATACATTATTTATCCAGAGGGGCCGACATGAAACCACGTGGACTATCCTCAGGAAGTTCGGCTATGACGACAACCTTGAGCTGACTGATGATTACCTTTATCCTGAGTATGTATAGTGACATTATTGGATTGTATCTGTTAACTTAGATGCTGATAACTATAGTACAACAACAGGTTATATTGCAATAGTGTTGAAAAGTAAAGATGCTTTTCTTTAAGTCATCTATCTCAGACTTTCTGTATTCCTCTTGTGTGTCCATTTGGCTTTGTTATGTTTGTACACACAAGTCAGGAATGCCCAGGTGTCTAACCAAGGGCCCTTTCACATTTGTCTCAATTGGTCTGGACTTTCTGACCTTTCAGTTTGAGCTGAAAGAAATTTACGGCTGTGAAACCTCCCACAGACCACAGTCCAGACCAAACAGCTGAATCTTGGTTCAAATTGAACCATTGGTCTGGTTTGTTTCTAGCCTAGAAACATTTTTTGGACGGTTTGGACATTCAGGTGTGAGAAGACCCTAATTGTTGTTTTTCTGTTGCCAGACTACGAGTTCCCATCGGCTGCACCACAGAGCTCAATCATGTAGGTCACCAGTTCCTCCAGCGGCTGTTCGACAAGTACGATGAAGTGAGTAGCAATTCACGCTGCAATTGAAATGATGATTATGTATCAAATATATTAAGGCAAAGTATTTTTCAGTTGCTGTAAACATACAGCTGTAGCTCTTAGTTTTCTACATTGCATATTTATGAGCGTGTGCTCACACAACGCTCAGGTGAGATCAACACTTTATCAAAAGGTAGCCAGTCCATAAACAGCAGGCATCCAAGAGACACAGCACTGAAAAAATGCAAATATAGTGAGGTGAAACACCAAACGAGAGTGAATCTGGGGTTGGCTTTTACTTTCACTTTTGCTGGCAAGCTTGTTTACAAATGGTAACTGACAATCCTGCATTGTATACCTTTAAATAGTGGAGGGTTTCCTTGTTTTGAGTGAGTGACATGTTTTCCCTGTTAGGACAAAGACTCTGCCCTGTCGCCGGCAGAGCTTAGAAACCTGTTCTGCGTGTGTCCTTACATGCCGTGGGGTGCAGAGGTCTACATGACTGTCCCAACTACAGATGAGGGCTACATCTCTAACAAAGGCTACCTTTGTCAGTGGACGTAAGTATCTCACCTGATTAATGATTTTACATGACTGCATGCACTGGGTTTACACTTTTGTGCACATACACGCAATTAATGCTCCCCAGAGTTCACATGTATGTTAATCCCTTTACGCGCAGGCTTTCTGCATACTTTGACATCCACCGTTGCCTGGAGCACCTAGGATACCTAGGCTATCCTATCCTCACTGAACAGGACTCACAGACTGCCGCAATCACAGGTGTGTGTTGGTGTGTGTCGTTGTGGGATTGACTCTGTTAGTTGTAGGCAATCCCAACAATCAGCATGTCAATTAAAAAGACTGAGACCATGTCTCCATGGAACACGGGGGTCGTGGTACATCCTCTTTGAAAACTTAAATCCCATTCTCGTAGTAAGCACTGTTCTGTGGGAGGATTACTTGTCTTAATCCTGTCCACTGTCACCTCATAGATTCACACACTTGTACATTTGTCCTTGAGATGTGAAAGAATAGATCAGTTTGAACTGGGAGTTGCATGTATGCACACATTTATGCATGAATGGTTTGAAATGTAGTGCGCTCTCCACACTAGTGTTGTCACGACTCTGGAATTTCTAACTTCAAAACAATTTGATCTGATGATGGTGGTAATTTAATTTCAGTTTATGGGAACACAGTGAAGTGTGCAGACTTAGTCTTTTTGTCTCTTGTCCAGCACCTACTTTTTTTATCATCTGGATGTGTTTGCTATATAACTTTGTATAACTTTGATCCAGTGCCTTGAAAAATATCAATATTCGATACAATTTTTTAGTCCAAGGGGGCTAAATTGACATTGAAGGCATAAAAATAGAAAGATAAGTGTATCAAGGCTATAACATGACAACACCAACATTTATTTTCTTGATTAAGTAGCAGAGAATAGTAGTGTGACTGTAGTAAACATTAACCGCAATTACAGCTCTTTTACATTAATGAAAATGATTTTCTTCTTGCATTAGAAAAGGTGTTTAAAAGCCTGGGAGATTGTTAATCATTCAAAAGGCAATAAAGTGCAGTAGAAGACAAAAACGTGCTCCAAAAGCCTGCATGCAACCAGAGGGAATGATGAAGAGACAGCACTGTGAGGTAGTGAGATGAGGCGGAGCTATGGAGGCACTGCAGCAGTGTGTGTAATAAGTAGCTGCTGAAGAAAAGAGAGCAAGAAAGCGCAGCTGATAGTAAAGTATCAATACTACGGAAAATGAGTATGGAAACCATGTCAAATACTCACAGATACATTTTATTCTTTTGTTCCTTGTGAGCATGAACTAAAAGAATACTAGTTACTGTCTCTGTGCTGACATATTGTGTCTGAATTAGTGGCAGTCTACGGCTGGTTTGTTAGGTAAGCTTGGACAAGATAGGAAAGTGACGTAATGCGTCTCACTGCTGCTAATCACACACATTCTGTCTCCGTCTCAGAGGTGAGCACCTTAAGGTGACCCTGCTGTAGATGTCAAAGAGGTCAGAAAGACACCAAGATTAACACAGATCTTTTAACAAGGGGAGGGGTTGTAGCATGTTCTTCGTTAATGTGCTTTATGATGCTGAATTAACCTTTCATTAATGGGTATTGATGTCGGTTGTTATTGTACATTTATTTTTAGCCACAGTAGCAGGATTGCTCTAATAAAAGCAACGTCGATTGGTTGCTCTAATGGCCTGTCAGTTGGGTTATTAAATACGCTGCTCCTGAGTGAAATATCTCAACAACTGTTGGATGGATTGCCACAGCATTTGTTAGACGTTCTTTACCTCTAGAGGACCAATCGTAAA
This sequence comes from Epinephelus lanceolatus, assembly GCF_041903045.1. NCBI lineage: Eukaryota > Metazoa > Chordata > Actinopteri > Perciformes > Serranidae > Epinephelus > Epinephelus lanceolatus. The sequence goes on along the minus strand of NC_135754.1, from coordinate 17,039,343 downwards.
ACTTTTTTTTCATCCAGTGCCACAACAGCTGGGGTTGACAAAGTACAGTTTAGACTGATGAATAGTTGAGTCAAGTCTGACAGTGTAGAGTGGTGACAGATAAGCTGAGTCTCAGATATCCTAAAATGGTTACTGTAGAGGCAATAAACCATCTTGATTTTACTTTCCTGTGGCACTACTCTACGGCTAAATTAAACAGTTTTCGTCACATTAGGTATTGGGATCAAAGAATTTGTTGCTCCTTTTTGTCAAATTTTCACTTGTTCCATTTTCTTGTAAGATACATGTCTTGTGACTATTAGTCTTGTTTCCTCTGGATTTAAATCCACGATGATGTGTTTCCTAACACAGACTGGATTGACATACCCTGCACTTATACAGCTGTAATGCGCACCTGCAGTATAATTTAAACCTAGTTGTTATGCCTTGTTGAAGTCCCCAGAACTGCCACCAGAGGTCACTTTATCTAACTTTGAAGTCAATCAATGCAGACTAATTTAACCTTAGTGTGAAATAAATGCAATGCAGTTAAGAGGCCTTCATGTAAAATCTCTTTATTGCTGTAATATATTGTAAACCCAGAGATTGTAGTTATCTTACAAACTAAATTGACTTAAGAGAAGAGGGAAATCACTTTTTTTTTTACAACCTGGGTCTTATTTACACGTTATTTTCTGCCATCTCCATCATTTTAACAACACAAGCAACTACAGATCCTCTAGGATGAACAGATTAGCACAAGTGATGTTTTCTGTGGACTGGACTGTAGCTTCTATGCCCTGTATGTTGGCCAAAACAAACCAAACAGTGATCAAACAGGAGAGGACAGACTCATTTGTTGCAGTGTAGAGGAACTGAAACATAAGCTTGTTTGGCAGGTTGATCTCTCAGCTGGTGCAGGAATTACATCCTCTGCTCTGCTGACGTTAGCCTCCCACCTCAAGGCTATTAATGATATTGCATGAAAATAAAAAGCTCACAAGTTATGTTTATATGTGCAGTAACACAGGAGAAAGAGGTGGACCTGGAAAAACGCCAGACACAGCGGTCAGTGTTTCTCTGCAAAGTGATTGGACCTCGGGGGACCGGCAAGACAGCCTTTCTCCAGGCCTTTGTGGGCCGCAACGTTGTGGTATGGCACTGTCTGCTAGTCTGGAGTGAAGAATATTCAAATAAACTTATCCTAGTCTGCTTTCATCAACATAGATATTGCTAAGTAGTGACTGTTAAACTATTGTCTTCTACAGAAAAAGGGAAATTCCAACAGTGCCTTCTCCCCCTATGCCATAAACACTGTCCAAGTGAGCAACCAGGAGAAGTACCTTATCGTAAGTGGCTCCCATCCTGATCTTAATGCTGACCCCTAACCTCTGACCCTGACTGAAGCCTGAGCACCACTCTCTTCTCCTCTCCGTGCAGCTCAATGAGGTGGATGTGGAAGTGGAGTTCCTGAAGGCATCAGACGCTTCCTGCGATGTTGCTTGTCTCATGTATGACGCCAGTGACCCTCATTCCTTCGACTATTGTGCCAGTATATACAAGGTCAGTGACGGCAAACCTTACAGGAGCATTAATAGATTCATTTATTCTCATTTTGGATTCGTGCCATTCAGAGATCATGCTGGTGTTTGTGTGTCATCAGCCTTGTATGGTGAGAAAGGTATTCTGTTTACATGTTCTTTAGCAAGAAGGGCTCTAACGTGCAATACACTGAGCACAGCAGTTCGTTATGGGCAGATGAGAGAGACACAGATATGCGTCAAGCTTCACTGTTAGTTTATTGATCTGTTCGAGTGAAGCAACAGTTTGATCTGTAAATATTACCCTGCTGTTATTAAACTGGAAAAAAGCAGGCCTGCTTTGATTCAGAATCTCCTGAAAACTAGTAGACACCACTTAACCAAAGATCTTTCCCCTCTGGAAGATACAAAACCTGGATAAAGCTGACAAGTGGTTGAGAGTACTGATAAAGATTAACTTGTGGAAGAGAGACAATGTTGGGGATTTTCAAATGACTTGTACTAAAGATCCTCTGGAATATACAAAGTAATCTGGGTTGTTTTCTCGCCAAATTGTGTAAGAATTAAAAGGGAATTAAACCAGCTCATCCAATATGGAGTATTTAATCAGATTAATGTGTCTACAACTGGAAATTGTCTTGGTCTGGTACTCTGATTATTAGCTGAATAAAAGGCTCCATGTAAACAGGTACTGTTTGTACTTGCTTACTGTCAGACAGTTGACACAGACAGAAAAAAAACATTTTACCTTAGAAACTTTGACAGAGCAATGTCCCTGTACAAGTCATGATAAAAGTGACTCAGACTTCTCTTCGTTTCGTTTACATTTATTACGTGTTACAATTAGGGAATTTCATTGTGGCCGACTTGAAAACAAGGTAGACTCTCTTCTGTCTCAGCTAGTTTTCACTCTTTATCCCATTTCTTACTCAGCAACACTACATGGAGAGCAAAATCCCATGTGTGCTGGTTGCCTCCAAGGTGGACCTTCCTGAGGTCAAGCAGTTCCACGGGATGACTCCAGCAGAGTTCTGTTACAAACACCAACTGCCTCCGCCGCTGCCCTTCTCCAGCGTGTTCCTCGACTCCACCAGCAAGAACATCTACTCGAGGCTTGCCTGGGCAGCAGTATACCCGTACGTTTAAGTTCAGCAAAGTTATGCTCTTAAGTAAAATTAGACGACGTTGAAAACCTGGAAAATATAAAGATCAGTAAGAGGACAATATTGTCTTACATGCTGAGTGATTAAAAGGTGATAGGTAGGTAGAAGTTGTGTGTTGCTTTGTGTGACTGACCCTTAATGATTTTTTCCTCCAACCTGCAGACACCTGAATGGTTCAGACATGAGCAACACATCATTCTGGCTGAGAGTGGCGTTGGGCTCAGCCGTGGTCGCAGTTCTGGGCTTTGCCATCTACAGAGCCGTCGCCAGACTGAAATGATCAACAACCAGTTTTTGTTGTTTTTATTTTATCCTGACGCTCCATTGATCCATCCATCAAGACCAAACCTCAGCGACCAGATTCAGAGCCACCGCATCATTTTACGTTTCACCCCAAAGGCTTCCAGAAAACTCTTCATATCTCTGCCCTTCTTCACTTTGTCCCACCCTCTGAGTCAGTTGATCGCAGCAGCCCAAAAGCAAGTGATCATACTTTTCCCCACGCTGCTGTGCCCAGCTTTTTCTGCCTTACATTGTCCAGCCAGGTTAAGTAGGAGTTAGCCTGTCAGTGCTCAGTGCATTGATACACGAAGAACTGTTCACATCCAAACAGGTGCTTTATCAAAGGGGAGGAAATGATGCGTCAAATCTATTGCTTTCCCCTAAATGATCTGTGAAGTGTTAATGGTGAGAGGGAAGCGTTTTTATATACAGCATATGCAGTGTTTCCTAAGCATAATGTAGAAAAATGCCAAATTGACTAGTCTGAAGAACCAAAGGGCAGCACGTGGAGCATTAGCTGCCACTGAATCTTTTGCTGGAACTCCCCAATGAACTACGCTCTGTCTTCTGACCATGCCACCACAGATACTCAATGTTCATATCTGATTTGCCAAATAACTCCAGGAGCAACAAGTAGTCATAGCATGTTATCTGCCCCTCAGGCATATTATCTTGCCTGAGAATTAATTATTTTAATGTTTTTAGCAGTGAGGTCTCTGCTGACACTGATCTGCTGTGGCAGGGAGGGGTGTGCATGAAGAAAAACGATGGATTGTTTATGCATCTGCAGTAAGTCAAAATATTTTCTCCCATAGAAGGAGACGATCCTTGAGAATGACAAAATGTTAAAAGAACAATCGGGTCAAATTAATCTCTGCTCACAATCAGCTTCCTTCTGTTCACACTGAAATGAGATTCATTGATTTTTGATTGAGACTGCAATAGGTCTGTGATTCTATTTAGATACACCTGACACTGTGCGTACACTTTGACCTTCTTACATAATCCGCCATTGAATTGTTTCCCCAACATGAGTCAGTCATGTTATGTATGTTTTGTTGCTTGATTTAGCTCGGGACCTGCTGTTTCTACAGAATACATTTCTGTGACTTTTAAAAGATGGCTGTTTTTCTTACTGAAATTGAACTGATTTAGATGCTTAATAAAAGACCAGACTAGACTGGGTGGGGACATTTTGCCCGAGACTTTATGGACGTTGGGATTGAAAATGAATGATGTGCTTTATTTTAATATGTTTGACAGTTGGTGCCCCTCATATTCACCTTCTTGATTTGTAGTATCTTCTTATGGCTGATTGATTTAAATGATGCATTTTGAATTATGTTTAGTTTTTATTTTCAGCATTAATACACAAATATCAGACTTAAGACACCTGACACACTTTTTAATCTCTGTGACACTTTGAATGTGTGTGTGACACATTGCTCTTTAAAAGTGTTGCTGTATTCTAGGAGTATCATTCATGTTCCAGATACCATATCATCTTAATCACACATTGGTTGCTAATAGTAATGGATTTTAAGGGTGCTGTTCTGCTGTTCATGTTTGGTAACTCTGTTAAAGCAACACCAATTACTACCCTTTTCCACATAGCATGTCAAAATACAGGAACAGCATGCCTTTGCGAGTGTGGACACTCTGCTCTGATCATTCAGCCTGAAGCTGTTTCACAAGGTTGGTTTGATGATCTTACACCTGTCTTTAAAGCTGATAATGAGTAACACAGTACAGAGGGTAATCTGTGTGTGCAATCTTGACTTTCATCAGTTTGACTCCAGTCTGTCTGCTGGTGGCGTCCCACAGTCCCAACTGCAGCGAAGAGGAGTCGCCTGTTCTTGCGAGACACCACAAGATGGCAGTGTTGCACGTCAGGTGAGAGAGTAGTGAGCGCTGGGTGTGCCTTCAAAGCCACCTCCTCGGTGCTCTGCACCCACTCAGGAAGGAGGATGTCGGGATTTTGAGTGTAGTCTCGTGCTGGAACAACCAAAAAAATAACTGGTGTAACTGAAGCTTTATGTCCTGTGTTTATGGAAGTTTTGAACACACACTGAGATGTTTTGAGTAGTTTTATGGAGAACTTAGTTAATTTTCCCCGCAAATTAATGTTTTTGCCTTATTTAACGCCACTATTCCCTTAAGGGACTTTATTTCAGCGCACTTTTGTTTACCAACAGCATCACCATGGTACACAGGGCTTTTACTTTATACAAATAAGTGTCCATGACCAGTTGGTAAAGCAGTAATGTTATCAGAGAGCACGATTCTACTCATTTATATACCATGATATTTAACACTTAGTCTAATTTATCACGTTATAACTTGCAGTCTACCTAAATGTCATTATGTCCATGTCCACTAGTGTATCAACCCTCCTGCAATAGAGTATCATCCCTCATCGGAGCCTCCATAAGTGCGCTTTGTCTGCAGCACCTTGGCGCACAATAGCTGTAATTTAATGCCGCGGGTTAACTTGGTTAACATGTCTGAGATAAAAAATATGGTGTATTAAAATGTTGGAGACAATATTATTGGGCTCTTCGGTAGATTACGTTACGCCTATTAATCTTTAATATGCACAGAAATGCCTCCGTCCACTTTACCAACCATTTTTACGCACGCGTAAAATGCGCGCAATAAGTTGACAACACATTTTTGTAGAAGATGACAAAGGTTTATTGAATTGCAGTATAAACAGTCTTCAAAAGTGACTGGACACAGTGTGATGTTTGTATGTTAAGAGTCGTCTGAACATGAGTAAATATACAGAATGGAGCTTGAATGACAACTATGGAGCCTTTAGGAAAATCTTGCTGACGTCCACTGCCTCTGGTCTGTACATTGTAAAGGCTCAACAATGCTCACCATTGTCACATTTGTATTTTCAGTATGACCCCGTGCACTAACAGCTACTCATAAGTTCAACTGTATATACATGTTTGTCCCTTTTAAAGCAAGACCCAGGTCTAGCCTATCAAAGGATGTGACAGAAATTAACAGTATTATTAACGCCAAATAAAAATGCTCACAATTATTTCTACAGCATCTATAGGCTATAGTGCAATGGAGAGGAAACTACTGGTAAAAACAGCTTAAGTTTGCATGAGACCTTACAAAAATAATACATATACGAAAACATTTCCTTAAGTATTTACAGTGACTTTGTCTCTGATATTGTCCCTTTACTTCTTTTTTCCTTTGGTTGCCTTTTTGGATGGCTTTGGCTTGGGCTTGGCTGCCCTCTTTGCTGGTTTTGCCTTGGGCTTGGCTGCTGGCTTAGCTTTCTTCGCTGCTGCCTTTTTGGGTTTCACAGGTGTCGGCTTTTTCGTGACCTTTTTCACTTTCTTTGCAGCTGCCTTCTTGGGTTTTTCCGGCGTCTTGGCCACCTTCTTGGGCTTTGCAGCCTTCTTAGGTTTGGCTGGCTTGGCTGCCTTCTTTGGTTTGGCAGGTGCCGCTGCCTTGGTTGACTTCTTGGAGTCCTCTGGTTTGGTCAACCTGAAGGATCCGGACGCGCCGATGCCTTTGGTGTGGCGCAGGATTCCAGATGCCACCAGCCTCTTCAGGGCCATTTTAATCTGCACATCGGCGTTGTCGCCCACCTTGTAGTTCTTCCTCACGTACTTCTGGATGGACTGCCGGGACGCTCCACCCCGGCTCGCGTCGTGAACGATGGCCGCTTTAATCATCTCCGAGTATTTGGGATGAGAAGCAGGCTTCTTGGGCTTGGCTGTCTTTTTGGCTTTGGCTGGAGCTGCCGACGTCTCTGCCATGGTGACTTTTCTTTGGAGTTTGGTAACAAAAAAAAGTCCAGGGGGTGTAATTTCACCCGGCTCAGCTGGTACACCGGAGCGTCAGAAACAGCAAAATAAATGCACAGCCAGGAATAAAGCGTTTCCCCACAAAGTCCGAGAAGGCAGCCAATTAAACTGTTTTCACAGTAAAAAACAGATAATGTAATTGTCCACACAAAGTGACGCGTCAGTACACCGGCTCACTTAAGTGTCTTATTCCACAGGCGCCTCGGTGAGCCTATGAAGCCTTTCTGCGGACGTGATTGAGAACACCAACTGCCAGCAGCTGATCTAGCGGACTCCATGGAACTGGCGCCGTCCCGTTTGTGTTTCTTCATCCTCCAACTTCCGACAAATATAAAAACCACGGCGGAGTACTGATCCACAAAACGCCATGGGCTGATAGCAGGGACATTGGGCTTTACGGGGACACACTTTTTTCTCTTCATCCGCGCCGGCGAACAACTTTTATTCCAGGAAAACCCGCTGGAAGTAACGGGGGCTGTGAACAATTTTGCACAATTCGCGTTAAATTGACCCAAACAGACGGAACCTGGGGCAAAATCATCCAATGCATATTGAAATTATATCTATGCTCAAACGGATGCACGCGGTTCAACGGGATTCCGTTTCCGTTTTTGCTTTTAATACATCGATACATTTTCCCAACTAACACAGTCCGGCCATTGACTTTGAGTGACGTGGTCGAGATTATTTGCTGTTAAACCTCCTATAAATTAAATGTCACAATATCTAAGTGGCAGGTGACCCTTGGGACGATGATATGGGTGTATATAGGTTGGAATGCGGCGGATGGGTTTGCTGTGTTTGCTGCTTTTTGGACAGAATTGCTTATAACTGTCACTATGGCAGTCGCCACTCGAGCTCCATTGTCAGGAAAGTTGCCAACACCTCCAAAGATCAGGGACTCTGATACCGGATCATAAAACTGATCACCATATTTTCGACAGGGCTGTAAAGGGCTGCTGTGTGACCAGGTGTGAGTCCAGCTGCGGGAGGGGGGGCTGCAGCCGAAACCAAAGTCCTTCAATATAGGACGCAGTGATGGCTTTCTTTTGTTCAGGAACTGGCGCATCAGACCACAGTCAATAACAGGTCTGACATATGGCACTCCACTTTTTTTTATGAGGGTCTGTGGTGCCAGTCCTCAACAACAAAAACCTCCCAAATAACAAACTTTACTATAATACTCCTGAATTATTTCTTATTTTAATATCAGGTCTCATGTCCCTCCCTGCAACGCCATTTTGATTCCTATATATGAAAGTCACAGCCACTGGAGTAGTGCTTTTCCCCCCCGACTTTTTGTGGCATGCTTATTGGAGTTAATGGACACTATTTTTGGATAATAACCAAATTTCTGTCCTCATTCACATCATAGTGCAAAACAACACCAGGCAGAGAGGTGGTCCTCTACAGTGTGGAGTGCAGTGGTTCAGCTTATTATCCATTTTGGAGCATTGAAGTCTCCACTGTTGTTCAAATAATAATAATTATGCCAAATTATTTATATCTCACCTGTGTTTTTTTTTTAACATTTTAAACGATAAATAGTGTAAATAATCAAAATGAAGTTAAATCCAATGAGGGGAAATATCTGCCCCTCTGTCTCCACCTGTGTCCTCACACTGAGTTGAGTGTTTTTGTTTTTTGGTGCGAGCGCGTGTGTGTTTAAGGGAGGGTGGGTGAGTTAGTGGGTTAGTGAGCAAGGAGGGATTGAATGAGTGAAAACGAGGAGAGAGGGAGGGAGGAGTGAATGAGTGATTTTTTTTATGTGGCACAGAAGAGGGAGGGAGTATGAAAGGGTGAGTTGGAGGCTACTACACAGCACAAGTGCACAAGAGGGAGGGAGGGGGAGTGAATAGATGGCAGGGTGAAGGAATGAATGAGTGAATAAAGCGGGTGCGGAGAGCAGGAGTGAGTGGGTGAATAAAGATATTTGTGCGGCGCAAATGGATGAGTGAGTGAAGGAGGGAGGAGCGTAATTAGGCAGCGGTGCTTATATGGTTACAGTATAAATAAGCAGTGATGGCTGTGTGTTAATATGAACATGCCTATTGTTTGCGACTCCTATTCGGGCCATGTGTTGCAGGAGCAGCTTTCGGCTGGTCTTGGTCATATGGGGGTTGTAGAGTATTGGGCCCGTTGTTTTTGTCACCGATTGTCCGGTGAGGTGTGTTATTATCTTTGGCCGCTTGTGCCCCGTTTAGGAAGCGTTGCTGGAAAGCAGACTTCTCTCCGCGGTTAGACCACTCCCTTTATCCGCCGACAGAGGGACGTCCTCCACACTAACTGGACCTCCCGAGCCCTGCTCCACGCACTACTGCAAACTAATTATCGCCATAATGAGATGTAACTTAATGACCTGCACATTTTATTAGGCCACTTGCAGTGCCTTCTTGTTTCATAAGCCACTGATAATTGGACATAATTAATAGTTACCCAGGGATTGGTCTTGAATTGCCCCTGCCAGGATAACACCATTTTTATTTTCTTATTATTTATTTATTTGACGATTGGTGTCTTTGTGGCGTGGACAGAGCTCATAAGATTGCTTGATTAATTAATTAGTCAGTTGGTCAATACAAACTCAACCACTGCTGCTGCCAACACACTGAAACCCAGCTTCCCAGTTGTATATTTAGTCATACCAATGTCTGAGTTGCAACTATATTCAGCTTACGTAATGCTTCACCCAGTGCTGGTTTATTCATCACAAGTTTGAGAGAGTCAAGTGGGAGGTAATAGTACACATGTATTTACAGAAGATGGCTACACCATCCTGTCAGGAGTGTTTAAGTGTTGCAAATCTAAATTTATCTGATGCCAGTTTGTAATTTTAGCTGCCTAAAACCCCTCTCAAGTCTCCTGCCTCTAGCCCCACAGCATTCTGGGTAACATCACCCACCATTTTACTACCAAAGGCCTCGACGTGCTCCGTATCAGGGCTGCAGGATCAGTTGTCAAAAAAATGTCCAAAACTATCTAGCCCATGATCACACTGTACGCAGCTAAAAGCATTCTTTCTGAGTTGCCTTGATTCAAAGGCTGTCTCTTTGTTTACCCTGGCTTAAAAGTCAGATAAGGTGAAATTAAATCAGGTCTTCTTTTTATTCACTCTGGTGGCAAGAATACAAAGTCTGGAGACGGCTTTTAGATTCAATTATTCTTCTTTTTCTGATATGAATCCTCAGGGTTTCTACACTCTTATAATCACATCTCACAAACCTTTTTTTCAAGCAGTGTAGGTCTGCATATTTTACATTGTAAACATTTTGTAACCTAGAGACCATCCTGCACCCTTAAACCAAGATTAGGGCAAGAGCACCTTTGAAACAAAAAAAGGCACCAGCCCAAAGTCTTCAACATTAATATGAATTGTAGAATAGATACACTAGATACAAAAGTATGTTTGCTCATCAGATTTGTTATTGTATGTATTTTACTCCTACACATACAGTACATTTGTATACAGTAAAAAGTTTATAGCTCTTTGATGAACTGATTGTGTATTTAGAACAAGTATCAGTCACTCAGCTAGTTAATAAAACGCTCTAACTACAGTTACACATACATCAAATCTCATATTTAGGCTGACGTTTGGGATTGTGAGCAATGTTGTGGTTTCCAGGATGTAGATTCTTCACGCCCATTTGCTGTGTTGCTATGTAATTTAGTTGTGTGCTGTAAACTTGCCAGCTTTACTAATTTACTTGACTAACAGATGTCACTCGGTAATTTAAAAAAAGGAATCTACCTTCTGATACAAAATCACTGTATTAGTGAGGAGGAAACAGATGACTTTTTAACTTCTCGTAGCATTTCCAGGTGGTATTATTGTTGGCGCCGCTGTTGCAAAGACAACTGGATTGCTTTCCGCTTCCCTCAGAGCCTAGCAACTACCACAGTTTCCACAGTTACTTTGGTTGTTCCACTGTTTGCCGTTTGCTACTGGAGATAGTCACTGCAAATCAAGCCTTCATTTTTCCAGCAGATTGTACCCGCTTGTAGACAGAATTGCATAGTGAAAGCAAAGCTTATAGGGAACCAGTCCAATGGCGTCATTTTTCTATACATTGTGTATCAACATTTCCTTGATAATGATAAGTTAAAGCAAAAAAACTACTGGTTTATCATAAATGAATGTAATGTAATATCAATGAACGGCAACTTCAGCTGGTAATTACAGTTAGCAAGTGTTTTTAAACATACTTTGCATGCAATACACCAAATGGGCTGTCATCATTTGCATGTGACAGGGTGTAACACTGGTCCCACGCTAGCGGACTGCTTTGAATAGAACTCAGACAAAAAAATTCAGAAACATGTATACAAGTACAGTTTGTGGTAGTTTATCAACATAAGAAAATGAAAGAAAAAAGAAAAAAAATCTTCTTTGATCAGCTGCATCTTCCCTACTTGCATATATAATAAATGTATTCCTGTGTACACTTCCAAAGTGCCATGATGGACATCGTTTAGTTCAGCTGCCCATTAAGCTGCCTCAGATAAAACTGTTTATTTCTTGTTAATTAGACCTGCTCTAAACCAACAGCGTGCCATGTCAAGATGACTGAAAGTGAGAACAAGGCATTGACACACGTGGTTTTAATACACTTGTCCTGGGGCCAGCTGGGGTGTGAGTGCGCTCTGTAGAGGTAGTGTTTGTGTGCGCACGGGGCTTCAACAGTTGTGACAACACTTGGATGCGTGAGCAGGTGTCAGTGGCCAAGTGCTGTGCTGACTGCTGCACAACTGAGCCAATGGAGGCCCGTCAGTTTGGCCCACACCAAGGCGCTCTTTGTGAATGTCTTACCCGCCCCCAACACCCACCCCCACCCGCTCGCCCCCCCATCTCATTATATAGCGCAGGTAACTATTTCCGCAATGTCAGCTGTCAAACTGTTTCTCACATGACAGGCTCGTCAGTGGACGCAGTCTTTCAGAGCACCTGTGAGCTGTCAGTCAAACCAGCAGAGATGATTCTAACAGCTATTGTGTTGTGTCATTGTCTCTCGTGCTACAAGATGACACAGCATTTTTGTCAAACATTTGAAAGGGTGTTTTTTTTTAAACAGAGGTGCTCCACTGAAAGATAACCAGTCAGTTATTACGGTTGTATTAATGATTAAACTAAAATGCAAAGTTATAAAACCAAAGCTCTGATGCTCTCTTTCCAAGTTTTAACCTAACTGTTACACATGTAACTTACTGACCACAAGATAACAATAACTGATTAGCCACTGATACATTAATGTTCAAGAATGCTGCATTTAGCCCCAATCCTGACTTTAACCCTCTCCCCTTTAATACATGAAGACTTAGGTAGAGTACATGAGTAACATAAGCTGCTTCAACAGGCTGCCACTAAACCAGAGCCATATATTATGTTTTAAAATTAAACCATAAACTGTCTTTAGTCTTTTACACACAATGAGAATGACTATTTCATGAACAAACTTTTCTTTCTTCCACTTGGTCTTCTGTGACTTTGGCAAAACTGTACACTTAAAACAATGATTGAAATGGATTTTATGGCTCTTGTGCTCTCTTTATACTTTAATGAGGAAGCCATCTGTATTTTTTTCCTCCTTTCGTATAGTGTGTAGCTGACTAAAGTAAGAAGCCAAGCAGGCAAACATTCTTTGTTTAAGTGTTATTAATGTAGCCTGTACTGTAAAACTATATTATTTTTGTTGTGTATTAGTGTGCTGTCATCAGTGAGCTCCTATTTACATGGGGTTACCCTCATTAATCAGTCCAAGTTGTTGTTTTGACTGCATGAAGTTACTGGATATCAAAGATAACAAATATGAAAAACAACATATAGACTTTTACAGCAAGTAATTCATCTCAATCCACACTTATAACCCTTTAGAAATGTCTGGCGGTGTATTTATCTGCGGAAACTCGACCCTCTGCCTGTTGTTTCTTGTTGTCTTATCGTTTTCTGTGTTTGGAACGTTCATGGCTGTGTACCCCCACGGTGATCAGGTGAGGTTTGGGCTTTGTAAAAAGATAGTGACCAAGTGCCAGACTGTAAGCAGCATCCAAGAGACAGCACAGAAAAATGCAAATATAGTGAGGTTTAACACCAAGTAAGAGTGAATCTGGGGTTGGCTTTTACCTTCCCTTTTGCTGGCGAGCATGTTTACAAAAGAAACCGACAATCCTGCATAGTATACCTTTAAGTTGTTAATTCATATAAGATGATGCTGTCTATTTGTCTCACATAGATACTTAATGTTACTATTTAAGGTTACCAGTATTATCAGGATTACACATTATCTTTATGTAATAATTATTTTCAGGGTTAAATGACAAATTAGTACACTGAATGCTTTTTTTTGTGTGTTAATTATGTTTATTTCAGGACTACATACATGCTTAGTCCTATACTGCTTTATGCATAACTTACTTGGACAAACGCTGTCAGAGTGGTAACAAGATAACAGTGGAACATTAGTACAGATGAACATTAAAGGGCCTGTACACTAATTTTTAAATGTTATTCCTGTGGTCTAAGACAGTCCAGAAAATAAGTAAACATGAACATCTCTTTCCCAAATCCAGAAATTAGAATGCTAAAACTCAAATATAGATTTGATGTCATAGGATCTGAAGTCTGGAGCTGCTCCACTGACAGTGAATTGGGAAAGATGTTCTAGATGACACTGAGAGCACCCAGGGGAATGTTTTGAGTACATGTGTACATTTTCTGTTATAGGACTGAGAACACTAAAATAGAATGAAGCTCATTTGGGTGTAAGATAGGAAACAAACATTCTGTAGATCAACAAAATCAGACTCCAATTTTTGTCTATAGAGTAACTCCAGACTTGATACCCTTTGACATTACGAGTTTGGGACTTGCTTGTCTGGTTTCTGGCATTGAAAGAGAGCAGCTTATGTTTAAAAAAATTCATTGAACTTTACCAGGCTGTGGAAATAACATTTGAATTCTTAATTTAGGTGGTGTTTCCCTTTAAAGAGATGAAACTGTAAGCACATTTGCCAAATTTCTAAGAGCAGGTATTCTGCCCCAAGTCCCTCTGATCTGAGTTGCTTTCACCAACAGAGGGCAGTAGCAGCTTAAATACAAGTAATTGATTGTTCTATTTGCAATTCATATAATCTTAGACTTGGCTTAAATGTAATTAGTGCTGTTACACAAACAGGATAGATAATTGTCATACAGGTATATAAGATAGTGATGAAAGTGGAAACTGTACAGTAAATGTAGGCAGGAAAGACGCTGAGCTATTTTGTTGATATGTGTCGTATCTTAAACACGATCTTTGTAAAAGTACGGGAGTATTAAGTTGTGGTTATTTCAGGTTAACTCAGGTGGGACATCGTATCCTTGGATACTCTGCCGTTTGTTTACGTGCATGGCGACAAACAGGACTGCCCTCATTTTAGGATGCAACTGCAGCTTTAGACACCAGAGGTCTCTCCAAACTCAAACCTCAGTGCTGTGACTCCCAAACCTCCCCATCACAAGAAGCTGCTTAGAAAGCCTGTGCTCAACTCAAACACAAGTGGCACTGTGACACTATAATGTCAAAAATAGTGACTGATGTTTTGGAGGCAGACCTGTCCCAGTGCAAGATGTTAATATTGCAGAGCTGGGGCTGAAAGTTCGGCTCTCCTATGAGTTCAAATCACGGCAGTTTTACAGAAATGCTAATACACCGCTTGTTCTTTTTCACTTTCCCTCTCTCCACTCAATTCTCTCCCCTTTTCAACCTCCTTCCTCTTACTCTCTGCTTCCCCTTCCTCGCTTCCTCCGTTTCATGTCCCCAAGAGATCTTCTAAGTGGAGCAGTTTGGACTAAAACTATGTCATTCAGTGACCTGATTCATTTTCCTGCCGTTCTTCATCATGCGGGTGATTCCCTCTATTGCACAATCACTACTGCTCGCTGTTTGGCAGCTTGGGTGTGAAGCGCCATCTATTTTAATTCACATGATTGGTTGGGGCCAACAGGTTTCCAGAAATTCCCCAGAACAACTTGTCTTCTTAATTGATAAAAGATTAGGTCTGCTATGAGAACAAAAGAGCAGCACTGTAATGCTGTGATCCTGCACAATGACAACACGCTGAGCAGTAATTGTATTTTGCAGAAAAGCAGCAGTCTTTGTGAGCGCTATCGTCCCTTGACCTCACAACTTGTGGTCAGGTCTTGTGGTTGAAGTTTAATTCCCTCTGCTGTCGAGCTTTCAGACAAGCTCTTCTCCTTTAATTGTGCAAACTAAAACTTATTCATTTTCTTTTCTTGCTTAATGTTTTTTAGAGTGCTCAATGGCTGGAGTGTTTCCCAGCTTACACAGGACAGCTCTTCACTTCACTTGGATGTCCACTCAGAGACATCCTGAGATACCTGTGTGGCTGTTTCCCATTGGTCCATTTCGACAACCAGTTTAATCAAGCTTTCATTAGGTAATTTCTGGTTATTGCTTTCTGAAGCACAATTTATATTCCTCTGGACCTAGCAGAGAGAATTCACTTAGTCAGGCAGTGAGTTGTTTGTTGAATATAAGCTTCGGCAAGGTACATAAAAGCAAAGCATATTTTCTTGCAGCAGTATATGGGCTCACAAGATTATTTATGCTTTTAAATCAAACAGACTCTTTACATAGTTATACAAGGGCCAAAAAAACACTAAAGTGTCAACATCAAGATTGTAAAAAAACACCTAAACGCTGCTCTTCAGAAATGCCTTTACGTCTGCCCTCCTCAACTCTCAGTGGTATGGTCTCAGCTCGTTTTAATTCAACGCACACAGACCTTTGCCTTCTGTATAATATGTAAAGTACATTTGTTGCTTTAAAATTAGTTCAGTTGTTGTCCAAGGCATGCGTACATTTAATAGCACAGTATCTGCATCTAAAAAGAATCTGTGTGAATTCAGATTAAATGCTAGAGAGTGTATAAATCCAGACTTAATCCATGTTGATTTTAAGGCTGGAATGCAGGACTTTTGTCTTCCCCATCTGGCAGTGAGAGTAATTGCACAAACACTGTTGACGCATGCTTATTAGGTATGCTTGCAGGTGAGCGTAACGTGTCTCCCCCACCCCCAGGAGCACTTTCTTCAAGTCTTCCATGCAAATATTTTGACCTTTATCCTTCCTCTGAACAGAGGAAAGAAAGAAGGAAGAGGAAAGAAAGTTTCTTTTTTCATCTGCAGCATCCACTCTAGAAACTTTTCTTGGGTTTTATGTAGGATTTTTGCTTCCACCATACTCCTAGCTGCTGCTCTTTTGCTATGGTCTCTCCCCCTTCCTGTCCTGTTTAGCTCTGGCTGGATGTTGTAAAATGCATCACTTTGGTGCATCAGCATGGGAGAAGTTGTCACAGACACAAAATAGAGAGAGCTTTCCCTGGCGGCAATAGGTTTAAGCATTTTGTGACTATGAACCTCTTGGGAAGGATTGAATGTAACAGGGCAGGCAATCATTTGTATGTAAAAGTCCTGGTTGCCATACTGTATATTTAAAGAACTACTGTGAAACAAACATTTGACAGCTAGCCATGTAGCTCCCAGATCTTATAAAGAAAGTTTTGGTGCAACAAAATTGTATGATGAACAGTGATTTGATCCTGGTGTAAAATTAAGTTTGCAACACATTCTCCAAGTTGGAGGAGCTTATTGTGCGCATAGACAAATCCCTACAGTCTGCATACACACACAAGTATGTGGTAGACATAAGGCGACTGCTGTATAAATGAGGGTACATGCACCCCTCATGCTAAAACCCCGGCAAAGCCCACGTATAATGAAGACACACTGATTTTGGACCTTTAAGGCATGCATTTATAGCTCCTTACCATCCGTTTCGCTGACAGAAACACAACTATCCACACACAGACACCGATAAATAAACACCTGCCTTATGGACCTCGAGGTCATTAAGCTGGTGAGGAAGAGCGCAGACTGGCGGTCTAATTAATGCGCCTTTCTGCCTCCCTGAAAGACCTTGTTATTCTCTCCCCGCTCTCGCACAGAGGCTAGACCAGAGTGTTTTGTCTGCTGCTCTCAGGCCTTGTTAAAGAGGAGCAGGCTGCCTGGGTTCGTCCTGCCGTCTGCATCCATCCACCAGGGGTGAATAGAACATGAAGGGTTTAGTCAGGCTCAAGGGAGACTATTCAGTTGGGGATGCTTCGGGCAGCAGAGACCGTATTTCACTGGAGGCTTATCTCGCTCTGTCAGTCATCTGGATAATGTCACTTGGTGGCAGTTTAATGGAAACAATGATACTGGATACTGGCATGACCCGTGGTGGGGCTGTGAGCCCAGTTGGCATCTTGTTCATATATTTGGGAATGTTGTGTACCTGGGTCTGTAGTGCCATTTTTGCTCCATTGACACCCATTTTCTTTTGCTGGTGTGTGATTGAATAGTGCTGCATGTATATTGGCTTTCTTTATAATGGAGCCAAGGCTGTGTTGTGCTGATGTTACTCATGCAGCGCATATGCTGTCATAATAAATTTACCCTCAGTTTTCTAACATATGGTAGAGCCTGGGTGTTTCTTCTTAAAAGGAATACCTCACCCACAAAATGATCATTTTTATATCAATTACTCACCCCATGTTACATTAGATCATAAAGAGTTTTTCTCACAAGCATTCACAGTGAACAAAGAATCCAAAAACTGAGAAAATTATTAAAGAACTGGAGTAAATGGGGCTGCGTTTTACAAACTTGCAAACTCTCACACAACTCATGCAGCATAATCCACACAGCCCCTTTTATGCTGCCTGTTCAAGGCAGGAAGGTCACACCATTATTCTGCCTCACTGTTCTGTATAAAGGGTACAGTTGCAGAATGAGTGCGACAGAGGTGTCTGGCTTTTAAGATGGCAGCGAAGGTAGTAACTACAAGGTGTTTTGACGACGTGTTATGTGTGCGACCCATCACTGGGAGATTCAAAAGGCCACTAGCAGCAGTTAGCAGCTAAGGAAAAGAAGAAGAACAGCAACCAAATATGCCTGCATATTGAGAAGACAATGAGGTCCAGGAGCTCTTTACCCTTTGAGCAGAGGACAGGGTTAACCGCCATATAATAGGGACAGTTAAAGATTTCTTTTGGCATGTTATGTCATGGTTATTGTTTCGAAACCGCTGCCCGATGCATATGTTATAGGTCACACTAGAGGCTGACGCTGTTGTGTTACATGTCACGCCTGTCATGCCTGTCGGGCTTCCGGTAGCTGGCATGCTATGTGAAATTACACCCTGGGGTGGCATTATGCCGCCATTGTTTGGTTGTTTAAAAAAGAAAAGCCAGCAAAATGAAGAGGCCCAGTCGCAGGGTCTCTGTGTAAAAAGTGCTCAAGTCTCATTTACATATGCTCAGCACTTCCCAAACATATAGATTTTTACCAAATGCATGTGTCTGGGAAGTAATGAGAATGCACGTAAATTTGCTGTGAGTTCAAACGCATACATTTGCCCATGCGCACTACGGGCGGATGATTTGAATAGCAAGGTTTTGGTGAAAATGCTTGTGTTTGTGCATGAGTAATCTGAGAGTTTGTAAAGAGATGCTTTGATATAGTTTTGCAGTTGTTAAACGCAGCCCCCTTTCACTTCAATTCATCAAAAAATGTTCAGTTCTTTGTACCCTGTGAAGACATATGAGAAAAGTTTTCTTGATGAATTCAAGGTAACACAGGGGTTATTTTGTGGATGAAGTATTCCTTTGAGAGGATTTTCTGCTTTATTTTCTTACTGCACTGATTTTTTTTTTTAGTTCATGGTACTTGTCTATCATTGTTTGATGGGAGTACTTTGAGGTTACCAAGGCAACAGTTGAATCCAGTTTCATTTTGGCTGCTCTTTCAATCTGTCTCACTTATGGCAGTTTGTAAATCCTCCAGCAGTGACCTTATAATTAGATTTGTCTTATTCATGCTCACAACTACAGAGTATTGGAGACAAATTAATTCCGAACGTTGATTAGTAGTTGAACAAAGAACCCTGTGGAGTGACTATAGTGCTTTCGCGCAGAGAAGGGAATCCTGACGTTGCTATAGACTTGGACGCTCATTGTTAAGGTTTTGTTTAAACAAAAGCGTGTCAGATGGACATAGTGGAAGGTGACAAAGGGAAAGTCTGGGAGCTCTGCCATGTTCAGTGTGGCCTTGGCACAATCCATTAGGACAAATACAGCAGTTACTCGTGGCTTCATATAGTCAGCAGCTTCGGTCTGAGCCAATAAAGCACAAGACACATTGCTGTAATGAGTAGGTCCAGATATTTTAAAAATGTTTCTCACATTAAGAAGGATTTATAAGCCTTTCTGCCTGTAAGAAAATGAACGTTCAAACATCTGGTGCAATCGTGGTACTTAAACAGACAGAGGCACTGTTTGTCACCAAGCCAGAGGCTGAGTTACATTGTTGGCGGTAAATCTCACAGTGCAGAGGACGAGAAACACCCTCTGCTTCAACCACAATGTAAGCTGAAGTCGCCATCAGGTCACAACCCGGATGACTTCTCCAGCTACAAACAGCTCTGGTGCATTTAAGGCCCTTTCACATTTTTTATGAGTTAAGATTTACGTCCCCCTCGCCGCTTCCTCCCCCTCATCGCCTTTGTCCTGAGGAGGAGGGGTCACTGCGGTTCTGTGCAGAAAGAAAACATCTTTTGGAGGGGATTTCAATAAAATCAAGCACAGCCACTGCTGGCCGCCCACATGAGCAGTAACAAGTTCCTTTTCATCATTATGTATGTTCTGACCTTATTGCTCTGCTCCCTGCATGCCGGTCTCTGTATTATGCATCAGATTAACATAAAAAGAGCCTTTGTTCCGGAATTACTTATAATGAAGTATTGTATTGAGCATTGTGGTCTTGTGTTATTGCCGTCGTGGTGTTCATTTGAGCTCATTGGAGGATCAGTGAGCCATCCAAACAGTCTAATTCAATTTTGTGTTAGTGCATGTGTGTTGGGGGTGGGAGTTTGCTTGATTGTGCAGCAGTGCATACAATGTGCTAATGTGACAGTGCTTATAATTAGCACAGAGATGTAAAGGGTTGCAGAGCAGTCTACAGTTTTCTCTGGGGGCTATCAGTGCATTTTGATACTGTGAGTAGTTTCATATTGTATCCAATGCCATTCTTCATCTTTGTCTTCTGTAGCCCTAAAATGAACACAATCATCACATGGTTTGGATTTCACCATATGCCCGTGTATTAGTAGCTTGTTTACAGTGTGTGGGTTTGTGTGTGTATGCCTGTCAGTAACAGACCAGACATGTGTGTGGGGGGTGTCTGTGCCAGTAGTAAGCGCAAAGCCGCAGTGGAGCCCATCCCCTGCTCCCTCCCTGAGACACCTTACTTGTAGTGAGGAGAGGAGCCGCATCCCATGGCCACTCCTTCCCCATCTCCAATTGGAAGAGAGAGGCCACCTCCCTCCCCTGCCTCATTGGTATGCAGGCGGCGCAGTGTGTGTATGAGGAGAGGGGAGAGAGAGAGGTAGCAGTCAGTGCAATGGGATAGAGGAGAGCGAGGAGGAGGAGGAGGAGAGAGTGAATGAGAGCTGCTGGATCTGCCTTGCCTGCGTGCCTGCCTGCCTGTCGTCTGCTGAAGCTGGGTTTACCGCCACGCCACGCTGCACTGGCACAGAGCAGAGTCACGGCCCATTTGCACCACCGTCCACACACTCAGCACCAACACGGAGCCACACAGCACCGGTCCTCACTCCACCAGCAAAGACAACCAGGGACAGAGCTCACCGGGCTTTCTCCATCATCAAGGGGGGGACGCAGCAGCAACGAAAGGGGCCTGACGCTACAATTTAGGCACCAGCTGCTACCTCAACCAAATCCCCCTCCACCTTATCCCATCCTTACCAACACCACCACCACCACTCCTCTCTTGCTCCTCCCTATGCCCTTGTCCTCGGCGGCTCCTCTCACCTCCCTGGCCAGTATATGGATAGAAGCTCCCTGTTTCAGCTCATACAAGAGCAGGTAAGCGAGTGAGCAGGCAGCGGCAGAGGTTTCTATGGTTACGGGCTCCTGGCCACCTCGCCGTCTATCCAGGGATTGAGACGTGGAGGCTGGGGGTGAGAGCTGATGTTAGGATTGATAGCAGGGGCTGTTTGCACAGGCAAAATGAGAGCGTGAGACAACACGACGGACGCAAGCATCATGGAGCCATGTGGGCCCAGAGAATGTGAGGTCAGATCATGAGCCACAGCAGGGGGGGGTGGGGGGGGGGGGTTGGAGGCATCATGTCATGGTTTATGGGAAGGAGGGAGGGAGGAAGGGGTGTGTGTGTGCAAATAGAGGGATGGATATGCTGTATGAATGGATGTATAGATGGATTAATTGGAGCATTCTGCACATGAGGAATGACGCAAAAATCACAAGATAATGGTCGATTACAGATGCTGCATTAGCGTTTGCAGCAATCATGCTGCATGTGCATGGATCTGTGTGTCTGTACCTGTGCATGCTTTTCCTTGTGCTCATCCTTTTTCTTTTTTCTGTGTTTACCACATCCCCAATCTTACCATCTCAGGGTCACAAGAACATAAGATTGTAAGATTATTCAGCATTATCATTTCCAAGGGTCGAGCAAGGAGGCAGCTCCTGTGAAGTCCAGGTCAGGGTTTTCTTCCAGAATGGAAGCTGTTATTTGGCTTTAAACTTTTCTTTCTTCTTTTTTATCCCTGCTGTTAAAAACACAGTGTCAGTTGCCATATTTAGGCCAGTGAAAAATGTTTCTCTTGACATCTGGTTTCCTGGAATCCTCTACCCAAACTGCTGTTTTTCTGTCCAACCAGATTCATGTTTGAGTTGGTGTGGTCTACCATCTCCAGAATTAACAAGCCAATATGGATTCGAAGGCAGAAAGCAATGTCTATATTTGGCTAGTGCTTCCTAAGGACATATGTGATTGTGTGTGTGTGGGTATCTCCGGCTTTAGTTTATGTTTTGCATGTCTAAGCTGTATAACGTGTCTCGTGTTCTTGATGATGAACCAGGGTTTTGGCTGATTGACAGACAGATTGGGCAATCATTCCATCCAAGAGGGAGGAATCAATTATCTGCTGCAGGGTTTAGGGGTCGCAAGTGGCCCATCAGCAACACATTGATCAGCACGCTTAGGAGCCTTGGGGAGAAGTCTGTGTGTGTCTATGATATTGTGCACGGCTGCATTTTTATGAATGTGTGTGTGTGTTTTTATAACAAGTTGAGGAAGCCCGTGTGGGTTGAGTGAGAAGATGCTCTGTGGCCACACTGGTGAGTCACGTACTGTATAAGCACTTCAGTGATAACAACTACTTAGTAATACCTCAACAACACATATTCCTTCATAGACACATTTTAATGCGGTATCAAAGAGGCTGACTCATCTGTGTCAATATCCATTTTTCGATGTAGCAGGTCCTTGGGCTGGAGATGAAGCCAGCGCTCCCACACTGTAAATGGCTGGCTGTCGTATTGATTGTGAGGTTTACTCTGCTTGCGCCAGTGTGATCATATAGACAGTTTGCAAGGCCACAGAGCAGACTGCGGTCCTATTAAGCTCAAGTCTAGACCAAATCACTCACACTGGCTGACGACAGGGTTTTTCCACCTTTGGGACTCCGTGCAGCGGCCTTTGATTTGGAAAAGGTCTCTCTAATTAAACTAGAATGAAGTGAAATCTGCCAACAGCTTTTGGACTCTGAACAGGCGAGCTTGTTTTTAACAGAGCCTGCTGCCTGTCTAAATATTGGGCACTTTTTGCTCATCTTTATCCAGGAAAATGCCTCATTTTTTCGCAGCTCTGGCATCCAGATTGAAATAGTCACAGTCACTGGAGGCTCCCCACAACGACCAAAGTGTCCCGCAAGCCTCTAAGCAAATCCACAAGAGCACCTGGAGGTCAAGTGCTTTGCTTCAGGGCATCTTTGGTGTAGCCATTTGTAAAGAGAAAGGATTAATCTGCCTGTCTCTGCTTAGTTTTGCAGTGTCTAGATGTTAAACACACATCAGATGCTTAAGGCGCTAAACTTCAATGCTATTGGGGGTTTCCTGGAGAATTCCTACATCAGGATGTGTCGCCTCAAAAGAAAACTGGGCATGCTTAGTTTTCATGAGCACTGCAGGTTTTAAAAGGAGGGGATATTGCAGCCGTGTCACACAGAAACCACACGAAAATGCTGCAGGGAGAGAGAAGGAGAAAGCAACAGTGGCAAACATGAGTGAGTTTTTTATTAGTCTTTGTCTGCAGGAGGTTGCAATGCTGACTCTGGCTATTTCTGGCCTATGCAGGCTCACACATATGCTCATGATCAGAGCATGCACACACACACAGACGCAGTTTCTCTGATAGTCTCTCTATTGCAGTGCCACTGATAAGGCAACTTGATGGTCGGCAGCACTCAGCCACTAAAGCACGCTATCATTAGATGGTGAATATCTCCCCATGTGTCATTCAGTTCTTATCAGGCTTATTTATATCTCTCCCATAAGGACTTGGGGTTGTGAATGCTATTCTGACACATTTATGTCAAGTAGAGAGAATAAGACTCTTATACACTGTCCCCTTTCATCAGTCTTTGATGCTAATTTGCATTGAGCTGTATTTGAGAATGCCTGTGGCTGTTTGCACTGTGTTTAAACGCCAGGAAATGTAGTTAGATGATTGTTTGCATCAAGAAAAATCTCTACAGTAGTCTCCACTTGAGGAGAAAGTGGTTCAGATCTTTACGGCCGTCACATTTCAGTGCCACAGTGGTAAAATTTGAGCATAATGATGGCAACAGCAGGGCAGAATGGGCATTGTGATAATTACAGAGTCAGTGGCCCAGTTGTTGGTGAACACCAGTGAGTCCTGAGGGCAGCAGAGACAAATCAAAAGGGTTTTATCTGATGTCATGCAAATATGCTCTGCCCTGTAAATGCCACTGCCCTCCGCAGATACACAGCCCTGTTCGAGCTTGACAGTCTTGTTCAGAGACCAAAGTAGTCTGTAGTATTGGCTCGGTGCCACAGGGTTAGTCAGTGGGAACCATACCAGTGCTGGTGCTGCATTCCCGCCTTGTGGAGGCTGTAATCGCCATCTTCCAAAGAGTAGCCAAGATTTAACAACTAGAATCAACCTTTCAAGCTCCTTAGACATCGGATAATGTATTATAAAAAGGGTAGGTGTGCTAAGTTGGTGCTCAGCTTACACCTTCTCAGTCTGCATTGGGGTTTTTTTCACTGAGCTATATTTGTTCAGATTAATTACCTTTACCAGAGAAGCAAGAAGAACTCACACCTAAAATAAGACAAAACATTCTGGTTCAAAACAACCGTGTTGGTGGATACGTAGGAGTAGAGAGGCAAACCACACACACAATTCTTTGGGGTGAATGCCATAAATTACACTCATTTTGAGAAAATGTGAACGCTAAATGGAAGAAATTGATCATTTCTGACACAGTGAAAAATGCCTAATTGGTAAAAGGATTTTAAGAAGCTGGATATGTATACGCCCTTCTTTGATAGTGGACACCTGTAACCATGGCTGTCTCGTTTCTGTTTTCCCTTTTTGATTTTCTATCTGTGCCCCTGTGGAACAGACTGATAAGTCAGTCTCGGGCTGGGGTCAGTTGGAGTGTTGCTGCGGTGGAGGTAATAGAGGTCTCGGGGGTTAACACCGAGATCATTCCCCTGCAGTGAGCATTCCACTTGTCTTTGCCCTCCTCCTCCTCCTCCTCCTCCTCCTCCTCCTCGTGCTCGTGTATACATTTTCATCCCTAGTCTTGTCCATCTCCTCCCACTTGCTCTTGAGCCAGCACCTCCTCCACCTCGCATCCATAATCTCCCGCCCCGCCTCCCTTTGCATCTGAACCCTTCCTTCGTCTTATTACCACCTCATTCTTGCCTCATCGCTCTCTTTCTATCCATCTTTATTCTGTTTTTCCTTCAACTCTGCACCCTTCCCTCCTAAAATCCCCCCCCCCCCCCCCCTTTTGTGCCTTTCCTTTGCCTTTTCGAACACCAATATGTTGGGGGGGGGGGGGGGGGGAATGCAAGAAAGGGATGACACACAGGCGACTGGTAACCATGGCAACGCATGCAGCTTGTCAAAGTGTCGCCCTCACCAGTGTTGGATCGCTTCAATAACTGCTTCCCTCTCAGCGCTTTTCCCTCCTTCTTCCAACCCTTTCTTCTCTCCTTCTCTCCCCCCTTGTTCATGCGCGTCACCAGCTTGCCCCAAAAAAAAAAGAAAAAAAAAAACGCTCTTCTTGCCAACACTCATTCATCTCAGCGTACCTCATCTTGCTAATTGATAACCCTAATTGGCTACAAGAACCAATCCTCCACCTCCTTGTATCCTCAGCAGACAGTCTCCCCTGTGTAACGTTCTTTCTGAATAAGGTCAGACTGCGAAGGGAATAGGATCTGTGCAGTGTGACAGCTCAGCATCAACACTTGGTTTGCGTAAATGTGCACAACCATATACAGTGTGCCTCTGTGTCTGTGCTGCCGCTGTATGTGTAGTGATGTGCTGACATATGGAGGCTGACAGTAATCAGACGTCCCCAGTGTGGCTCTCTGTTCCCCCTGTCAGCCTGGGCTGAGCCAGGAGCACATTAGAATCTGATCTATCTCCCCTCTGTGGCAAGTGGATGCAGAGCACTGGAGTGTGTCACAGCCCTCTTACAGGAAAGAGAAGAAGAGCCAGACTGCTGGGTTAGGCAGATGCACGGAATAACAGACAGCGGCGAGGCGTTTTTATTCTCTGTGCGTCCTTGTTTCATTTCATGCTGCCTCTGTTCTTCTCGTCCGTCTTCTCGCACCTTCTCCTCCATCTGCCCGTTCCTTTAACTTCATCATTTTTCATTTCTTTCATTTCATCTACCGACCAACCACCCTAATCTCTTTCCCACTTTCCACCTCTACCCTCTCTGCTGTCTTTTATTTTGTACTTTCTCTTCCCCTGCCCGTATTCCCCATATGTCATCCCGGTGCCCAACACATCACAAATGCTGGCCGTATCCACACCATTTTTGCTCAGTGAGCCTCAAGGGGAGAACGGGCCGTGTTTTAACAAACGTCCGTGGAACACACAGTTAAGGGGATTATCTAAAAATAGACCTGGGCCCGTTTTCTTCCCCATCTCGGTTCATTTTTGTTCACAAATTTGCTTTTATGTGCGTTGCAGCTGCCTTGACACTGCTGGCTGTCAGGAGCTGAGCGTTGAGACAATGTGTGAGAGACATTGACCATGGGGGAGACTGTCAAGTATTGCATGGATTTTGCCCTTCATGTGTAAACAGAACTCACTTAAAGCTCCAGTGTGTAGGATTTAGGAGGATATATTGGCAGAAATGAAGTATGTATATATATTTATTTTTTAAGTGTATAATCACCTACAAATAAGACATTTTGTTACCTTAGACTGAGACATTTATTTCTACAAAGGGAGCAGGTCTGCCATGTTTCTACAGTAGCCCGGATCAGACAAACCAGACAAGACCATTCACATTTTCGTAAATGTGGTCAGTCTTGTGCGATGACTAGAATTGGAAATAAGCTTCTAACGAGAAACTGCTTTATTCAGTGTTTTTACTGGTTTAAATCACTGGGTCCATTTGTTTTTGAAAGGAAGAGACCTCCACAGATAACTTGCCTCTCATTGAAAACCTCTTAAACATCTGGATCTTCAGTTATCACAGAAAGCAGGTGAGCTAACATTAGCATTTTTAGCTTGCCGCCTGTCTCCTACATGCTGAACAGTGGAGAAACACTCATTTCTAACATGAAATTGCTTTTTTCAGTGTTTTTACCAGTTTTAATCTCATGGTCTGTTTGTTTTAAAGAGAAACAGACCTCTGTGTATAATTTGGCTCCTGCTAAAACCCCCCTGAACAGCAATCATTGAAGGAATCCTAACCATGAGAAGTTTCAGCTGGTTGCAATCTGCAATCCTCACAGCTAGATGCCACTGAATCCTCCTGAATCTTACACACTGCTCCTTTAAACAATGCACATGACGTGAAGAGTGTAATCAGTAAATGCCCTAGAGACAACAATGTCTGTGTGTGTACAAAAACTTGATTAATATTGGTTACAAATGTTTTTTTTATGCTCTTGAGTCATGCTGGTGTATTTAGAGTATTGTTAAAGTATTACAGCTACCAAAATCCCTTCACTACATCAACCAGCAGTGGGAAAACACTCATTCCGAGTCAAGCATCATCAAACCAACCCATTAGTTCGTGTCTCCACTGTGCTCTCCCAGGTGAATGAATACATAAGTTTTCAGGGGAGTAAAAAAACAGATTAATTGGATTAAAAGGGATGCTTGTGTTCAGCTACATGACTAAAACACCCTGGAAACAGTGCAGGGGGAAGCAGAGCATATACAGTAAACATGTTCAGAAGGAGATACACACACAAACACCAATGGATTCCTGGATTGATCCTCAGCTCCTCAGTTGAGCAGTAGAGCTTTAAGCTCTGAGACTCCCGCAGTAGGGACTGACACGGCGCAGCGTGGTTTAATGCCGCTCTCCTCATGCAACCGATGAATCGCCTTTGTCTAACCATGTCAGAGCAGGCCAGGTCCGGACTAAGGCGGCCTAGACAGGATTCATCTTCTGGACTCATGACATGGGCAACGATGATCCAGCACGACTGACTCCACACTGACGCAACATCTGAAAGCTCACTCCTCCCCGGGGCAACAAGAGGCTGTTGGTTTACTATCTGAAACCTAATGAGGCTGTGTTAGCATCCAGGAAACAGTAAAATGAGAAGCAGCAAGGGCTCTTCCCATGTGGTCTCTTTGTACTGCTCCAGTTTGTCCTCAGGCGCATTTTCACAAACACAATCAGATGTACTAAGGAGAGCTGGCATGAGAAATTAACGCTCCATTGCAGAGCAATTGAACGCATTTAAAAAGAGAAGGTGAGGGAAGAAAATCAAGTAATAAGTAGGTGAGGCTGCCGCCAAAAAAAAAACAAACCCACATTACATAAACCAAGCGTAGATACACACCCTATACTTTACAAGCCTTTTTTAAGCGGGCGCTATTTTAGACGACTACACTCAGCCATTTTTATGACACTCTCCCGCTTAAATCAATTACGAGGAGCAGCTCTGGCATACAGACATCAGCAGTAATAACCCATGGGGCTGTGGGTCTCAGTGAGTGAGTGGTGATTAAAAAAAACCCACAGTGACTGCAAGCTGCAAATGTGACCAAGGTCGGACTCGCACAGTCAAACGAAGCATCCACTCAGAAACAAAGACTGAAAAGTCAGCCTCATTTAATGCTGAGGGATTTTTCTCTCAGGAAAACTGCAGGTCACTGCGTATTAGAATGACATGTCTTCTCTCACAACAACAACAGCCATCCTGCTGTTTGCTTTGACAGACTGCTCCTATAATGAGGTTGAATGGGGCTTTTTCTGTAGGCAGGTCTTGTTCTTTCAAAGGCATCATACAGGCAACGCAGTTTAATTAATACTGGTGTCACCGTCAGAGCGTATGGCTTCAGCCGTGTAGCTCTCATTTGTCTTTATGAGTATCTGTTGTGTCTGTGTGTATACATCTCAGTTGTCTGTCTTACTGATGCATTCTCCCTAAGGGCACACTGACACTTCATCTCTGCTGTGCTGCTTATTATTAAGAAAAAAATCATGATGCATACCAGAAATAACATCTTCAATACATGTGTTATCAGCAATGTTTTTATCTGAGTAATCTGTTTTTTTCTAGCTGGACCCAGACAACACCGGTTTCATCGCTGTGGAGAACTTCACCAGCTTGGTGGAGCACCATGAACTGCAGCTGGACCCGTCCAAACTGGACATGCTGTTAGCCCTGGTCCAGAGCAATGAAGAGGGACAGGTGTGCTACCAGGAGCTCATTGAGCTGGTGAGTGGGAAACCAGATTGCACATACGCAGAGACAGATAGTAACACAGAGGGAGTCGCTGGAGGCATTCCATGCCCCACAGCAGAGACGCAAATTTCCACACATGCGCCCGCTTTTGTTGGATTTCAGAAAGGTTACAGAATTGATTCAGACAGAGCCGGCAAGCTCTGCAGTGGCAAAAATTGACTCAACCATTCAGGTCGTTGTCCTGCAAAAGGAGGATCAATCTTTCCAGTTAATGTGTCGGTAAATCCAGGCACTTAACCTCACAAGCCGTACGCAGAAATGTACTAGAAAACACCCACAACAAGCTGACAGAGACACGGTATTAAAGCCACGATATTTTATTTATCATAACCCACACAGTTAATATATTAAATACTGTAACAGCATCAAAATGGATACTGCGCAAGAATGTTTTATAAACTGATGTGAGAACAGTCTGTGTACTACTACATCCTCTTAATTACAGCTGCAGTTTTTGTCCTTTGCCTCTGCTTTGAATCAGCCCCGCTCCTTATTCTCTGCCTCTCCTTTTTCTTCATTCCCCGTCTCTTCACTTATCTGTGTTTACAACTGTGCTCCCATTAGAAATTCATGTAGAGTGGTTATATGTGAAAGGCTTATTCTCCGAGCACATAAATGAGCACCTGCCTTCTGATCATGGGCACAAGGTTTAAGCGCCAAGATTAATTTAGCGCAATGCAATTCCTGGCGTACTTTCATTTGCTTAAGTTCATTTCCTCCTCTCTTGCTTTGTCCTCTCTGTGTTTATCCGTCTCTGTCTTTTTTTATCTCTTTTCTTGTGTTGTGCCACCCACGGCTTGTAATGAAGGCCACATGAGGCCACTCAATTTGGAGCAGGTCCCATTTCTGAAGTCCATGCCACTACAGAGAAATCAGTGTAGAGGAGCTGCTCCCACAGTGCAGCCTCTCTTTTCACTTTCTTGGAAGTGTACAGCCATCTTTCTCTGCCATTTTTGAAGTGTTATTATTTTCTTTTTTTGATCCATCTCATTTTGGTGCATTCTCATCTTCAACCCTCCCTTCTTCAAACCAGTGTAATATTACCCCCCCTTTTTTGAACCTGCCTCCTTGAACCCTCAGATCTCATTTCCTTCTCTTTCATTCTACACTCCTGAGCATATGTTAGGTGTAAAAAAAAAACCCTGCCTCGCCTCCGAAAGCATCGGGGAGACACTTTTAAAATTGCCCATCAGCCAAATGCAAATTGCCTTCGATTAGCCCAGCACTGGTAGTAGCAGGCAGTAATCTGAGGTAATTTGAGAACGCCCAGCCTCACACAGTTATCGACCCCCAGGTCTGATTTTATAGATTTGTCTGATACACACACGTGAACGCACACAGGCCATATCCACGCCGTTGTGTGCCTGCATACGATTTGCATATATACAAACGCTTTCAAGCATTTTATTATTAATTAATGCAGCCACCCACTTCCTCTCTGTCTGTCTCGCTACTCCCCTCTCCCTGATATACACACAGTGTCTCAAACGCAGACAGACTCTCATTCATACACATGAGCACTGCCAGTACAGATTTGCTGACTAATTTAGAGGATATTCGAAATGTTGATGTGAATCTGGCCTCCCGCCGCGCAGCATGTGATGCGTGAACTCTGCAGGTTGGGATGAGCTCCAGGCTGCTGCTTGGAAAGTGCCGCATGTAGCATGACATTTTCAACCAGGTCATCAACAAATACCCCCGGCTTTCTTTCTCTCCTCACCTCCTTTCTCTCTGCTGCTCTCTGACTTTTATCATTTTCACCTAAATCTCTGTAGCTTCCTCTTTTTCTTTAGTCCCTCTCTTCCTTAGTTTTTGTCCGACCCTTCTCTTCCTCCTTCTAACATCTCTGTGTTTTAGGCAGATTTATAAGTAACCCTCCACAGTGTGTGACAGATGACAGTCGTGTTTTGATTTGGAAAGTTCAGTGCTGCCATTATATCGTAGCCAGTGCCTAAAGTGTGGTGTCTGTATTGATTTGTGGTCCGGCCTCGATTGAAGGTGGAACTCCCCTGCAGCATATTGAAATGGACGTGGCAAGAATGCGTGCGTGCTCAGTCTTTGCCTTTTTGGTGCTTTCAGCCCACAAGCTGTTGCAATGTCTCTCAGTTGCGTCTCTTAACGGGTGTGTTCGACATTTTTCTGATTTGTTGTTCTACATTCAGTCGGTGGAGCTGTGAATCTGTGCTGCTTCTCTCGACCTCAGTGGGTGTAAATGTGTTTGAATCGCACCGTTAGGCAACGGCTTGTGTGTGTGAGTGTGTGTGTGTGTGTGCGTGCGTGTGTGTGTGTGTGTGTGTGTGTGTGTGTGTGTGTGTGTGTGTGTGTGTGTGTGTGTGTAAGTACAAGACTCGTTCATGTTCGACCCATCTTTCATGCAGGGCGATCTTAGCCGGAGAACTCCATCAGTTCAGCCAGAGGGGTGAATAAGTAACGCTCTGCTAAAACCTCTCTTGGGGAACTGTACACACACACACACACACACTCATATTCACTCACATACACACACACTCATACACTCACCAAGAGTATAGGTCTGTATCTGACTACTATCCACATCAGCACAAAAAATCCCACACAGCAAGCCAACCAGCACACATTTTACACGCAGTGACACGTTTATGCACAATTACACTCAGAGATTTTGTCGATGCAGGAGGCTGGGAGACACCCGAGGTGGCAAAGTTCACACACAGCGGGGGCTTTGGGGGGGGGGGGCGATTCCGTGATAGACGAGCATCTGTTAATGGACTGAGGGTGAACCTGAAGTTGGATATATTCCTGTGTGTCTAACTGTGCGTATCGATTTCTTAAAAGAGAGACTTCCGATGCTATCATGTACCAGCTGTGTAACTGAAGAAGTGTGTCATTGTTTTCCTTCGGGTGGTAATTTGGCTAATGTTCGACAAAGATCCAAAATGGCTGCCATGGTTAATTAGAGGGCGGAGGGTGTATTTCAGAGATTATGGTGGGGGATTGTCTTTGTTCAGGTTGGAGGATTTGAAGACTGTTGTATTGTGCCGTATTTTTCTGCCCAAATGTTGCACCAACAATTTCTGTTCCCTCGGGAGGTATAGTCAGATCAAAGCTTACGTAATATGTTTTCAAATTTCCTGAGTTTTTTTTGTCACAATTGAAATGAAGCAGTATTGTAAGAAAGAGAGCACTTACAGGGAGCAGAAATTGAACTTCAGGCCCAGTCAGGAGACACTCTATAGCTGATATACAGTATTTTAAAGTTTTCCAGTCATTTGAAGTCACATTAAGTGCCCACAGTGCATCATCCTGTCTCCAGGGACACAGATGCTACCTATCAACATCACATCCCACACACCGAACTCCAGTCAAGGCTTTCTGTTTTAGATGGATTGTCTACTAAAAGTGATGCACTTTGCTTAAGTGTCCTAGAGTGAAGGTTTGTTTTTTTTCCCCATCCAAGTTTTAGCACCGCAATGATTAAACCATGAAGGAAGGCTGTGGCCGCAAACTGCTGGGGGAGAAAAAAAGGTGGACTCTCATTTTAAAAGGATTTGGGCAAGAAAGAACCTGAGTATCTGGGTCAGGGTAGAATCAGCGAGGCTGAGATCCGCAGTGATTTAGATTCTGCTGTGAGAGTGCACGAGTGTATGTGTCTGAGAGAGAGAGACCAAGAAGAAAGGGGTTTTTGGTCTTCTGTGTGACTCAGAAATTAGACAGTAAACGGGGATAGTGACACTATTAGTCTGGTGGTGGTGAATCACTATGTAAGCTCTGTTAATTGGCACGGCCTTCTAATGTTTCTAGTAACGATAAATGATTTATTGTGTGTGTGTGTCAACGAATCTGAGTTGAAAGATAGCCACCACCATAAAATGAGCAAAATCAGAATAATTGATGGATTTTTTTTTTTTTTTTTTTTTTTTTTTCAATCTGCAGTGCAGACGCCTGAATGGCCTTTAAACCAGGTTTTTTAAATTGTTATTACTAATTAGTATTGAGCTGTGAGGTATTGACCATGTGGTGTGGCTAATTAATCCATCAAGGACAATTGACTAGAGCTGACAGCAGCATGTACAGTAGGCAACATGCAGCTACCAAGAGGAGGAGGATGGACGCTTGCTGTTTGACACACACACACACACACACACACACACACACACACACACACACACACACACACACTCACTATGCTGTCAGTTTGGCCCATTCAGCTGTCCCTAAAGGGGAATACTATCTTTATCTTTGCGCTCTTAGCCTCAGCATCAATTATACCCTGGCAGTCGTTGCCTTGTCAGGAAACTTCCACCGTTACTGATGCACAAGTCAAAGGTTTCCACCTCCCCTCCAAAAGCTTTATGCGATGACATGTGAGTTTCGGCGCACCTTGCTCTCTGTCACTCCTCTCGGTGCGTTATCTCGTGTTTTGGCTTCTCATGTGTGCCTTATTGTCTGTTCGCCATCTCTCTCCTGTCGCCACTTCAAAAGGCTGCTAATGCTCACTTTAGAGGCGGCAGTCCTGCATGTCAGAGAAGGCGAAGCAGAGTGATAGCTATGCTTAGTTGTGTCTCCTGGGAGCAAATTTTCACAGAGGCGGTATGAATGGGAGAGAATACAGTGCTAGGTGGAGAGGCGGCAGGTGTTGTCACCAAGCCAAACACAGATGAAACTCAGAAACGGAGACTAAAGAGAGGAACACCAACAGAGGGAGAACATATCATTATATTTACATCCCTTAAATGGGACCTATAGTATTACAATGATGAATGTTTATATCAAAGGTCCGGTGTGTAGGATAAAGTGGGATATATTGGCAGCAATCAAATATAATACATTAAGTATGTCTTCTTTAGTGTATTACCGGCTTTGAATAGGGCCATTCGTGTGTTCTCGTTGCCAACAGTTAGCAGTTAGCAGCCCCTCTGCGGTGAGGGTGTCGGAAAATCATTCAACTGCTTTAATCAGTGTATTTAACCTGTGTAAATCACTGCATCCATTTGTTTTACAGTAGAAGAGACCTCTGCTGATAATTTTGCTCCTGGTAAAAACTTCCTGAACACCTGTATCTGAAATTATCAGAGAAGAAAGGTGAGCACACCTTAGCAGGTGTTGAGCTTAAGGCCTGTCTGTGACATTCTGAACAGCGTCAGAGAAACACTACTTTGTAACGCGAAACTGCTTTAATTGGCGTTTTTATCGGTTTAAATCACTGGATCTGTTGTTTCGGAGAGAAGCAGGCCTCTGCAGATGGTTCGACTCATGGTAAAAATCTCCTGAACAATGAACAACACTGAAGGAATCCTAACTGGGAAAAGTTTCAGCTGGTTGCAATCTACAATCCTCGCTGCTTGATGCCACTAAATCCCCCTAAATCTTACACAACGTTTCTTTAAATGCAGCCAAAGTTTCAAATAATGAGGTAAACATATGTAAAAGTAATCCCTGTGAGCAGAAACCTCGGAGTACAGACTGTTCTGAGTACTCTGTTTCCAACTGTTTCTCTACTGTGGCTACAAGCTGAAGTCACCTCGTGATGGCTTTCTTTATATGGCTCCAGGCAGGCTACTTGAACTTATGCTGTGTCTCAAATCGCGCACTTCTGTACTTACACTTAATATTTTGAGTGCATAAGTGCATTCACACTGAGAAGTATGGGAAAATGCAGTGCACTATGAGTACCTGGATGGTGCACTCAAAACGGTCAAGAGGTTGAGTGTGAAACTATGGACACTTCTCGCCTAGTTTGCTAACTAGCTAACACTAGGGTTGTCATTTCCGGTAAGTGCACTACGGCAGTGTTTGCTTTGAGACAACACTACCCTGCCGAAATTCACGCACCACTCCAATAAGTACATAGTGCACATAGTATACTACATGGAAGTGTACTAACCGAAGTACGCGATTTGAGACACAGCATTACATTACGTACACTGCTACATGTAGCTACATGCTAACATCAAAGAAACCTGTAATCTTGGTTGCTGATGTTGTCAATTTCACTCTGAGATCATATTTCAGTTTCAACTTCAGATCATATTCCTGTTGGAACATGTCCAGTTTTGAAGATTTTGATTTAGAAGCTTTTATTGGTGATTTTTCATGGTAGAAAGTAATGCTATCCTCCATTACAGTCATTTTCCCGGCTGTAATGATGGTGCAGAGACATCAGGATGTGGAAGACCTGGAAACGCCAACCAATCAGAGCAAACTGGCCTTTTTCGGGAGGGGGTCTTATAGAGGTGGGCGCTAAAATGGAGCGTTTGAAATAGAGGGTGAATACAGGTGTTCTTGTAGCAATTCAAAATAGTCGTATGAACCTGAAAATGAGCATAATAGGTCCCCTTTAACCTCTCTTTATTCCACCCCACTTCCTCTTTTCATTGTGAATTTAACAATATGAGGATATTTAGAAAGAGAAAGGAGATGAATCACCTTCACTGTCCACTGGTGGCACACAGAATCAAGCTCACCCAGGCAGGCATCTCATCTTCCCGTCTTAATTTCCCCCCTCTCTGCACTCTAATGTCCCTCTTCTCCTCTTCTTCTGCTTTCACTCCCAGCCTCAAGTATAGTATAATTGCATTTTCCAGGCCTGATTTCCATACTAAATATGCCTTCCTCCATCTGTGGGAGAGCCAGCAGCCCAGCTCGACATCGTTCTGGTTATCACTGTGCAACAGGCCCCTCACACCCTCACTGTACAACCACCAGTGTCATAATTACCCACAGTTAGGGTAGTTACCACTTCCTGCTCTGCTAACTTCCAAAAGGGATTAGCACTTTTTTTTCTCCGCTGTTTTTCCTGAGTGATTTCTTAAAAAGGGAAAAAAAAGGCAGCTGCTCCATTTGTGGAGCAATCTGTTCATTACTTCTTCATTATTTGCTCATTTATTTACAGTCTTTGTCCTCCAGTATATTTAACTCATTAGCTTTTATAGATATTGACCCACAATTTCTTTCACTATGCCCCCTGCTGTGTCTACATATAATGAGTCTACACGCAGCAGGACCTGGCTAATGAGTGGTGTACTTTAATGGCGAAGTGTACTTCCTACAGGACCCCTCTGGAGGTTTCATTACACTTCTTATGAGGCTGCCATATTGTCTGAGATTACTATTATTAGACACCTATACATAAGGTCTGCTGTTGTAGATTTACACGGTTAACAGTTGCAGCTGCTGCCCACATGCCCTCTTTCTCCTCCACTTCTTTTCCTGGAAATTCATTGTCACATTACATTATAGCACATATTTTGATTTAGAGATAATTGCATAGTCAGTCAGTTGTCCTCAAAGGAGCTATATTGTTTTAGCCACACCAGAGACTTCAGGCATCTGGCAGTGCCACTGAGTATCAGCCATGAAGTAGATCTTACCTGTGAAGCTTGCACGCTTGTTTTCTATAAGGAAATGCAGACATTAACTCTAAAGGAGCCCTGCTGTGGGGAGCCGGTCAGACAGTATTTTCAGTGGTAACTCTGGCGGAAAAGAGCCCTCTGTGTGTGTTGTTACCCAGATGGTTCCCTGCCTCGGCTGTCAAAATAGTGGCATTTGGATAGTTTTCATCCTAAGCCTCTATTAAAGAACTTATCAAGAGTTGGTCCCGCTGGCCTGCAGGTTTGCTGCAGAGCTCCTGCTCAGTAAGCAGACCTGGAGTCTGTGATAACATGAATACACATACTTTCTCTCTTTCCACTCTTAACAAAGATTTGCTTTTCAAGGGCAAAATCACTCCAACAGCCCCATTTGTTAGGGTGTCTGAGCTGCAATCAACCCTGCTGGCAGTCACGCTCACGTTCCGTCTAAATCAAAAAGCACTTATACATTATTTAAGTTTCTTATCAGCCATGAATATTCAGCTGCAGTTGTCATCTCTCTTGTGGCAAAAAGGGAGTTGTTTATATGTGTAACATGGCTGTGATATTAATATTTTAATTGCTGTTGAGATATGAGGAAAAATACGTTTTATTTTGAACGCCAGTTGAACAAAATTGACTTTCATTGTAGATGTATTAAGCATGAAGCATTATTTTTACCTCCCACTTCAGTTGAGTTGAAGGTTTTGCTGTAATTTTAATGTACTCAACTGATGTATAGTCAGTATTTCTACCAACATCTGCATAATGCTTTCAGTACAAATGTCTGTCGTCTATCTTTGTGTCACATGAGAAGAATTAAGCCATTTTAAGATGCTGATTAATCATTTTGTGTGAGAAATTGTTCTCAGCGCTTTAGCTTTCATGGTGTTCTGAGTATTTTCCATTAGTCAACACATGTAAAAAAAAAAAAAAAAAAAAAAAAGGGATTCTTGAAACCTTGAAGCCACACATAAAGTATTTTTAAAAGTACACGCATTGAAGGCAGCAAGAAGTGCAAAAAGTACAACCATTAAGCATTAATAGCAAAAGAGAAGCTTCACTGTTCATTAAAGCCTCTGAGCAATGTCAGAAAAACAGAAAAAGTCTTGCATCAAGATAAGTGTCATTTCTTTCCCCTGATTATTTGATCGTAAAAGTAGAACTTCCATAAACCGTCATGCTATCCCTTGTGAAATCAGTACTTCATGAATGTTGGCGCCCCATCTAGGATGATTAGTCACACTGATGAGCCTCCCTCAGTTCATGTGAAAAGAAGCTATCCTCCTTTACTGATGTTTGATCCACTTAGCGTGAAGAAAGTTATGGATTTAATTGCTAAAAAATGAAAAATTCAGCAGCAGGCGTTGATGAGATCTGTTCATCCTGGTGAGGTGTCCTCCAGCTGCTGAAAGTAAAGCTCATAAAATAACTCGAGACGAGACTTTTGCAGAAACATTAAGTCATCGAGTGGCAAAAACAAACACAGGGAATGAGCTGTCTGCTGATTCCTTAATGTCACAATGAGCGAGTCTATCAGCTAAAAAAAAATGTTTCTCATCCATTCTTAAAGATGTTTGTGAAAGACGCTCATTTTCTCTCCTGCTGAGATATCGATGAGAAGAATGACACAACTCTCATATCTGTCTGTTAAATGGCTGGTGCTTGGTTAAGCTAACTCGGCTAAGCGTTAAGACTGGAAAACAGCCTGGCACTGTCCAAAGGTAACAAAAACGCCTGCCAGATTCTTTAAATCTCACTAATTAACACATTATATGTTGTTTGTTTAATCTGTACAAAATTGAAGTGTAAAAACAAGTTGTGGTTTCACAGGGGATTATATGCCAATTATGTGACTATTTCTTGGCCTTGCAGTCACTGCCTACCAACCTCAACTGCAACCTCACATTGATGTTAAGCCCTCAGGAAGTTAAATTAGATTTAACGCGTTCATTATTTAGTGAGCTTTAGAGGTGCTGGTAGGCAGATTTATAACCTTTGGTCAGAGCTGGGTTAACAGGTTTCCCTGTTTTATGAGGTTGCTGGTGGTAACTTCATATTTAATATACAGACATGGGAGTGGTTTCGATCCTCTCATCTAAGGCCCTGTCTACACGTGTACGGATATTTTTAAAAATGGATATTTTCCCCCTCCGATTTAAGAAAACAAATGTGTCCATTCAATCTTTGATTTACAAAATATCTCTGTAAATACTAGAATACAGAAATGACTTCAAACGCTGGCCGGCGTTCGCAGGCTCCCACACTCTCCCCTTGTTGCAAAGGCAGTAAAGTGTACAGGCAAACGTTACCTTTTTCAAAACACCTACTGAAGATCTCACCATTGATTCCCTTTTGATATGAGGATGAAAGAGCTCATTAAAAAATATGAATGATGCTGTGGACATATGAAACCTCCTTTCACTCCTCATCGACAGGAATCCCATTCTCAAAATTGTCCCACTATCTGCTGGTTCGACTGGTCCTGATCATCCAAAATTGTCATTTCTGGTGGACTTTAAACCACGAACACTGAGGTGGAACAAACAACACTGAGCGCAGTTCTAGCATCCTTAGCAGTACTAAGTGTAACATTGTCCACCGTTGTTGCTGTTACACAAAGCAACAATAGGCATGCGTAAATTGAGGAGATGACGTCATCCTTTCCCAAACTCTCTATTTAAAGAAAGTAACTGGAGATTTGAAAGATCTGCACCTCAGTTTGTATTTGGACAAGAGGCCAAAATGTAGGGGACAATATTCATTTTCAAAAATATCTCTGTACATGTAGACAGGGCCTAACTCTTAGCAAAAACTGCAAAAGCGCATCCTCAAAATGTTTGAACTATTCCTTTAAATAATGTGAAATATGTCTCGGTATAA
Source organism: Epinephelus lanceolatus (assembly GCF_041903045.1). NCBI lineage: Eukaryota > Metazoa > Chordata > Actinopteri > Perciformes > Serranidae > Epinephelus > Epinephelus lanceolatus. The sequence goes on along the minus strand of NC_135754.1, from coordinate 17,000,425 downwards.
GTAAGTAAACTGATGACTTTTTAGCTCCCATCAGTCATATTGGAAAACAGTGTTCATTGTTCCTCTGAGTTTCTTAGCAGCTGAACTACACTGGACTCTTGGAAATGACACCTGCATGTTTCTCCACCTTCTTCCCAGATGAGCAGTAAGCGCTCCAGCAGTTTCCGACGGGCCATTGCTAATGGCCGCCGCACGCTGCAAAGGGAGATCCTGCTGGACGAGACGGGGCTGGGTCTGTACAAACGTTTTGTCCGCTATGTGGCCTACGAGATCCTGCCCTGCGAGACGGACCGACGCTGGTACTTCCACCAGAACCGCCTGTGTCCTCCACCTGTCTTCATCGCCATCGTCACCATCGTACAGGTGAGATTTAGAAGGTGATGTTATTGACTTGTGAGACGCTAAACTGAATGTAGACTATTCCACTGGTGCAGCCCACTGATTCAAATATTCTTACAGTAAAACATGGGCTGCAATATTTTTCTTGAGTATGTGCTACTAACCCACAAACCGGACTTTAGACCACTGTGTTGGCTCAGTCGCCACTGAAAAGATTTTCTGCCTTTGATCACACGCTTTTACTGTGAGCTCGATATGAGCTGGTAACCCATTTGGGAGGCAGGGGCTTAGTGGGTGCATTTAATGCCATTCCTCCAAGCTGAAACCCTCAGTCAGCCCCCGTTTTTTTTTTTTTTTTTTTTTGTAAGACACTGATTTTGGAACTTGGAAACCAGGTCAGTAAGCACCCTGGTCACCACAGTGGCATTAAATTACCTATTATGTTCATTTGTAAAAAAAAGAAACCTAGAAGCCTTCACGGACCACTGTTGAATGGTTGAGGATTAAGCGGCCAAAATAACCTACAGCTTCTTCACAAAACTTCATCATTTCCCCTGAAATCATCATAATTCAGAGGAAAGAAAGCCAAGTGCTCTTATAATGCCTCCAAATGGCATTGAATGGTCTGTAATGACAATGAGGATGTGATAATAACGGTTCACATTCATTTTAATTCACAGAGACAATGAGTCATTATTCTATGAAAAGAAATTAATGGAATTGAACCAGATGTGTCATTTTTTTTTCTGCGGGCAGTAATTGTCTCCACAAGTCTAATAAGCATCAGCTGAGGAATACAGAACGAGAAGAAAACGTCACGTGTCTTTCATAAAGCACAATGGGTTTTGTTTTGTGGCGCAATTGCCACCTTTGTACCAGCAGTCTGTGGAGGGAGAGCGTGTAATGGGTATGTCAGCAAGAACTGACAGTTTAAAACAGTGTGGTGTCATTGCTGTGTCTGTTGCAGATTATCGTGTTCATGTGCTATGGCATCATGCTAAACAAGTGGGTGCTGCAGACCTATCAGCCTGACTTCATGAAGAGCCCCCTGGTATATCATCCTGGCCACCGTGCACAAGTGTGGCGCTTCTTCAGCTACATGTTCATGCACGTTGGGTACGTTCACAAACGCCTACTTATCTTGTGTTGTCTGCAGAACTGTTTTTAAAAATCTGATTAGCTATTTCTGATGTTGCACAGCTGCAGAAGGAACAAATATATGTTTTTATTGTAATTGTTCTCTTTCTGTGCTCCCTCTCCTCAGTTTGGAGCAGCTGGGGTTCAATGCTTTACTGCAGCTGATGATTGGTGTTCCTTTGGAGATGGTCCATGGCATTTTACGAATAAGTCTGCTCTACATGGCAGGCGTGCTGGCCGGTGAGCGTCTTTTAAAATAAATGTATTATTATGTGAACCGCTGGTTCTTAAAGTGGGGGCTGCTTGTACAGTGGCCAACAAGGACAAGTGCAAAGGCCTAAAAGATTTCTATTTGGAGACAGCATTAGAAAATATGCCAATTCAAAAACACACTAAGAAATGACAATAACTGTTTTTCCAATCAGCACAATGGAAGTTCTTTAGGACATCAGGGGGGCGCTTAGTGAAACAGCTTGATTACGTAGCTACATAAATCTTTTGTTCTTTTATAGTATTTTAAAAGACTAATGCCAAATGTAGAAATAAAAGATGTAGGTACCTTTTTATGCAGCATCGTTACTCCACTTTTCTTCCCACAAAACAAACGCACACTCTCGTCTGGTTTCTCTCTCTCAGGTTGATAATCATCCATTTGTACGTGTTTCCAATCAAATCAATCTGTTTCCTTTGTGTTTTTGAACTGGTATCTTTTCTAAAGCTGCAGCATATTTCTCCCAAACGCAGTGTTTTGGGCCCTTGTCAGCCACCATACGCTTCATCGTGCTGTGCCTCAAGACAGGGGCCAGGGGAAGATTTGTTACTTCCCTCTTTTAACTGTATATTTTAATGACATTTCACCACATAAAAAAAAATAAGCCAACATTTACATTAACCACAAAGAAACAAATTTACGTTACATTTGCAAACACATCAAAATGGAAGAATCTAAGATTGGTAACATGATGGCTCTGCTTTTAAACAAAACAAAAGCAAGTTTGCATTATTTGTTTAAAGTCCAGTGTGTGTCTACAAATCTGCATAGCCTAAAACTGCTGACTTCTCTTTATTTTTTTTGCTGCGTAATCATGATTTAGGTCTATATTTTCTAATGTTATATCAGTTCATATACTGCATGTAACATAATTTACATCAGTGTTAGTCGTTTCTTAGTGAAGATACATTCCTATAACATACATTCATGGTGTCATTTCAAGCTGAAAAGTGAGTGTGGGGGTGGAGGAACCTCTGCTGTAAACTATGCAGTGATGTAGTACATAGTTCAAATAGTACATGTTCAGACAGTTTTAGATCATCTGCAGTGCAACATGGAAGGTGCTTTCCCTCTTTTTAAACCAATGACATAAACAGAAAAGTCTGTTTATTCTCTGCTCTGCACTTTGTGTGTGTGTGTGTGTTTGCCAGTCTGCTGTATATCTGATCTGACCTAGTTTGTGTTTTGTTTTATTATTGTTTGTTCAGTCTATTGCTCATAAAACTGCTCTGATTTTTGTTTTGCTGGAGCCTTCATCATTTATCGACTCAAAGGTCTCGTATTGCACTTCATATTTGCCGTGTAAAAACCAACAGTTCCTTTTAGCATTGAATGTGCCTCCAGTGAGGCTGAATTTGTTAGCATCTTGTCCTCAAGCTGACATCCACGAGTAGCCTGTTTGATAGTTTTGATAATAAACTCGACCCGGCTGGTGGCCCAGACATTTAAAAAAAAAAACCACACACAAGCCACCAAACCGAATGCAGCGGAGTGACTCACAGTGCCCAGAGGTCGGGCCGCAGCGCTCAAGTCTTTGTTGACAAGAAACCTCATTAACTTTCATCCTCCTCCAAGCCAGTTTGGAGATTGGAAATTTTTAAATCCGTACTGATTGCTGGATGCGGTTTCTCACTGCAGTTTTTTGCTGTTAATGCGTATTTTCCAGAAGTCATATCAACACTGCTGCATAAACCTCTTTTCCCTTTCATCTTCACTGGGAACAATTTCTGTCTTGGATCTCGCAAATCTCTTGCTAACCATTATTTGATTACTGTCGAGAGCAATAACCTAATTCATATTGAGTTATGTTCATTCATTTTCAGTGACATGATTTTTAGGCTTTCATTTATATGTGACTAAAAATCCAAATTCTTTATTTCTCTCCTCCTGTCGTCTCTCCGCTCACGTGCAGTAGTAAAATGGAGCTAATGCTTCTGAAAACTCCTCATGCTGTGTAAAAATCAGACCCTCACCCCCTCACTACACTCACATGCACGCTCACTCTTAACACTCATGAATTATTGTAGCTTTGATTTTTTTTTTTTTTTTTTTTTTTAGCAATGATGACAGAGAGAGAAAGCATGGGACTTAGAGGAGGGAAAGTGGGAGAGTGATGCAGGGTTTCTCTCTGGGGAATTAGCCTGAGTGCAGTTTGAGATGCTGTTTGGAGTTTTAAGCTGCAGCCTGAATCAAAAAGGAGGAGGAAGCAGCGAGGAGGTGGTGATATCTGTACCCCCAGAGCCCTGAGTTGAACTGCATTCATTAGACTTTCCACGCTCGAGTTACATCGTAGTGATCAAAAATTACATTCCTGTTGTACTGTAGTGTAGTAGTGTGAAACTGTGCGTGGAATTACATTTGAATTTTGCTGAATTTAACTTTCAACACAATATAATAAATTAATTGCTCCTAAACAGTGAGGAAGAGCTGAGCTGCCTCACGGTCACGAGATGATGAATGACTTTAAGCAGCGCAATCATTTCACCTTCTGATTCTGGGTGATGGGGTGGAAATTTGAGCTGTGCTGGCACAAATGCTGTGATCTATTGGAAAGGAGTCCAATGAAAAGCAGGTTGGGAAGTGCACCTGGCACTCTTGGTATGTGTGTCTGTGTGTTGGGAGTTTTGGGTGAGTCAGTGGGGGTTAATGACAGTTCAGTGGGCACATGCTGCTTTCATGTGAGATCTCAGAGGAAGGCCACCGCCAAGGCTTTGAGCACAGCAGGAGGTTTTCAGAAGATACTCTAGTGATAGGAGGCACACTGAGGATGGCAGTTTTCATTTTATCTAAGTCAATATAATGAATTTGCAATCCTTCAAACTGGCTTTTACAGCAATTATTTTGATTTTGAAGGGAAACTGAAGTAATTTTCAACCTGGACCAATTTTCCCCACATTTTTGTGTCTAACTGACTAAAGGGAACAACAGTTTTTTAAATTGGTCCAGTATTGAGCGAGAGCGCTGCAGCTGGCAGCCGTGAAACGGGCTACGATATAATGTTCAAGGCAATACTGACTGCTAGTGTGCGTTCACTTAAAGTGGAAGCCGCCATAGATGAACCTTCTTAGGAGTAGGTTCTTAAGCCAGGCCACCCACCCTCATCAGGTAACGGTGACGTCTCGCCAACCCCGATCAACCCCCCAACGACCCCCGTTCTCCCCCCCAAACAAGCATGTGTGTTTTGCGAGACTGAACTCACCTGTCTGCAGGAGACCAGAGAGAAAGTTGTTTTAAAAGTCTATGTGTGTTCAGCTCTCAGTACGTCTGTAGCTTCTGACTGAATCTCTGTAGTTTGGAGTTTAGTTTCTCTCCTGTGTCCTGTTTGTACTTTAGATATATTTTACTGTTTGCTTGTTTGTCATCAGCTGAATTAGTTGTGTGAAGTTGCTGCTCGAAAACTCAACATTTCCTCATTTTGCTGCTTCGCAATAAAAGTTTATACATAACAAAATAACAGGGCTTTTATTGTGAAGAATCTATAGGAAATGAAATGTGGTATTACTGAAGTAGTGGAACTTTGTAAACAGCTTCTCCTTAATAAAGGCAAGGCTAATAATACAGCAGGGAGGAAAGTGAAAGCAGCCGTTACTGCAACTTTTCAAACAGCTCACCTCCAACAGGTAAACTTCTCTTACCTGCCCTGCTGTGGAAAAACACATGCAGCAAAAGCAACAGGGGACTAAAGCTTTGATCAGCACTCTGCTTTTAAATGTAATTACTCAAGACCCAAGCCAAGCCAGCCCATGACTGTTGAAAAGGGCTATTGGTTAAACACAATAACAGACAGACTGGATCAAGCAAAAACTAAAGACAAAGGTTTCATTTCTTTGTCAGACACTTATAATAACAATCCAAGCCTGTCAGTGGCAAAAACAAGCACTTTTAGTGGACATACATTGACAGTGCACTATGGCCCCAAAGATTACCCTGCACACTGTTTCACGGCTGCCAGCTGCAGCTCTGTTGCTCAATAGTGGACCAATTTTGAAAATTGTTGCTTCCATTAGTCAACTTTGACACAAAAACATGGTAAAACAGGGTCCAGGTTGAAAAATACCAAAGTTTTCCTGTAAGGTAGGTTTTTAGTTTTAGGATCTGATTTGGAGACATAACTAACCTCTATGAATCTAATTACTGGACACCTTCTAGGTGTATGAATTAAAAGGACTGAAAGCGGAGATAACAGTAATTTGACCATCTTATCAGGTTAAGCGGCCATTTGTTTGCAGAACGTCTGAGAAATAAATGTCGTCATCAGAAAGATTTAAAAAGCCATGAATTGAAATGACAACAGAGGACTCATAATAAACGTGTATAAGCTCAGAACAAACGACCACTCAAGGCCTCGCTCGACATTTTCAAATTGAAAGGATATGAGACAGTCTTAGGAGACACATCTCAAAGATTTCACCTCAGCTTGAATCAAATGATGAGACCACTAAATGAAACAAATGAGGCTCCCGCCTGCTTTTATCTCTTACCTAATTTGATGCTCCATATAACAAACTTTATAGCCGCGCTCGCTGCCTGACTCTGTGCAAGCTAGATAGATGTAGATATGTGAAATACAGGATCCATTTATTTGTTCATGTACCTCTTTCCAGCCTCCCATTCCTCCCTTTTCACTGATCTATTTATTATGTGTGTTATATGTGTGTGTCTGCGTGTATGTGTACAGACTTTGGTTCCAGAAGGTTTCACTGCCTCACACACAGCTTTCCCTCAGTCTTTGTAAACTTGTGATTGCTTCTGGATGTTAGAAATTGCCCAGTGCTTTAGATCACTCAGTGAAATTCTTGATTCCTTTTTCCCTTTTCTCCTTCCCCATTTTGTTGCCCGTGGCTGTCTCATGTTTATATTCATGCAGGCTTATTCTAGCTCATGAGTTCAATCATGTCGGCTGTTGCTATCAGCTCCTGCACGCATGTTGCTTGTTATTTTTTTGTAGGGCAGCAGAGCTTTCAGGTTATAGCTGCACTCACTGGGTGCGTTTGTGGAGCAACGTGCTGCAGGTATTGTGCCTTTATGTGTGTGCCTTAACACACTGCAAGGATTTCTGCACCGCGGGGCTTGCTTTCAAAGCCAGGAGGAAGATTTTTCTTTTTAAAGATGCATCAAATGCTGTCAAAGTATGAAACCGTCCACACAGACATGCATGAACATCTCTGCATTCATTATCTTGAAAATAATGAATTTTGCAATTTAAAAGAAAAGATAAATTAGTTTCACACAGTACAAGGTTTTAATCTGTTTAGGTCAGATGGTGTTACACATCTGTAAACCCCTGGGTATTGTTCTGGTCTTGTACTGTATTGTAGTCTCTGAAAATACAGTATGACATTGTATATTTTGTCCTTGGATGTGTGCTGACAAGAGAAACAGTTCTGTAATTATTTTCTGACAGTGCTGTTCAGACTCGGATCCTTGTCCTCTTCACTTTGCTCTGCCGCGCTAACAGCAGATGAAGAGCTCCACTTGAATTCTGTGTTTCCAAACAGCCGCAAATTCAGACGAGATGAATGTGAAAATGTTGAGTCATGTTCAACATTTCAGTCCGGCACTGCATTAAAGGAAAACAGCAGGGATTCCTATTTTTTTCCCTCCATCTACTCTCTTTCTTTCTCCTTCCTCTTCTGGATCTCCTTCCCTCGGGCCAACAGCTCCGTCAGCTTCCTCATGTGCTTCAGGACGTCAACAGGTGCCAGAACACCATGTTTTTCCTCGTGGCCCTGTGTGAGCCCCAGGCTGTCTGCCTCCTCTAACACCTTACATTTGAGACAATCCAAATCCTCCAGCAGCCTCTCATAACAGCAAGCTCGAGTCTGCTGTCTCACTGTGTCCCGCTCGACTCACATCTCAGCGTGGTGATGAGGTTTTAGTGTTGACATACTATACTACGATTGTTTCTGCTCTTTGTTCTATCACATTTATCACAGCAGAATCGACCTTGACAGAAAACGGGTGAAACTTTCGCTTTGTGTGTTTAAGACCCTTATTTAGAGAGAGGCAGTGTGTCACTGTGTGTCATGCGTATTGGTAGTTGCATGTCATCCAACTTTATTTTCTGTTTGCCGTTGCAGAAAAATAATCTTTCTTAAAAATATCTTAATTGGATTTATTTTGGTTTATTTATTTATTTTTGTGCATTTTAATGGGAACAGAATTGTACCCATAGAATACTCACTGAGCAGAACAATGCCACAAATCATGGCATTTAATTTGTCCCCAGATGGGCTTTTATAAAAAAACAAATGCATACATAGTGCAATAAAAAGGACAATAAAAATGTAATAAAATACATATGCAAATATAGAAAGCAGACAACCAACTGAAAGCAAGGATCATAATAAAATTGCAATAAAAGACTTCACCCCTGGCTGCATGCCTGATTATTCTATCTAAGATTAGAGATTGTTTCAGCTTCGGTTTGAAATGATCCAAATTAAAAGGCTGTCTGTCTAAGTTAGGTGAAAAGTAAAGGACTGTGGTTGTTCTGCGCAGCTTCTAGATGTGAATATGAAAGTAGAAACCCTCTCAGATTCTTCCCTGGACGGTGGTGGAGAGTAATGGCATACATTTACTGTGCTTAAGAGCCATTTTGAGATGCATGTGCATTTTTTGTGTACAGTATTTTCACTTTTATGCTTTTACTTTAAGGTGCTGTGACACTAAATAAACATGCCTTGCCTAAAAGGGATACTTTGCCGATTTTCGACCAGCTTTGTACAGAGAATCTGAGTGAACTTGGGTAAACTTCCCTCCAACTTGCCAGTGCCCACATCTCCCTGCTCATTTGCTGCAAAAATCCGCATATCATCTGGTGGATTTGAGCTGACTTTTAGACTGCTGCTTGAACTACAGATGGTAGTAAGCCTGTCACCACGGTCACTGCGAGTACAGAGGATTTAGAGAGAGGCCCGCTGCTCTCTGTCTTCCACTTTCTTAAACTCAGACCAAACACCAATCAAACTGTAAAACTAGACAGTGCTGATCGAATATATTCTGGAAAAATATTTTAGTGCACTGTTTGGCTGTAATAGGAGAATTTGTGAACAAGAGGTAGGCGCCATACTGTTTTCTGTGTTAAACAGAGGCAGAAAATACTCAGCTCAAACAACAAAGCTAAGCTGTGTTGATCAAGTATGAACCAAGATTCTCTTACTGCGTCGCCTGTTTCTTGCTTCAAATTATGTCGGTAACATATTTTAACTTGTTCTTTAAGTGCAAGTTGGGATTGTTAATTCTTCTTCTTCTTTTTGGCAACTTGGCTTTCAAGATCCTCTAGCTGGGACTTTATGGAAGTCTCTTTCTGCTTCCACTCCTGCTCTTTCTTCTGCAGCGTCTGCTTGAGGACCTCTGTGGCCTGAATGAAGGATGACTGTCCTCTTGCCACTCGGTGAGATGATTCTCTAGCTGCTGCTCAGCCTTCTTCAGAGCAGCCAGGATGGTGTTGTTCTTGTGCTTCTGCCTATCAAGCTGGGCCACATAAACAGCTCTGGATTTCTCCATCTCTTGCAGCAGGGAGTTTTTGTCCTGCTGCCACTGGAAATTTTTGATGTGGATTTTCTGATCTGCCTCCTTCATGGCAGCCATGAGGTTAATATTCTCAGGTTTTTGCTTGTCCAGCAGCTTAAAGTCATTCTGAGCTGTCGTTGCTGATATTTCTTAGCTCTGATGTCAGAGTTTTGATGCCTCTCTCTTCAATATCAGAGTGGACATGTGCTTGAGCTTCATCCAGCTGGGCTTTCAGGCTGAATATATCTCTCTCATGACTCCACTGGTTATTGTCCTCTCTGTGTTCTTGGAGCTGATAAAGGAAATTAGCCAGCGATTCCTCTTGGATCTCCAAGAGGGCTCTCCCCTCGGATCAACTTTGGGAGAGGCCCCGCTGGCTGTCCTCCAACTCACCCTTTATTTTTTGTTCTATGGAATGAAGGTAGACATGAAAAGGTGGATCGAACTTCAGTTCTTCCAGCTTTGTTTTCTGCTGGACCTCCGTGTTTTTTCTCCTGGCATCTTTGTTTCCTTTGAAATTTGTCTCTAAACCAAACTTGGGCCTGATTGAAATATGTATCTAAACTAAACTTGTGTTGGGTTTTTATAGATTCCCAACATTCCCACAGATGCACAATGTCATTTTGGATTCTACGGCTGTGTCTGAAATCAGTCACTACTCACTATATAGTCCGTTATATAGTGATTTTGTAGTGCTGTCTGATTGTTTAATTGGTATTATTATACCCTATATAGAAGACTCAGAGTATCCCACAATGCATTGTAAAAAGTAGTGTACAAGCAATGGACACTAACCAAGCACTATATCCCATCATGCATTGCGCTGAAAGAACAGACAGACTGTTAGGGGACGGACACAGAGAGATGAGAGGAAAGACTGCAGCCTGTCGTAACCTACAGTTACTTTTCAGATTAAAATTTTACGTACAAAACAGATGATCAGTGTATAAAATACAGTGCTTTATTTTAAAGTTAAAACTAGCTCATCCTCAACCAACTACAACATTAATGTGCTACTTACTTGTAAATGCATCAATGATAATGAGCCAAAAATATAATAGGGTCCCTTATGCATAATGACTACTTCTGATACTTAAAATACACTTCAGTGCTAATCAGGGCTGTGACTAATGATGATTTTCATTACTTATGACATGTTTATGTTTATGAAATGTCTGAAATTTGTGAAAAACTACCTGTCACACCCTCTCATAGACCAAGAAGACAACTTCACGTCTTATCTTGCTTAAACAAAGGTCCAAAACCAAAAGATCTTCAGTTCACAGTGGTGTATAGAGATCATTAGCAAATCCTTTCATTTGAAAAGCTAGAAGCCGAGAATATTTTACATTTTTCACAATATTTTTGTTTGAAAAGTGACAGACAATCAATTATCAGCGTAGTTGCAGATTATTTCACTGTCGACTAATCCCTTATTAATCTCATCTGCATTGCTAATATATCTGTACTACATGAGTAAATTATTTGAGTACTTCTTTTACCACTATCCCAGCATAGATAAAAGTTAAAAAATATACACCTAAGTAACTAACCCTGAGAGGTTTCATTGTGTCACTGAGCACCGTTAGAGCCTGTGCACTGGCTCACCAGTTTATGGAGACCATGGGAATTATACTGATTGCTGAAGGACTTTCTCTTCCTTGTGTCCAGGAGACTGTTAACAGAACGTACTGTTTACTGTAATGAACTGGCCAGTCAGTGTTCAGTGCTCACACTTCTTATCTGTGTCCTCAGTCAAGAGGAGGAAGAGACATGTGGCCTCATGTCATTTGTGGCCTGTTGGGAAATTGTAATGGAAATGTGATAAATGGCTGCATGTCAGTATAACCTCATTGTTGCAAGCTAGCTGATGTTGTCATTACTTAAAAGCGCCATGCCAAGTTACATGTAATGTTTAATCCCTCAGCAGTTGATTAATGTTGTTCTGCTATCGCGGAGGATGGCGAGCGGCAGAGTCCGCTTTCCGCTGAGGCCACGGGACTCGCTGTATCGCGGGTCCTAATTTAGTCAGATGATTGTTTCTGCATCCTCTCAAGCTAATAAGAGCTTATTCAGTCTTTAAATGACTGGAAGTCTTCAGGCTTATTTTTGCCACTGTTACACTACCCTCCCCATGTTCCTGTTATATAACTGATTGATGCTTTATAAGAGCGCACTGCACATATTTAGGCAGGGTAAATATAATTATATCCACTGCCAGTGAATAGAGGGTCTTGGTGCGTGGCCAAGAGTGACTTTGTCCATCATCCATTTGTGCTGATGTTTGATGTTTGGTGGAGGCACACAAGCAGCAAGGTATTCTATAATATGGAAATCTAAAAAGAAACACAGCTTTGGTTTCAAATCTGCAAGATTTAAATCAATAAATTAAATTCAGTAATTAAAAATAAAATAAAAACAGAGTTTTACTACTTTGATGTTAATTTGGTAACAGATTAACTTTAAATGCTTTATAAGCTGGTATTTGTTGATTACATGTTCTCTGTTAATTTGTTTGTGTGATAAAGAAGTATGATATTAAAAATAATATATACTATCTCTCTCAGTGGGGGACCCCCTCCATCTCCTGAAATCAAGTTGAAAGTTCTATTTAAAGTGCTTTATGACACTTACTGATACTTTATAGTCTGATACCGCTTTGAAAGCAGCCAAAAAACAGCAGAAACACTATTATTACAAAAACGTTAAATTAATATGCACTGCCATTTAAAAGTTTGGCACTGCCTGTTATATTGCCCAAAGAAAAAGAATTACGACTCAAACTTCTTCAGTCGATGTCCCCACAGTGTTGCATGACAGAAAAGAATATGGTCGGAAGCATTTTCCCCCAAATATCCATCAATTTTGAATTTGTTTTTCAGTCCAGAAAAGTGTAAGTGACACTCAATCATTATTGAACCACAACGGTTGCGAACAGGCTCTAAATCTTTTGGGAGCCTGTTTTTCTTGGGGCCCTTTGCAGTCTACTCACTGGTTAGATTGAATGGGTTTAAACTGTGATTGGTCAGTCCATAGCATGTTCAGCTATTATACTCTGATCCAGTTCCAATAGTGCTAACCCAAGACTAAACCTCCATTTCTATTTGGAGGTTTTCCTAAAGCAAATCCTTTATACAAAATACCATCTATTCGTAAAGAAGACTTTCTACAACCTTAAAGCATTAAAGACAATTCACACATAGAGCAGTCCTCTCAGCTGTCTGACTGTACCCAATCTAGGAGAGCAAAGGCATAAGAGAACAGAGGATAAATTACTCTAGTGCCAGAGGTGTGTGACTCAGTCTCTGACTCTGAGACTTTGGCTGTGACATACTTGAAGCTCTGCTGTAGAGATGTTTAACAACACTGATTTGATTGGAGGCGTTTTAAGGACTGTAGCTGTTGAGTCGTCCTTGAGTTACTATTGTCAGCTGAATACCAATTATTACTTGCTCGCTGACTCTTCCAGGGCCTTTTGCTGGAGTGTGTGGCTGTGACCATGCAACATTTTGTCAGTACACAAGGTCAGATTTCTGTCTTCTTAGCCAATCTCAGCTGCAGACCGCTGTATGTGTGCAAACCCTGGTGTTGCATACAGTGCTGAAGAGTCTGGTCCTGTGTTTCTGATGTACTCCCCTGGCGCTGAGCTGAACCGAGCGCTGAGGAGGCAGGGTGACCTTGGTGCGTTGCAGAGGCTGCCAGCGTGATTATGGCAATTCCCAACCCCCCCCCCCTCATCCCACCCCACAGTCAACTCTTCCGAGGTGACACCGATCTTACTTCCTCCACAACCAACCCCTGCAGCCTCGCTGATAACAACACCGAAGAAGATGAATATTTCTACTGTAATGCAGCCTAATTGAAGGTAGCCCATTTGTGTGAAGCGAGCCCACTGTGTTTATGGGCGTCTATTTGCATCTACTGCGTGAAGCCAATTCAGGACGGCAATATTGGTTGCAGGCGCTCTGCTGGAGGTAGAGAGGAGGCTATTTCTCTGCTCGGTTTAAATTACATTTACTTTGGTGTTTAGTTTCAAGGTTCTCTAATGAAGAAGCACATCACGCTCACTGTAGCCATCACTGTGGCTTCATAACCTTGAGCACAGGAAACGATTTCATGCTCTTTTTCATTGGGATGTAGAATTTGAGTAATTTCACTGAAGGTCAGCTATTGTGCTTGTTAGCTGAAAAGCAGTCGTGAGTGATAACCGCTTTGGTCGTGACAAGAATACAGCTTTTTGTGGAGCAGCATATCTTACAGCATACACAACTTCGGGAGCGTTAGACATATTTGGATGTACACTTACTAATTTCTAATTTTTTGTCTCTTTGCTTCTTCAGTTGAAGGCATGCCCATATGCCCACACACACTCACTGGGATCAGATATGATTATCTTTTTTCACTCAAGGTTGGTGCTGTGCTGAGCAGCCTCCTCTCAGCAGCTCGGATGTGACTTGTGGAGACTATTGATTTTTCCTGATGCCCCCTGGGCTCTGGAGTAGCATAAATATTATCATATTTTTCCCCTTGTGGCAAATTTGGACAGGGCCGAGAACTGTTAGAATAAACCAAATCAATCTCAAAGGAAACCAAGGGCAAGGTGTGTTTACAGTGGCCATGTTGGCACAGTGTGAAATTGATGAATTGTATCCGTTCTCCGGGCCGGAGCCTGGCATCAACCACGCTGGCTGTTTTCATATAATGTAGAGAAGAGAGGGTCTGATTTATGCTGTGTTTTGACTTTGGATCCTTGTTTCTCTTGTTGAAGTTGTTTGTCTAATGATTGGCTTTGACTGCAGTGAATGTGTGTAGTGTTTTGTCACTTTGAGGATGTTGACAGTTTGGATGCTCCTCCGCAGTTTGCACATAAACTTTTCAGACTCCGTCTTTCCCTTTGCATCATCTGACGGGGTTTTCTTCCCTCCCGCCCACCCACGCTCCACCCGGGCACAAGGAGATGGATGAAGATGTTAGATTGGATGAGGACTGATTGCACGTCATGCTGCTCCACTTTAAGGAAAGCATCAGTGATAGAGATGATATTTCCCTTATCTCTTTCTGTCTGGATGACACAGACGAGTCCATCTCCTTCCCAGGTGGAAAATATCTTTAATAGAGCTCCCCCAGTCTGACAGCACCATTATAGTTGAAATGAAGCTTTGAAATGGTAGCCACTCTATTAAATGACATTTGAATCTATGAGCTTTTCAAATAGTCTATAAAGTAGACAAAAGACCATGTGACAGATGGTCTGCCTCCAGCTGAGTCACCCTGACATTTACTTATTTTTACTCCACTCACCTGTCAGCTCATATACCAAAAGTAAAGTAAGTTGCCTTCCAAAATCAAAAAATAGAAAAATCATGTTAATTACGCACGAAGCAAGCGCTAAAATGATCAATTAGTGTGCTGCTACAGAATTCTTGGGAAACTATTTTGATAATTAATACATTGTTGAAGTCATTAATTAAAAAAAAAAAATATAAATATAATCGGACATTGTTAGGCTTTGGATTGTTGGTCACCTCGGGCTTTAATTGTGATGGCCGTGCCATAAAATAGCCAATGTTAGCTTGTTGTGATATATTGATATTGTTATATGTGTTAGCTGATAGCTAATGGGAAATTGAGTTTAAAACCCAGTAGTGATCAGCCTATAATGGGCCTTTCCAACTGTTTCCTGACACGTAATAAACCAAATGACGAATCGCTTCATTCCAAAAATGATTTTGATATAATTGTTATATGCACCCCGACACAGAGCGACATAATTATGATGTTCTGTGTACATTGCATTGATGAGAAACATCATAATTATCGGGTCAAGCATGTTGGTAGCAGTTATGAACGCCAACATGTTTCCTCCTGTGAGACAGGTCAAATAACAACATCCACATTCAGGTGGCGTCACATAACACTATCACCATGTGTGAAGCTGTGTCTGTGTTCCTTTAAATACAAAACTCAAAGTTTCTTGTTGAATTTTTGGCAGACAGTTAGCAGTTTCCCAACTTAAAGAAAACCTGGGCAAACAAACCACAGTGTGGACTGATGTATTTGTTACATAATGCATTTTTAATTTGTGTGTGTGGGTGAAAAAACTATTTTCAAGGAACAAGTACAAACATCTCCCTCATGATTAGCTAAATAACAGAAAGTAGAGCCCTTGTTGTCAGAGAAAAAATAAGTAGCTATGTTCACACTACGAGCGACACAGCAGGTTACAAGTCATTTTCAATGGAAGCAGGTGACATGAAGCTACAAACCGACGCCCGACACTTGAAGCTAAACTTGTAGCTGGGCTTTTTTCTGCTGTGTTATTTAGTTAGCTGATGCTATGCTAGCTGTCTGTCCATTGTGTTGCACATGGTGATGCAATGGAGTGGCAAAATCTGATGTTAAAACAGGGGCTCAGAGGCTTAGTCGAGGTTCTCTGTTGCAAGTAGCAGACACACACAAGTCCATACAACATAGCAGCGTCAATGAGAGACTGGAGCAACTTGTCAGCCACATTTAGCAATAATGTAGCTGGTCACACCATTGCTGTGTCATCTGTAATGTGAGCACAGCATGAGTGTGTGTTCTATACTGAGAAATAGAATGAATAGAAAGGACATTGAACTGTTTGTCATAGTCATTTGACAAATACAAAAGGAAAGTGGCAATTTTTGTTTGTTGTTAGGGTGACAAGTGTGTCACCCAGGCTAGTTTAAGAAATCTGTTTTGGCCTGTTCTTACACCTGGTTCCTTATAAACAGAAAATGCACTCCACACACCAATCCAAGTTTCTCTCCTTCACCAAACTAAGATTAACCATAGCTTAATTACCTTGTTAACTCATCATGAATAACACTTAATTCAAACTGGACAGAAACTACATTAAAAAAATAAACAAAAAAAAACCATCTCATTTGGTCTTGTTAGTCAACTAGTTACTTCGTCTACTGTTCCTGCAAACACCAACTCTGGTTTGGTTGAAATAAACTCTTTATTCACCAAAATGTGAAAATATGTTGATCTACATGTTGTTTATCCCCGCTGCCTCTCTCTGCCTCTCAGCTGTCTGCTGAGCAGCTGCGCTCACTTGATCTTCTGAGGCAGCTACAGTACATAATGTTTCAACAAACATGCAATTAATAGCAACTAAATGAAGAAGGAAATAACAGTTATGCTAATATTTTAAAAGTAACAGATAAGTTATTTGAAAAAAATACTGTTCACTGTACACTGCTCATTTGGTTATTAACATAAAACCTCACCTCAGGGAGTTAGCGACCTTCCACAGATCAATTTGTTTATACACAGAAGTTTATAGTCCTTTAGAAGTTAGCCTGCAGCAACGGTTGCAGTGACAGCAGTACATATAAAAAAGGCCGCCACTCTGACCATCCTGCTTCATTGATTTGAAAGGGAATGTCCGTTCTATTCTGGTTTTATTTCTGTGGTTGTGTATCACCCTTCCTCATGCACTCACTCCCCCACTCCTTCCATCAGTCTTCCTCTCTCCTTATTTGTGCTTAGTAAATAAATCTGATCAGGCATTTCCCCAGTTTATTAGCCAACAGAGGCAACCCTGTGACTGCAAGAGTGCTGACTGCAGCACATCTCCGCGCAGGGCCACAAGATTTAATGCATACAGGATAGAGCTGTCTGAGGCAAGTGTAACGACCTATTCCGTCATTTAGGTATGCAGACGTGTTGATCCCACAGTATCAGCGGGTAGAGGTTTCCCTTACTGTCTGTGTGCTGAGCTTCTGTTGGAATATCTTACCGTTTCACAAGGGAAAAAAAAAATTGTTAATCTTCATGGACTCAACAACAGTTTATCTTACAAATTCTTTCATGTCTCAAAATAAAACATGACAAAATAAATTTCAGTAGTCTTTTCTCATAGCTCGTACCAATAGACTGAATAAAGGATTAAAAGCACAGCAGTGGGTTGCCAGATTTGCTTGTATCTGATACTGATCAACTCACCTGAATAAATAAACACACATTGTCCTTTAATTGTCCTCTCCTGAGTAGTTTATCTGCTGACCAACCAAGAAATGCAAATCAGTGCATAATAATGTTCTCAGACATACTTCTGGTAGACATCTTTATAAATTAAGTGTTAGATGATATGTAGTTTTGCTCCTGAATTTCTGACTAACGCTGCTTTTACGTAGAATCAGACAGATGGTAGGCAGCAAACAAGGCAAAAACATCAGTGATCTGGACAATAAAACCTTTTTTTCATGTATTTTAATGACAGTCACAGTTGCAATAAAACATCATACATGTTTCGTTTGGCCATCCCTCTATTCTGTTGGACTGTTTTGTGTTTATTTTTCCTGTGCTGTCCGTGCTTCTCTCTGTCTACCGTCTGCCTGATTCCATGTGAATGTAGCATAAACCCCATGAGAACGAGACATGTTTACACTATGCCATCTGCCCTTTAAAGCCTCTCTTATCAATACATTTTATATTACAAAGAGTCAGATGACTGTGCGGAATGTGAAAGGGGTCACTTGCGGTGATAAACCTGCCGAAAAATATCCTCTGACTCAGTTCTCCTCAGCTCTACTGAGCTTTCTATCTCATTGTTTTGGTTTTCCAGCCCCCAACTTATTTTGGTGCGGTCTCACCGCTCTCCTCGGGGTTGTTTACAGACGCAGCAAGATCTGTTTTTAGCAAGAAAGCTCTGATAAACCGACTGCACGCTACCTGACCAGCTGCAAACAACAGACAGACAAAGTTTGCAGTGAACTGATGAACAATGCCAAGCATTTTCGCAGCTAAACAGCCAAAATATTTCCCTCAGGAGTTGATGAAAACCAAACAGAACTAAAAAGAGAGTGAATATTGGATTTACATTTGTTGGGTCGCCTGAAGCGCTCCTCCAAATGAGTGCTGCTGATGTTTCTCTGTGTGAGCTAGATGTGTAAATAGTCAACTGCTAAAATGTTCCCCATATCGGCTTTATAAGCTGAGTATGTGTCAGTGTTTACAGCTTGTTGTACTGCCTTCAAAATATCAATTAATGCAGGTTTTACTTTTATTTCCCTCCTCACACCAATTAGTAACTACATTACCTATTCAAAGACAAGTTATGGATATAAGACACATACACCAGAGAGACTTACATGCACATGAATGCTTAATTTTTGATAGAAAGCACAGGCAAAGATGATTTAATTTATTCATCCTTAAATCCTGTGTTGCCTAATTTTATCCTAGACATCTACCGCCATTTAGACATCCTTTAAACATCTGCTCAACATCATTTGATCATTAAAAATCAGCCACATTTCTCCAGGACTCTCCATAGACTGTAAATAGTCCCAGTAATCACAGTTGATAGCTACCCACATATACAAACTCTAGAAAGCAGACACTGAAAAGGTTTCTAAGTGTTTGTGCAGAGGCATATTTTCCAAGGATTAGAGGATTTTGTTTTATTGCAACATTTACTGTGCTCTAGCGCAGCCTCCACTGGAGTGGCTACAGAGCGGCGCAGCCTGAGGCACTGTCAAACCCTGGCCTTGGATCAACTTACCATCCCTTGTCTGCACCTTATCCCTGAGAGACTGAAAAATACAAAGTTGACCCATAGCTTAAGGGCAGCCTGGAGTAACAGTAATGGTGTGGCAAGTTTGGTTTGACAGCAAGGCTCAGTTCTCAGAGCTGCATTGGGGATTATACTGCGGTAGATAGAGTATAGCCCTGAGTGTGTGTGGTTGACTTATACTTCACACAGAGTACATCATTTTTACTGTCTACACTGCAGTGCACTTGTGGATGTTGCAAGCTCACAAAAAGATTTGAGGATGTTGATGATGACTTGAGGATGGCAACAATAAATAATCTGTGCATGAGATGGAATGTGTCAGCTCCACGATGAAATAATCGTACACCTCACATCTCAGCTCCTGCTGAGTGTGAGAATCCTAAATCTTAAATCCCCCCTAAGCAGGAGAGCCCACATGACAGGACTGTTTAATATTCATACTGTATCTGGGAGCCTCTCACCAAAGCAGAGTGAGCAGGAGGAGAGAGCAGTTTGTGTCCTCCCTGTGGAGCCCGTCTCTTCCTCTGAGCCGGAGGTCTTAGGTTGTCTTCTTCTCTTCACCCACAGATGGTGGTGTCACATCCCTGACGAGTGTCTCGGAAGAAGAGGTGGTCTTGGCTGGTGTTAAAGTTAGAAACCAAACAGCCCACTGCATTGCCCTTAAAGCTGCTCTAATCACAACTTATTTTAATATTGGATCAGGTTACTGTGTGTAATGTGGTCGAGGGTATTCTCAGAGTCTGCAGTTCTCCTCAGCTAGTAGGAGTTGTAAATTATTGTGTTTAGCCTGTTATAGTTTTACAGCCCGTTACTTAACTGTTATGATTCATAGCGACCACTTTCATAGTATTGTTTTCAAATTCAGTGAGCAGCTCTTCTCAATGAAAAAGCTCTGAAAGCTCACTCCAGAGAGCGGCCAGACAAATCTATCTTAAAGAGACAGCTCATCCCAAATTCACTTTGCTAAAGCAGTAAAATAAATTCATAAAATTGTATTAGTTAATTGTACTGAATCTTTAAGAGCAGCAAAATACTAGATTTAACCTAAACTACTATATTACCATAACTTAAACCCAAGTAATATTTCTCATATCATTCTATCAATATTTCATCAATATCTTGCAGCTCCACTGCTCTGAAGTAAAAAACAAACTGAGAAAAAGTTGTGAGGCTCCAGAAAAGACTAAAAAAGACCAACTCAGATGCTCCAATTCAATTTTTCCTTTACTTTGAAGAGATCAGAGACCACATACTGTACACTACACTGTGTAATTGCAATTTCGTGGAACTACTAAAAATGGGGCACTGCGAATCTTCTCAAATCTTCAGCTGAAGCACCAACCTTCACATGCCCCATAAAGCCACATAAAATAGCCCACAGGTGTCGACAGAGCGGCGAGATGAATGACTCAGGAGCGCGCTCTGATTACCATCTGTCTTTCCATGATCATCACTGCCACCACGGGCTGACAAGGCGTTCTTTAAGAGACGATGTTTACTTTGTGCGGTCCCCAGACACACACACAGAATATGAATGTTACAACATGCATTATAGATCTGAGATCACAACTCCAGCAAACCCCAACTGTGATTAAAAAGAGGCTGTTTTGTTTTATCAGCCCTCTCCGCTTCCCTTATCAGCTCATTTGCATAATTAACAGTGGCTGACGCCGTCCTCGCGAGCAACTGCAACTGTGATTTCTCCTGCTTGGAATTCTGTCCTACTTCACAGTGTCACTGCAACCCCCTTTTTACCTGCTGAATGCAGTGGCAGGTGCACCGGGCTGCATTCAGGATTATTTCTTTATACGCCTTCAACACACACTGACTCTGCTAAAAACAGCTGCTGGCTACAGACTCCACAGTTCATATCTAGGCCCGTTTGTCTGACATCTTTTTGTTTTTCTCATTAATAACTGACTAATTAATAATAGATATTTTCTGCACAACAGTGGGCATAGAAAAACATTTCTTTTTGTAACATTGAGAACACACACACAGCAAGGTGCACTGCAGACCAGCGCCATCAGAATTCAATCATGTCACACAACTCAATATAAATCCTTGTGCACACTGCTTCATTCACCAAATCTTTTCGGCTGTCTTGCCTTTAACAGGGTGGCAGCCATGTGACCTATAGATCACCAGAGATAATGAGAATATAAACAATATTACCATCATCCTTTTTAAGTAAAATACCATCTACAAAATAGAAAAATTCCAATATTTTAACCACCTTTTCAGAATAATTCTTTAGCAAATACATTTTTCATTATAACCCATCAATGAGCAAAACAACTGAATATCTATTTTTCAATACAAAGCAACACCTTTTGTGTTCTTAAAACCTCATTTTTCAAATTAAATACATCATTTTCAAATCATTTCCATCTCTTCTCGTCCCGGACTCGACCACATTTTTACCTTGTCTTTTTTCAGTGTCAGAAAAAAAGGATTTAGGATTTTATTTCAAGACCGGTCAAGACAACAACTGCGAGGATATAACTAAATTGGCTGCGCAAAAATGGAGTGTTGAATAAAGATGGTTTAGCAGATTTCAGCTCCTTACTGTTTGTTTATATTTCTTAGCTCAAAGAAAACAAAGGACAATTCCCACACATGAAATTCACCTCCGCAGTGCCTTTTGATTATATTTTGGTACACTTACACTGTATACAAGGCGATCAAAGAGGTGAATAAAAAGGGATCTTTATTTGTTTTCTGTGGGCGTTTGTATGGCAATGTGCATCTTTCTGATCAATTTGAGGAGTGCCAACTGTGTGGTTTGCATGCTCCACATTTTATTGCAAGTGTGTCATTCAGTGTGGGACTCACACTAGTCTTGTCTTGGTCTCGATACACTCTGGTCTTGGCCATGACTTGGTCTCAGTTTAGGTTGTCTTCACTGCAACACTGCTTTATATTTATAAATAATCCCCTTTTTTTATTTTACTATTAACTTTTTTATAGTTCAAGATATTTCAGTCTTTTTACTTTCACATCCTTGTGTTCATTATCTTCATCTGTAGCGTAGGGTTATATGGGGTCAGGGGTGTCAAGGATAGGCCATTTGACAATACTCCAGAAACTCTCTCTTTTTCACAGAGTAATATTGACAGGTATGAAAGAGTCAAAACTGTTCTATGGTTTTTGTTGTGTTAACAATAGTGATGTCAGTTTGATTTTGTCAAGTCAGGGCTATGGAATATAAAAATCAGCCATAATTTCTCTCTGCATCTTAGCCTTTCTTACCCTCAGGTGTGTGCATAGACTCCAGGTTCTTTTTAAATCACAAAAGGTAAATTATTGCTCATTGTATTGGCATCAACCATGAGAAGCAGGTAACTATCAGTTATTGGTCTTGGTTGAAAAAGATCCACATTGTGTGTCCCATTGATGTGTTAAGATGAAACACTTCCAAGTACTTAAACACATCATCAGTAAATTATCAGTTGTAAGCCTATCAGCATGCACTGACCTTCAGTATTTATACGTTTGAATCTATGGTAGTGGAGGCCGTTTGAAACCTCCATAGAAAAGAATGTCAAACAGCTTTACTCTTACATATAGTATGAATGGTAGTCACCCACATAATGCAGAGAGGAAACACTTCACAAACCAGTGGATCTTTAGAATCTAGAAGAAGATGTTTTTGCATTTTCATATACATTGTCTACTTTCATTCAACCACCAGAGTGCGGCCTCAGAAGCTAATTATGGAAGCTTAATTAGCAAGCTAGAGGCCAATATTATAGACCAAAATATATTTCAGCGATAAGGTATGTTGTTAGGTAGACTGTGTCCCAATTCGATACTGCATACTAATTCTACAGTATACTCTATATATTAGTTGTCATAACATACAGTTTAGCATGTATGCACAAAGAAAAGCAAATACCATTTTATACGAACAGGAAATGACAAACAACACTTTAAAAATTCACATATAGATGTCAAAATGTTTTTCCGAATATTTAAGACTTATTTGAATATTTTCTGACAGATGGATGGTTAAAGACCCTTCTCACAGTTAAAGTCCACCTACACAGGTGTTTTAACTTGTTACCTGATTCGACCTCTTTTCCAGACTGTGTTGGCGTGTACAGACTATGCTGGATTGACAGCTCCTTCAGTCTCTTGTTAGTTTTGTTACACATGTTGGAGTGGGACAGTTTATGGAGTTATTACTGTTAATAGTTCATAGAGTTTGGTGACGTGACCTGACAAGAGGTCTAATTAACCAGAGGAACTGGAAACACCTGTGTGCACAGCCTGTAAGTGCTCAATATCAAATGACAGAGGTGTGGACTCAAGTCATGTGACTCAAATCACAAATTTGATGTCCTTAGACTCGATTTGACAAAATCATAACAAACCTGAAACTCAAATTGATTTAAACAAATAATAGCCCGGGCTATTGTTTGAACAAATTAATACAAATTCAAAAAGCTTTCATGATTTTGTGAATGTCATTTTGGTAAAGAGCACATTATGACTTGTTTAGGACTTGAACCTCAAATTTTAGGACTTGGGACTTGCCTGTCTTGACAGAAGACTTGACTTGGGACTTGAGAACAACGAGTTGTAACTTGCAAAATGATAACTTGGTCTGTCAAATAAATGCTTAAAAAATATCCTTT
The DNA here is from genome assembly GCF_041903045.1 of Epinephelus lanceolatus. NCBI lineage: Eukaryota > Metazoa > Chordata > Actinopteri > Perciformes > Serranidae > Epinephelus > Epinephelus lanceolatus. Next base: position 16,976,973 of record NC_135754.1, on the reverse strand, counting down.
ATACATAAAAAAGCATCTATTCCTTTAACAAGCATGTGTAAGTGAGCAGTCACTTTACAGTATAGCATGTCAAAACGTTCATTTTTTTTTTTATCACTGCTGTACTTTTCATGTTATAACTTTTTAAACAGCACATTTGGCCTGTGTCCATATTCACATATCCCAGATTACATTTTGCTCATGAAGCATCTTTAAAGCACACAAATTGGAAATTATCCTCTTCAGCGGGCCTCGGCTGTGTTCTCCTGGCCTCGCTTTGATCAGAGATCATTTTAAGATGGCCTTTTTTTAATTGCAGCATCCTGAAGGAAAATCCAATTAGGAAATATTCCATTTCAGTTCTTTACCATTTTGATGTAATTAGTCAGCCGCAGTTTTAGCAGACTGCTTACATAGCAAAGCCTGAATAATACAGTGCACGACACAGAACATGTGTGTGCCTTTGTGTGTGTATGTGTGTGTGTGCGTGTGTGTGTGTGTCACATTTATTCTAGATGTAAATTTAAAGGGCATGTGAAGGTCAGCTGGTGTAATACAGTCGCCACGAACAGAGGCTGATTTTTACTCAAAGATTTTTTAGAAAAATGCTCCTGGGAAGGTGACTTGTGCTGCTGCCTGATGAGTAATCTGACTCTCCCTTTGTTTTTCCCCCTCTGCTTTAAAATGCTGTCCTTTGCTCTCTCTCCTCCTAACAACACACACACACACACACACACACACACACACACACACACACACACACACTGTTCTCCCTGCATTGCGTGCTCTCCCTCTCTAATGTCTGCACTCCTCATCTATCTCTCTCTCTGTGTCTCTCTGCAGGCTCGCTGACTGTGTCCATCACCGACATGCGTGCTCCAGTGGTGGGGGGCTCCGGAGGGGTCTACGCTCTGTGCTCAGCGCATCTGGCCAACGTCGTCATGGTAACTGTCATCATCGTCACCTCCATTGTTGCGTCTGTAAGCGGTTTTCAGTGGAGACGAAATGTCAGAGCCGTCCGCATGGTGTGAGACGGACACCACACACTCCAGCCAGCTTCCAGGGCTGCACGCTCATGTGTTTAATGCTCTGCTTTGTTAAAATATATATTTTATAAGATAGATGTTTGTTGGGGCTTTTCGCTGCAACACTCGGATCACATCGATGTGATAGTTTTTATTGCCCAGCAGCTTTTGGAAAAGTGCCACTGAATATTCCATGTGACCTCTTTAGAGAAGCATTTTGAACTCGAGTAGCGTACCCGACCGTAACATGTTTTCACTGAGCTCGTCATCTGTATCAATGAATCGGAAGTGAACTGGTATTTCAGACATTAATTATTAAATCGGTGTTTATTTATGTCCACTGAAAAACAAACAAGCAGTGGATTCCCTTGATACAGTGATACAGTTTGTATGTGTTTCTGTCACAAGGTTTAAATGTGAAATGCCTTCTACATTCTCTTCAACTCTCGAGGCGGTGTTACATCTGACGAATCACTTTAACTAATGTTGCTGTTCACTGTGGGCAGCAGAGATGCCAGCAGGGATCAAAATCAAAGTGCACTGACGGGCCCAAAGCAAAGACATGTGTAACTGTAACTGTGTGCTTGTAGCAGCTAACAGACAGTTTATTTGGTCTGTTACGCTTGATGCCTTTGTTGCTGGGGAATCCTTTAATGCACGTCTTAGTTCTGCTCTGATGAGTTTTTTATTTTTTCTTCTAGTTTGTATTTTTGAGGGAAATCTTGAAAACCTCGTCCAGTCTCGACCCAGTAAATTCCCGGCCATCTGCCATCAAGCATCATCATCCGTTTCACTCAGCAGACATTTTCAGGTTCAGTGAAGTTTGGAGATGTGCTGCTGTGGACGTGACTCCCCAGAAGTCATGCAGCTCCTGCTAAATTGTCAGAATACATCTTGGAACCATGTAGCGTGCAAATCCAAGTCTTGACATTGCACCTATATCTTACATCTTGATGTTTTTAAAGATGCAGGATTTTCCTAAAAAAACAGTGTATAGACTCATACAGAAGTAATGCTTCTCATTCATCACTTATGACCCACTAGAGGTGTGTGGTTGTGTATTTTTTTTGCAGAGACCCTGCCCTCTGCCTGTGTTTTCTTATTTTCCTCTTGTTTTCTGTGCTCGGGACGTTTATGGGCATGTAACTCCACAGCACGCAAGAGAGTTAGCATTCTTAGCATCTCTTTACGTATTGAGTTTTTACATTTGTGTCCTCTGTGCTCTCTCTTTCAGTCTCTGAATGATCCCTTGCACCTCACACACATACGTCAGGTTACCTCAGCAATTCTCCGTTTCAGTGTCAGCAGCGTGATAACAAGACGTGTAACAGACAAAATTGATTGGCTGTCGTTTGCTTAAAGATCACCCTTCTTCTTGTGTGAGAGATGGAGGCGCATCAAAGCTAATTGCCTTCCATCGGAGAGCAGCAACACCACATCTCACCCAACTTGGACCTCTACAACACCACTGTGTTGACCTCTCCCCTCCATGATACTCATCATTTATTTGTGGAAATATCGTGACACTACATGCACTCGATTTTATTTATATCCTCCCCTGTCTTTAATTTTGGATGGCACTCAGTATTTCTTTTTCTACTGTGGGAGAAGAGGAGCAAAAACTCTCCCTGGGTCATTCCCACAGCTAAGAAGTTATGGAGGGACGTGATTGGTACAATTTTTCATCCCGGGGAGTAAATGTGTTATTCTAAAGTCGGGATGCCATTGTTCTCTTCCCCCTGGAGAATCACAATGGCTATTTATTGGCCCATTCTCCCCTTCTGTTAAATTATCTTAGCCCTAATTAATGGAGTGCCACCGGGCTGGAACCAGTAAGTGGAGAGCAGCCAGGTGTATAATCGCGTCTGTGCGTAATGTAAAGTGCTTCCTCCTCTCTCATATGGATATAGTTTGTCTCTCTTTCAGGTCCAGAGGAGACAAACAGAGTTGTGTCTTCCCAGGCTGTTATTACACTCATATATATGGTTGTTTGTGTCGTGATTGTTTGTGCTGACGGGACACTTTTGCTCTGTGTTGCAGAACTGGGCCGGGATGCGTTGTCCATACAAGCTGCTCCGCATGATCCTGGCACTAGTTTGCAGTAAGTTGTCCAGATTTACTCGGAAAGCCCTGCACTTCTGATCCTGCTGTTGCTATTTATATGTTGGATTTATAGTTCAGTCACTGAGTAGGGAGGGTGTGACCTTTCATTTTCAGCATATCTAATGTGTGCACACCTGTTCATAGTTCAACATGAAGTGTTTATCATCTGTTTCAAAAACCTCTCAGAGCCGAGCAACAGACATGCGGCTCCAGCTTTCTTTATTAATTGCTCAGAGTGAGAGGCTCCGTCATTGGACATGTTGCTTTGTTTTCGAAGCATTTCAGTCATACCACTTGTCCTTTTTCTCCACACGAGGGCCGATACACTGCGACTTTCATTAGTGAGCAATATGTTCCCTCCATCTGTCCCGAGCCTGCCGCCCCCGAGCTGAGAGAGCAGCGAGTCTCTGCTGGAATGTTTTATTTCTCCTCAGTGTTTTACAAACAGGGAATACAGCATTTCTAAATAAAATGTGACACATCGTTTGTGTGAGATACTGTGAAGACTGAATTTACATTTGCTCTGGTTTTACACTCAGTGTGGAGTATTTATTCTAAGGAGAGCAGCAACAAACAAACAAACAAACGGCAAATAACATTTGAAAGCAATTTTTTGGAAGATCCATTTAAATCCTCCTGTGACCTCCTGCTGCCTGCAGAAGTAGACTTTGATAAAAACGCTCACTACATTAGAATAACTCATCTTCAGGCATTGACACAAAGTCAACTCAGTCCTAGGCCCTGTTCTTTATACAAATTACTTAATTTTTTAGAAGGATGATGAAAATGATGTTTTTAATTTTGTGTAAGTGACTGGGAAAGCCAAGTAAAATCAACTAAAAGGTTCACATCAGAAAACATGGCATTTAACCAGGGCCATAATCACCTATTTAACCTTGGGGGGGACCATAGTCAGTTTTGGTATCCTCACAGCTGTGGACATGAGCTGATAATAAAAACATTCTGTCTTTCCTCTCTCTTCCATCGTCCGCAGTGAGTTCGGAGGTGGGCCGTGCAGTCTGGCTCCGCTTCTCACCGCCGCTGCCCTCCTCGGGGCCCCAGCCCAGCTTCATGGCACACCTGTCAGGAGCCGTGGTCGGCATCAGCATGGGGCTGCTGATTCTGCGCAGCTACGAGGAGAGTCTGCAGAAACAGTGCTCCTGGTGGGTCATCATCTTCTCCTTCATCACCTTCCTCCTCTTCGCCATCTTCTGGAACATCTTTGCATATGAGCTGCTGGGAGTGCAGATACCGCCTCCTCCCTGATGAAGGCCCCCCTTGCCCACAGGCCCTCCTCCACATACATACTGACTCCAGCCCTGCTCCAAACAAAGGCTCCCCTTTGACCATAGTTAACTTTCCCATCATCTCTCAAGTTAGTCCCAAATGAAATGATATGAAATCATTCGAAACGAAAAAATCGACCAAGAATCCTTTTTTACAGATACTTTGCAAATCAAAGAAATATGTCTCTTTTATTAAAGAGGGATTACAGTAGCAACAAGTACAGGTGAAAGTTCCTCAGATGCATTTTGAGGAGCCTTTTATCTTTTTATATATACGTTGAAGTCTCATCCACATTACCAGCACTAACCTTTGAGTGAGCATTTAGCCGCCGGGCTCTTCATTTCAGAGGCTTATTGAAAAGCTGTTTCATCGGTTGTTTCTTTGAGTGCATTTTTCATACATGTAAAGAAGAACCTGAGTTGATGACACGTGCCTGTGGTGAAGAAGAAGGGGAATTAAAGGGTGCGGTAGGAGCGGGCTGTGGCGGTGACAATGCTGAAAAAACGCCATGAGAAATTTTCTTTCATGATGTGCAGAGATCAGGATCAGCTGCAGAGATGTCCCTTAAACTAATAGGGTTTTGCTTTAAGTCACTTAAACAGAGTAGATGCTTGAATCTGAGTCCGTTTAGCTGCTTTAAATGGAGATTTAAAGAAGAATTACAGGAAGAGAGTGTTTAAGTCTGGGGGCAGCAATAAAAAAAAATACAGAAGCACCAATTAAATATGATTGCTGGTAAGGTTGTTTTATTTCACAGCCCTGCTGTAACTCACAGGGGTCACTCTGGCTTTTTGCAAAAGTGCTGACACACTGATTGAAATACAAAAAGCAGCTACACACGTTTCCTTCAAATTGAGCTGCTGAGAAGAAGCTCCAACCCGATTATAAGGCATCAGTCAAAATTCTTTATCCCTGAGTCCAAATGGTTTTCCCAGAGCAGTCACAGGAAGAATGGAGGAGAAGGAGTACCTTAATTTTCATCAGTCATTTTCACTTCATGGGGTCTTAAAAAATTAGAAGACATGCGTTTTTTTTAATGGTTTTTTCCATGACACGATACCTACACTGTGGATACAGAAACATATTTCACACAACATAGACAAGACATGAAGATGGGAAATGAAAGTGTGACAGGAGAGGAAAGAAAGAGAAAAAGAAGCTCGTGAGAAAATAACAAGCTGAAGTTTCCTGGATCACTTAAACGAGTGAACTCCTCCTGTTGCTGTGTCAAACTATCCACCGACTTGTTAGGCGCACCGTGTAAAATATGCCATGTCATGCTCTGTGGCTCTCAGCGAGACAAGGACACACACACACGTACACTCACAAACACACACACACCTCTCCTCTTTGTCTGAGAGAGCAGCCACTGCCTGAATCTGTAGGTCAACGTGGACAAACTGAAGAGAAGAATACACACACACACACACACGCACACATACACACTGGCCTCTGCCTGTTCTCGCTCTGACAGACTGAACTGGGGAGGGCGCGGATGTGTCATCACCTGACCTCTGACCTTCGTGTCCCAGAGGGCATTGGGGTCTCTCTGTCAGGCCCAGTCTATACCTCAGTTTCTCATTCTTAGGGACTGTATACTTTTGTAAAGGAATGTACCTATAAAGAAAAAAAAGAGTGTTATTAAGTTGTCCCCGTTTTTCATTTGATAGTGGATGTGTATATTGTATGTTCATAACCAAGAGTATATTTATTTGTATTTTTTTTTTCCCTCTTTGAGGGGGAAAAGAGAAAAGTTTCAAATGGTGCAAAATTAATGCTATGATTGTTGTTCTTCTGATAACTCCTGTATGGCTTTGAAAAATAGTCTATGAGGCAGAATCCCCTGGTTTGTTAGATGACCACCGACGACTCAAGCTCACTTGATTTTATAAATCTTAGTGCTTTACAAAATAAGCCATAGAAAGAACTAACTGGAGAGGGTAAAAGCAGAGGAGAAAAAAACATGTTTGATGGTTTGAAACCTGCTGGTTGGTAGCTTCATTGAAACATTTTTTTGTCTGTGTGAACATAATTTATTCATTGTGAATATTCAACAGGTGAGGTGAAAGAAGACAAACTGTGCAAGTACGAGCCTGTGAACCTCTGGACTGTTGGATATATCATCATGTAGCGGGACACATTTTTACAACTTGTTTCGCCAACTTGTTTGTAGTCAATGCAGCTTAATTTTTTTTCAAGTGCCCACGTCTTCAAACTCTCCCCGGCTCTTCTTTTTTGCAAAATAACAAAGTATGGACAGCGCTCCTGTCGTATATTATCTCCAGAGTGATTCAAGCTTTTTGGAAAGCTGAGGCGAGGATAGCAATTACATTTACTCATGCTACGTTCCATTTTTCAGTCTTTCAATCAATAATTCATTTGAATGTCCACTGGCTGCCTGGAGAAAAAATGTTATGCATTTGCCAATTTTGATAGTTGGCTATAAATACAGTCTTCAGCATTCGCTTCCACGTGAAACTGTCAGTAGTAACAGAAGACTCAGTGTTAAATGAGGAAATCTGTATGAAATAGCCAGAAAAAGCCATTTTCAGATGCATTAAAAAAAGAAAAGATCAGCCAATACGTGGTAGTAATGGATCTTTGATGGAAACTTGTGTATACTAGGGAATATTATTGCTTGGGATAGCAAAGATACATCGATGAATAATGCATACATACCCTGTTAGCCTATAATGAAGATAAAGAGGATGCCTGATAGGAGGTTAATGTGCCTCTTTAACTGAAGATTCATAGGAACCCAGAAGGGTTGTAAAAAGGGCTAGTAAATGGCTATGTTTTTATAGAACACATTAACTGTGAATATTACCCCTCCTGGAAGAACATGCAGGACTAAAATCGAAGGCTTGTGAATTCTTGTTGCCCCTGAAAAGATACTCTTCTCCTCATGCAAAGTGAAATGATCAGTGTTTATTTTTTTAAAGGTTCAGTGTGTGGGATTTAGGGAGATATAGTGACATCTAGTGGTGAGGGTTGCAGATTGCAGCCAGCTGAAACTGCTTCTGGTTAGAATTCCTTCAGTGTTTATTGTTCAGGAGGTTTTCTGTGATAACTTTATGTGTGCTCACCTTATTTCTGATTCAGATGTTCAGGAGGTTTTTACTAGTAGCTAAATTATCTGCAGAGGTCTCTTCCTCTACAATACAACCTGACTCGCTGATTGAACGCAGTAAAAACACTTAATGAAGCGGTTTCTTGTTACAGTAAGTGTTTCTCTGGCACTGTTTGGCATGTTGGAGATGGCTGCTGGCCCAGCACCTGCCTATGTGTGCTCACATTTTGTCTCTGATTACTTAAGATCCAGATGTTCAAAAACTTTCTACCAGCAGCCAAATTATCCACAGAGGTGTCCTCTTCTCCAAAACAAACAGATCCAAAGACCCCAAACAGATTTAAACTTGTAAAAACACTGAATAAAGCAGTGTTTTTCTGACGCTCTCCTAACGTAGGGGCTGTTAATGTGGTTTGTCCATTCTGGGCTACTGTAGAAACATGGCAGTGCAACATGGCAGCTCCCTTTGTAGATATTAACGGCTCATTCTTAGGTAACAAAAACACAACGATTCTTATTTTTAGGTGATTATTAAGTAAAGAAAACATACTTATTATATGTCATTTCTACCAATGTATCCCCCTAAATCCTACACACTGGACCTTTAACTTATTAAGTATCTCCTGGATAAAAGCAGACAATGGCATCATCAACACAAGAGAAAATGATCAGTGCATGTATCTTTAACGACGAGGTGGAAGCGGAAAGTTTTCAGAAGTAGTTTATTTACTTCTTCATAAGCCAAATCTCCTGAGCCTGAGCCAGCCACAGCACCAACACCCCTTCTAAAAAAAGGCAGTCACCTCCTGTCTGATAAAAGCCGCCTCCTGCTCTCAGACAGCATCTTAAAGGAGACGAGCGATCGAGGCCTGACTCGCATCCTCTGGCTTGACAGTATGTGACGGCTTTTTGGTTTGTGAGGGATGGCGGGACAGCAGAAACAGCAGAAACAACAGTGTCGGCACTCTTCATAAAAACCTCAGCAGCGTACGTGCTCTCCCATCCCGTCGTGCTCGTGTCACAACACCCCCGGTGTCAGGATGATGCATGGCTGTTATGGGGGATACACCAGAGAGCTCAAAGCTAGAACCGTAAACAGGATATCTTCCTTTAATAAGTGGATCTGACAGGCTGCATGATGTTAATTTAATTGCTGTCTTTTGAGTGACACATTTGTTTTCAACAGTATAAGGAAGGCACGGTGAGGGATGGCATGAGCTGAATAGGAGCAGACTATCAATAACATGTGATCCATCATCTTTGGGTAATCCACAGTCTCCCCCCTACTTGATTGGTTTCAGTCACGACTGCGGTACAAGATGATGTTAAAAGGTCAGTGCCAACTTGTTTGAGTCTCATTCATACTTTGCTGGTGTGGCTACACACAAAATACTGTTCATTTCTGTGCTCGTCTGATTCAAAAATGCAGCATACTTGACATTTCTCTGCTGTTTCTTGTTTCTTCTTCCTGTACTTTCTCATCTGTGGGCATTTTTTTATTTGCACTTATTACTGACGTGTTGGCATGTGCCATATTCTCTACTGCCATTAACATTCTTAGATGCTTTTTTACCTCCCTATGCCAATCCATTGTGCTGTTATGCCCAATGCCTTGTTATACGCGCCCAAGACTAAGCACCGGGCGGAAAGGCTGCTTTGCTGTCAGCTGTTATTCAACATGATCATGCACAGAATCCATAAGAGAAGGAAGCCGCAGTGCAAACAATTGAAGCTGTTAATATATCCAGTAGCTGCTCTGAAGTGCTGCTCGCCAACAAGCCGGCCAGGTTGCCTTTTCTTAGTGTTTATTGCTACTTAGACAAATATAGGTAACTCTCACTGCAGGGCTGTGCAGGTAACGCAGGACACTGTAGCTCCAGAGATGGCATTGTACTTTCAACAACAGTGCATACATTTACACTATTGGTGTAAATTTATGTATGTAAATGTGTCAAGGTGTTGAAACCTGAAATGCTGGTTAACAGACATTTGGCTTTAGCTCTCAATGAACCTGGATATGTTATAATGTGTAAAACAGGGTCAGATTTTATATTAAAGGTGCAGTGTGTAGGATTTAGAGGGATCTATTGTCAGGAAATGGATATAACAGCACAGTGGTTCAGTGGTAAGCTTTGTTGCCTCACAGCAAGAGGGTTCCTGGTTCAAACCCAGGGTGGGAGGTTCAAACCTTGGGGTGGGGGAGCCCTTCTATGTGGAGTTTGCAAGTTCTCCCTGTGTCAGCATGGTTTTTATCTGGGTACTCCGGCTTCCTCCCAGAGTCTAAAGACATGCAGGTTAGGTTAACTGGCTAAAAGCTAAATTGCCTGTAGGTGTGAATGTGAACGTGAATGGTTGTCTGTCTCCATATGTTAGCCCTGCAATAGTCTGGCGACCTGTCCAGGGTGTACGCCGCCTCTTGCCCAATGTCAGCTGGGATAAGCTCCAGCGACCCCTGACAGGATAAGTGGTTACAGAAAGTGAATTTACCAGCCACGACAGTGTGGCAAAATCATTGTGGTGACACCTACTGTAGCAGGAACTACCACAGAAGACGTTTATTAAAACTGATTCTGTGTATGTATACGGAATCAGTATGCAACCGAACAATTTTGGTATCAGAAATGTTGTGGTCAGGTTTGAATTGCAAGTTAACAGTCCATGTGGAGAGGCAGAATGCATTGGCCAAAATGTAACCTCAGAACCCATCAGCTATGTCTGACGATGAGTTAGCTTTATACTAGCTTTTTTAAATGAATGCAGATATCTGTTTATAGAGATTAGCCAAAATGACTGGCACATGGAAGAGGAAATCTTGGCTGGGATGTCTTCGGGCTGCTTCTACTGGCCTGAAATATTGACCCTCATCACAGCAGTAGGGGTATGAAACGATTGCCCCCCACGTGCACATGCACAGATTTTGCTGTGCCATGCTGAATTCACTGTGTTGGAGTACTAGTGATTGCCGCCTACCTGTCCGATTGATTAGCGGGCATCAAAGAAGAGCAAAGAAGACAACATGGAGGAGCTGGTAATGTTGGTGTTTGAATACCCGGAGCTATGGCGCCAACAACTTGTTAGGACAACCAGGGATAACCTGGGATAACATTTCCACCAAACTTCAGATGACTGGTAAATTATCTAGTTACGCAGCGATGTCCGTTGTCTTGCTACAGTATGCAGCGACAAGCTAGCCTGCACTTCTGCTAGTGTTCGACGAAGCCATAGCGGCAGCAGCTGCTTTTAGAAAACTTTGCTTTTAGGGGGAACACTCTTGGTCAGAGCGTGGTGGTGTGAAAGCAGCTTTGTCATTGTCAGACTGATGGCTGATGGGTTCAAAATTTTGTCACCATAATAGCATCACAATTGCATTCACATTCAGATGCAGTCGCAAATCTTTAAAGGTATATAGTTGAATTCACAATGAAGGCCGAGTTTGAAGATGGGTGTGGTCTGAGCAAGGGAGCCAGAAGTCTGTAGGTAGGAATACGGGAGCGGCCCTTGAACCCTATGGAGTAACTTAAAGGCAAGATGGTCTCTAGTCATAGCTATAATTTTCATTAGCGTATAATTGCCTGAAACTAAGAATCGTGTTTTCGTTAGCTTAAAATGAACCATTTATTTCTACATAGGAAGTGGGTCCTCTTCAATGGAGACCGCCATGTTGCACCGCCATGTTTCTACAGTAGCCCAGAAAGGATAAACCAAACACTGGCTCCAGAGAAGGCCATGCACATTTTTACATTACCTGAAGGCAAACCTAAGTTGTATTTCAGAGTGGAAGGCTATTGCATTGGTTGCAACCTCTTGGCAAGATGCAACTAAATTTTACACACTGCACCTTTAATTAGCCGGTAAAATTAAACAACATAAACTAAATGGGACAGTGCAGACTCAACATGCAGCTGTGAATCCAATGCTTGTAGATTGTGACAGTTCAACAGAGATCCATTATGCTAAAAATGTAAAGTCTACAGTCTGAGTCAATCAGGAACAGATTAGTAATCACTGCAGCTAGAAGCAAGCATGAAGTCTGTAACAGCATTCAGGGTTTCCTTCTGGAGACGAGGGTGTATTTTCTGGTTGTAACGGAGAACATCGCTGACATCCTGGTTTCCCAGTTTCTAAATACACAAAAACTGCCTGAGCCACTCGAGGTCATGCAAATATCAGCAGGTGGTTTCTTGAAATGAGAGTTGTTTCCCTCTGAAGGTTAAGAGTTTAAAAAGAAAAAAGTCATATCTGTGCTGCTGTGGTAGTTTTTCATGAGCTGCTTACTTGTATTGAAAAAAAAAATGGTGCCAAGCTTACGAGGTTCAGTCTCTCAGACCAGACAAGAGGTCGAACCGACACAGCGTTTACAAAAAGAAAAAGCAGAAGAAGCTATTTTTCTCTCGGTCATGAGGAAACTAAAGGAAAAACTAAATTTACATATGGATAATTTATATCAAAGTCCTCATTAATTATTTCACAATCTATTGTACTTTTTAAATGTTCTGAACGGAACCATTTTATATTGTATATATATGAATATATTTTGTTTTATTTTGTACTGTTCATTGTACTTTGCTTTAATTTAGAAACAATATAAATAAAGAACAATACTGTGGCAACATCCTACTGCTTTTTTTTCCAAGTGTGTTTAAGCAAATCATTATTATTGATCTGCAATTTATTGATTAGTGATATTTAAGGTGTTTTTAAGCAGAAACTCACCAGTTTCAGCTCCTTGGATGTATTTTCAGTCCTCTGTTATCAAAAACTTCTTGTATTTTTGTAGTATTGGTCAGAAAAAAATACATACTTGAAGATATGACCATGGGCTCTGAGTGTGATGGGCATTTTTTCAATGTTTGCAGACATTTTATACACCATGATTTGATATAAAGGCTTTATTATTCTGGGAAAATACAAAAAACAGACAAACATTTAAGCAAATTTAATCTAAAAAATACCGTGCAATCACTTTTATCTCATTTTAAGCTTCTTCGTCGGTCTCTGGTCTGCGTCAGTGTCCGAGCACTTCTCCGCCACACTGCTGGCCTTCACATCAACATCCCTCAGAAGTGGGAGCTGCTGCTGTTTGGCTGTGGTCAACGCCCACAGACACAGCTCCAGCCTGTGGGGCGTCCAGTCCCGCTGGGGATCCACTGTGGACGAGAGGGGAGGCCAGGCATCAGAATCAAAGTAGAGTGCATGCGGCTTTTTTTGGACAGTGATCAACAGAAAAAGATCTTCTAATATCAGAGTGAGATAAAATAATTTCAAGTATAAAATGCAAAATAAATTACATTTCTAAATAAGCCACTCTGAATTTCTTTGATTCAGTGTTGAGCAATAAAAGGACAGAAAATCTTCCACTTTTTGAAGGCAGTGTAAAAGTCTGAATACATTTTTTAAACGGGAGAATAAAAGTTACAGTGCAAATTATGACTGAATTAGTCCAGATTTAGTGGAATGAAAGGCGGAGGTGAACAGAAAAGTTTTAAGTCTTGATTTAAAAGAACTGAGAGTTTCTCTGAGTTTGTTTCAGATACATGGTGTATAGAAGCTGAAGGCTGCTTCTCCGTGTTTTGTTTTGACCCTGGAGACAGCAAGCAAAGGCGTAATAAACTATATTTTATTTAGCAGTGTATCATATTTGTGTACAGAAGCACCTACCACCCTTGTGCCCCCGTCATCTGCTCACCTTTGTTTAGTTTCCCAGTGCACTCGACCATCTTGCCCAGGTAGAGAGTGTAGTGCTTGGCTGTGTACTGGATGGGCTTCAGTCCCGGTACACTCTCCATGGCTTCATCTGACATGAATGCAGCCTGTTCTGGAGCTCCCGCCGCCAACACAGCTGGAACAAAATGGACAGTCAGCCCCAAGCCAAACCGATTGCAGCCATGAGGTGAATACAAACTACATAAACAGAGAGCGGGGAGTCCCAGCCTTCTTGGTGAGAAGGCTTTCACTTTGTGCTTTAAGAGGATCACAGCGACGTTTCATCAATATGAATTCTTAAGCTTTTATCTATTTGCTAAAAGCAGGTTCGATAAAGCAGAAACAGAGACGCTGTGCTAACCTGAAGCGGTGGCTGGACCAACTCCTTTCAAGGAGCTGAGCTCGGCGATGGCTGCCTGCACATCAGGCAGGAGGCTGAAGGCCTTTCTGGAACATTTCTCCACGGTGTCCTCACTGTTGGACGCCACCAGCTGCTGCAGCCTCGGCCTGAACTTCCCTCTCTGCAGAAAAGCACACGGGGCCGATCAAGGACACAGCTGGTGAACTGTTAGTCTGTTAGTGACTCTTCATACTTATACTGAATGTTAGAGGGAGTGTTTTGTTGTGGGTGTGTTCAAGTTCCTTGCATTATAATGATTTAACGTCTAGAGTCCACTTACAGTGAGCTTCCACTCCATGAGTTTCACCAGCTCTGACTGGGTGAGATGTTTGTCAGGTCGACTTGAAATGAGTGTAGGCAGCTCCTCTTGGTACCTGACCACAGATACACACAGGTTAGGATCAGTTACATTTAGGTGAACTACACTCATTCATACAACGTATTTCATATGCAGGGATAAACATAGATATACTTTGTTGTATCTTCAGTTTTGAAAAAAGCTGTAAGCCTGGTGTAAAAGCACGTCATGATTGGGGATTGAATGATATACGATTTAATAGCAGATCACCATAAAAAACACACAATAAGTTGATCGTGGTGAATTTCCATTATCGGGATCACTGTGACTATGTTGTCCAGCAGCACCCAAAGAAAATGCAGGGCAACCAACAAGAAAAAAAGGCTCTGCAAAAACAGGCTGCACACACACCAAGCTTGACAAACATATCTTAATCAAAAATATGATGGCATTTCAAATAGCTGAAGAGCCTGGTTAAGAAATCGTGACATGAAGTTTCCATATCGTCCAATGCTTAGTGAAGATATTTGATGAAACGATCATGACTCAAGGTCCACTTACTTGCTTTTTCTAGATCTTTTAACTAGACTTTTCAGCTTTATCACATGTGGAGTTTTTTCAGTTTTCATAGAGTAAACACTTCCTAGACAAGAAGATACTAATTTGAATACGGCAACTTAAATTCTGACTGTAACTGCATGGTTATGCTTTATACCAATAGATCCTGTAAACATGCTTGTAGGGCAAACAGTGTTTGTTTCAATGAAATTAAAATCCATTTAAATTAATTGACAAGAATTAACATCATATTATGGCATATTATTTTGGTGAAATTAGACTGCTGGGAACTACACCCATTTTTAAAATTCATACCTTCAAGCTAGAGTGCAAAAAATGTGTGATGTCAGAGGGCATAACGTCTGGAGCTGCTCCAAAGATAATGAATTGGGAAAGGGGTCCACAAAATCAGGCTCCCATTCATTGTCTATGGTCCAGACTTTATACACCCAGACATCAGAAGTTTTGAAACTTCCTCCTCTGGTCTCTGGCTTTAAGAGAAAGTAACTCATATTCACAAATATAGACTGACCTTTCCCAGGCCATGAAAATAATATTGAAATTCTTAATTCAGGTGGTGTTCCCCTTAAAGCAAACATGGATGAGAGGTGCTGTAATGAAATCACACCGCTACTGAGATGAAATATCAAGACATCCATTTCCATGACAACTGAGCAAACCCTCTCCGATGATGAAGTGTACCTTAAGTTGGTACTGTACCGGTGTTTTGTGAAACTGATATTTCCACGTTCAAGAACAGCTGTTCCCACTAAGATCAAGGCATGCATTTTAAGTGGCTTGAAGAAAAATTAATTATACATCATACTGAAAGCCAGCATGTTAAACAGATTTAATACACAGTGTGATTTTGTGAAGGATTTACCATTTCTCGAGGTTCAGCAGCTTCCCAGGTTTCTTGGCTTTGGACCTTGCCTCCACTACATCCCAGTATTTCCCATACACACTCCTCCATGTGGCTGGATCCTCACAGGCAAACAGAGCACTCATGGCAGCAGAGAGCTCACACCATCACCTGCAGACACAAACATAACCCAGAAGTCAGTTTGTTAAACCTCTATTCTACAGCACTATGACATTAAACATGTTTTATTATTATCAAACCTTAAACTGCTTCGCTTTGACACAACAAATGCTGCGTTCACCTTCGTTTGAAGGTCACCTAATCAATTAAACAAATCAGAATATAGTGCAGTAAACTCCTGAAGGATCTGCACCAGTGTGACGAGTCTTCCGTTATGACACACGAAAATCCCGCGAGACGACAGCGCGAAATACAACTTCCGGTGCCGCAAGCTGTGAACAACAGTTTCAGAAGGTTTGTCTCCTGAAATACGTTGTTATGACTTTAAATAGACACTGCTACCCAATGCAATACATCATTTTGATATTTCTCTAATTGTGCGACATACTTGTAGAACTTGTTTCGTGCTCGTTTGGTCTTGCTTGGACGAAAAGTGCTCGGTAGCTAGGTTAGCCTGTTAGCATTAGCCTCACATTCCAGTTATGTTTATGGTGGTAGTGCACTTTGCTATGAGTTTAGCCATTTGGAGACAGCACGCCCCCGCAGACAAGTGAGCACCGTGAAGGCGCTGACAGATATACGTAGGGAAGTGAACCATAACCAAAGCAGCAAACCAGGGTGTATTATTAGGTAGTGCATGGTGGTGTTAGTAGCTTACTGTACATGTTACTTGGGTGAGTAGCTTCTCTCACACTGTCGGCATGTGCTCGGTTTGTGTTTCACCGCATCATCATCATACCTTCACGGTTAGCATAGAAGAGTCAGTAATCAGTCACCAGCGCGATGCAGAAGGTGAATAACACGTATGAATCCTCAGCTATCAGTGGGTTAGACAGAATGGACATTTGACAGTATTTACAATGTAAAATAATGATCTGTTTGAGATTATAACACTAAAGCATCAAGGTTATTATGGTACCCTATGATAACGAGATGCTTACATAAAAATTAGTGTTAGCTTTCATGTTTTTGTGATTAAAGTGTACAAAACAGATCATTTTGTAAGAGATCTTTTTAAATTTTGTTTGTGATAGACGTCAAATATCTGTCCTAATTGTAAACCCAGGAAATATGCAATGGAAGAAGAAGTACTCAGATCATTTATTAAGTAAAAGTAGACACACCACAGTCTTAAAATACTCTGTTACAGGTGAAAGTCCTGAATTATAAAAGTTACTCAAGTAAAAGTACACAAGTATTATCAGCAAAATTTACTTAAAGTATCAGAAGTATTTTCAGGATGTCTCCTTTCACAGTGTTTCATTGTTATAGAATATCAATCTGCTTTCATCACTAAGGTGTAAGAGCATTTTAATGTGTAGTCCTTTAATGTGGAGCCAGTTCTAGATACTTTGTGTACTTCTGGGTACCTTAATAGTATAGTGCTGCATCATATCATATAAGCATGTCACATCATGTTTTCAAATGTTAAAAGTAACTTTTACTGTCAAAGAAATGTACTTGAGTAAAAAGTACAATATTTCCCAGTAAATTTAATTTAAGTGAAATAAAAGTATAAAGTTGCATAAAATAGCAATACTGAATTATATTACAGGTACCTCAAACTTAAACAGTAGCACAGTACTTATAATATACTTATAGTAATAAGTAATATACTTAGTTACATTCTACCACTGTTACATGCTGTGTGTGTGTGTGTGTGTGTGTGTGTGTGTGTGTGTGTGTGTTGTTCACATACTAATCTCTCTGTAGTAAGCTGGCTCTCATGGGAGCACATGAAGAGTACACTGTGCAGCTGCAGACAGTGACGAGGCCAGTGGTTCTTCAACAAGTAAGCACTGCAGCTGTTACATTGTCAAAAATGTAAAACACACATAAATATTATGAATACTGCCACCTCTCCTGCCCCTACACCAAGCACTGTGTAAATGTAACTTACAGTGCCACCTTCTGGTGGATTTTTTTAACTGTCTTGTAAACACTAAGCATGTTGCTCATATTTATTTTGAAGCGGTGCTGTAAAAGTAAATTAATCTGTGGTTCTCTTGATGCATCTTGTCACTGTTATTGTTTCTGAGCTCAAATGAAATCTCTGTTGTTTGCTCCAGGAACATGGAGAAGATGTCACGGGTTACCACAGCCCTTGGCAGCAGTTCCATCAGTGGTCAAACTATGTTCTGCCACCTGGACGCTCCTGCCAACGCCATCAGCGTGTGCCGTGACGCCACGCAGGTGGTGGTAGCAGGCCGCAACATCTTCAAGATCTACGCGCTGGAGGAGGAGCAGTTTGTGGAGAAGCTGAATCTGCGCGTCGGCCGCAAACCCTCTCTCAACTTCAGCTGTGCGGATGTGATGTGGCACCAGATGGAGGAGAACCTGCTGGCCACGGCGGCCACCAATGGAGCGGTGGTCACCTGGAACCTGGGGAAACCCTCTCGTAACAAACAGGACCAGCTTTTTACTGAGCACAAACGTACTGTCAACAAGGTGTGCTTCCACCCCACTGAGGTTTACATGCTGTTAAGTGGCTCGCAGGATGGCTTCATGAAGTGCTTCGACCTGCGCAAAAAGGAGTCGGTCAGCACTTTCTCAGGTAAAATATTTTGTGATACTCATCAGGTTATTTATTGCCATTAAAGGGGGACACCACCTAAATTATGAATTTTAATGTGTTATTTCTTTCCATGGCCAAGGAAAGTTCAATCAATATTGAACTGTATTTGTGAACATGAGCTGCTTTTCCTCAAAGCCACAGAGTGTTTATTTTCTTTTTCATACCCACATGATCTTTATTCTATTGTGGTGTCACTGATAGAAATTGGGAAACAAACTATTCTGTGGTTTTTATTGCTTAATATCGTGGTTGCTTTCCTCCCTTCTCTCTTTCTTCCAGGTCAGTCAGAGAGTGTAAGGGACGTCCAGTTCAGCATGAAGGATTATTTCACGTTTGCTGCATCCTTTGAGAATGGTAATGTCCAGCTGTGGGACATCAGGCGGCCGGACCGCTACGAGCGAATGTTCACCGCCCATACTGGCCCTGTGTTCTGCTGCGACTGGCACCCTGATGACAGGTAGAAGGAAGTGACTCTGTGACATAAACCAACTGAGAAATTGGGGTTTTTATTTCTAAAGGTGTCGTGGGTCAGACTGTATGTCACCTGCAATTAGTAGTAGGAATTTACTTTGTTGTTTGTTAATAGCTTTCTCCCTTTATTTCCATTTCAGGGGATGGCTGGCCACTGGGGGCAGGGACAAGATGGTGAAAGTGTGGGACATGACCACAAACCGGGCCAAGGAGATCTACTGTGTCCAGACAATTGCCTCAGTGGCGCGGGTCAAGTGGCGGCCTGAGAGGAAGTTTCATTTAGCCACCTGTTCCATGATGGTGGACCACAACATCTACGTGTGGGATGTCCGCAGACCTTTCATTCCCTTCGCCACATTTGAGGAACACAAGGACGTAACCACTGGTATTGTGTGGCGCCACCAGCACGACCCTCATTTTCTGCTCTCTGGCTCCAAGGACAGCACCCTTTACCAGCACATGTTCAAGGACGCCACTCGTCCAGTGGATAAGGCCAACCCTGAGGGTCTGTGCTTTGGACTGTTCGGCGACTTGGCCTTTGCAGCCAAAGAGAGTCTGATCAGCAGTGATGCCAACAGAAAGCCTTACCCTGGGGGCGATCGCCGCTACCCCATCTTTTTCTTCAAGAAGCCCGACCCAACAGAGCAGTTTGCGCATGTGTCCAGCGCCCTCAGCGTCTTTGAGACAGACTTGGACAGCAACCGCATGGACTGGTTTGTCAAGACAGCACAACTCTACCTCCTCTGTGGGAAGCCGTTTGCTGAGCTGTGTGATCACAACGCCAAGGTCGCCCGGGAGCTCAAAAGACCGCAGGTCAGACAGATCAATGCAGGAACAAATCTGGACTTAGTGCTATTTTGGTTTGTTTCAAATAATCCATTTAGGTTTTGGTGTTGCCAATTTAAATTGACCTTGATAGATTACGATTTATAATGATTGATTGACGTGTTACTCAAAAGCAGTGATACTTTTTACATTATTAGTTACTTTTTTAAAGAAAAAACATATTAAATTACTCTCTTGGAAAAGTAAGTAACTGCATTAGGGCTGCAACTAACAATTATCTATAATGATTTATGAGTCAACTGGCTACTTTTTGATTAATCATTTGGTCTAAAAATGTCAGCAAATCATAAAAAAAAATGTCCATCACAAGTTCCCAAAGCCTGTGGTGAAGTCTGTAAATGTAGAGCCTTGTCCAACCAAAAGTCCTGACCATATTTGGTACTTTCATAGAACAGTAAGAAAATCAGAAAATATTCACGTTTGAGAAGCTGGAACCACTGAGTTTTTTTCCCCATTTTAGGTCACAAAATTAAACCAAAGCGTCTTGGTAGCTGTAGTGTATGCCAAATAACTGCAACATCGCCAGTTCGATACCAGCAGGGGACTTTTGTAACATGTCATACCATCCTCTCTCGTCTCTCCGTGTTTCATGTCTACTTCATCACTGTCAAACTGTCCAAAAAAGGCGAATTTTTTTTTTTACTTAAACGCTAAATTGTTTATCAAACTTGTAGCTGATTTTAGTTTTTCCATTACCTAATCCATTCATCAACTATCACTTCACTCCTTAACTGCTTGTTACTGTACATTTGCACTAGACTGTTAGTGGTATTTGGATTAACTGAGTCAATAAACTCGTAGATTTAAAACCACATTATCATAAATAGTGCAAGAAATGGCAGAAGCAAACGCTATATCTTAAGGTTATATAATTATGATAGAGTCTGCAGTATTTGAGTCTCCAGGTCAGTCAATTTTTGTTGGTTCATTTGTAAACATTTTACTAATTTTCTATATTTTAACTTTTGTGGAATTTTCACTGTTATTTGATAGCGAGACATGGTCTGTGTAATCATTAATAATAGCAGACTGGAAGTAACAAACAGTAACATCCCATTAGATCTGTACCTAGGCCTGCAACTAATTTTCATTGTCGATTAATCTGTTGATTATTTTCTTGCTTAATTGATTAGCTGTTTGGTCTCTATAATGTCAAAAAAAAAGGTGAAAAGAGTAGATCAGTGTTTCCCACAACCCAAGATTTCATCCTTAGATGTCTTGTAAATATTCACATTTAAGAAGCTGGAATCAGAAAAGTTGAGGTTTTTTTTTTTTAATTTAAAAAATACTTGACAACTAATTGATTAATCATTGCAGCTCTATCTGTAACTGTAATCTAATACTGAAATTGTAGCTGTGCTGCACTTTAGGAAAAAGTAATGTGGTTGCAGTAACCTGTCACTTTGTAACATATTAATTTCAACAATAACTGTGTTCAGCATGTGTTATTAACAACCAGTCTTTTGTCTTCAATACAAAGGTTTCCACAACATGGACCATGTTGAGAATCATGTTCTCTGACCCAGCAAACCTCACAACGCCTGGTCTAAACCACAGCCTCAGTAAACTGGGCACTTTGCCTTTAATGAACAGGTAAATTGTGTTTTTAGTGTTTCATTACAAAAACAGCTATGCTGCCAGTCATCATCTAATGCTGATGCACATTATGTTTCAGTTTCAACATGAAGGAAATGAGTTCAGGGATGGGCACAGAAAGCAGGCTGGAGCGCAGTAAAGGTGAGAGCAGGCAGGACAACATCCACTTGGAGCCTGGAAACTCGCACATCAGCAATAATAATGAAGGTGAGAGCGGCCATTAAGAAGCTTATCTGTTTGTCCTCGTGTTCTCCGTGTTTTAATCAAGACTAAACAAGCCAGTCTTTTAATTTCCCTTCAGAAAACGAGGAGACAGAGGGCAGCGAGGGCCAGGCGGAGTATATGTTCGGCGATGCTGAGTTAGATGACGATGACCTCTACTCTGTGGAGCACGACAACCAAACAGGTCAGTCTCAGTCCTATCTCTGAGGAAACTGAAGACCTGCTTACGTCAGCGACTGCTATTTATAACTGCCTCCATACTCAGCGCTCTGTTGTCTAATATTATCTCTGCTCCTTTTGTCACAACAGAAGAGCAGGAGTACACGCTGCCCCAGGAGGCCTTCCAGCTGCGCCATGAGATCATGGATAACCCGTCTGCTCCGGAGCACCTTCAGCAGGACAAGGCCGACTCCCCGCACGTCAGCGGCAACGAGGCAGAAGTCACTTGTCTGACACCCATTGAGTCCTTCTCGCTCATCTCCATTTCCCAGCCGCTGTTCAGCCCACATCTGCCTGCCAGCTTCTTCTGTCCCATTGTGAGGGAGATGCTGAGCTACTACGCCGAGCAGGGCGACGTGCAGATGGCTGTGTCTGTGCTCATCGTCCTGGGCGACCGGATCCGTAAAGAGATTGATGACCTCACTCAGGTCAGCTAAAGATCAGTGTCTCTAGAAGTGTATTAAAATATTTCATGGACAAGAACAGTTTTTCCCAACCTTTTTCCTTCTCTACTGAGTAAACGGACGACCTCAGTGACCTATTTTAAGAATATTTCATATTCTATTCAATGCATAACAATAACAGCACAGAATAACTGATAAGCTGCACAATAAACCCAAAAAGTTACCGTAACAACTGCAGGAAGTTTGTGTAAAACAAGATTTGGATGGATTTTGAGCAGATTATTTTCTGTGAATGCTGCATCAGAGTTGAGTTTTTGTGATATTTCTTTAAAATTATTTTTAACAATAACTCATACTAAATAAGCTTATTTTATTTACAAATTAAGTGTTTTCTACTCCCTGACATTTGCCTATTATTCTGCTAGCTCTTTGATTTTTTTTTAACTGCATACTTTTATGATGCAGGACGAGGCTGTTTAGCAGAAAGTTTCGGCTCTGTCAATAGAGTGCCGAAGTCACGCCCCTTCCGGTAGAGCTCATGGGACCTTAGATCGGAAAAAATATGAATGGCAGTGAATGAGGAGAGCAATATTATCTTTTGTTCCCGTTTGAGTTGCGACATGAAATCTAAATATGTTGTTAATGAATTTAAAACATACATTTTAAGCTCAAGAAAGTCATACTTTGTGGTAAAACTGTTGAGATATAAGCTTTTTAATTAGAAAGACTCAAGAGTACACAGGAGGTGGTCGCGTATGTGATGGCATAGCTTTCGCTCGCTTCCAGCAGCTTGGAGTGACTGCAACCTGGAACAAAACACACAGACATCTTCAATCATACTTGTACTTCCTGCAGCTTGGCCTCCCCGCTGAAATTCCACTGTTTTATGATTAATTGATTTACGATTGAAGATGTCTGTGTGTTTTGTGCCAGGTTGCAGTCACTCCAAGCTGCTGGAAGCGAGCGAAAGCTATGACGCCACATACGCGACCACCTCCTGTGTAGTTTTTTTTTTTTTTTTTATTGTGCGACACACAAACCTTACATACAGACATACACCCATACATACTTACAAACCTACATAGGGTGCAGAAATACACACAAAGCAAGGGTAAAAAAACAACAACAAAAAACAAAAACAGCCAGAGGCCTTTACAGATCACTTCCACAAAATTTCTCTGAGAGTATGTTTTTGCGGCTTTCTTATTTCTGATGTCCTTGATTGTGGCAGCATAACGGTGCAGTTCTTGTCGAAAGGGTACAATGTTTGGTTTAGATTTAACCCATTTGTGTTTATGGATGTGAAATTTCCCCAAACTCAAGATCAAGTTTTTCTAATTACGTTTTTTTCAAAAGCTTATATCTCAACAGTTTTACCACAAAGTATGATTTTCTTGACCTTAAAATGTATGTTTTAAATTCATTAACGACATATTTGGATTTCATTTCACAACTCAAATGGGACCAAAAGATAATATTTCTCTCCTCATTCACTGCCATTCATATTTTTTCCAATCTAAGGTCCCATGATCTTCACCCGAAGGGGCGTGACTTCGGCACTCTATGTATCTTGTGTTCAGGTCCTTTATATCTTGAAGTTATCTAAACTTAAAAAATTACAATTTCATTTAGGTTCCTTCACAGAAGTGGGTGACATGCTGATAAAGGCCTACTGTATATATATTTTTTTTAAAAAGTTTTTTTACACCCTTAAAAAATCAAGACAGCTTCACAACCCTCATGACGTTTTGGCGACCCCTAGTGGGGGTTAGGACCCCCCAGGTTAGAAACCAGTGGACTAGGACATAACAATTTTTTCTATCAAAGTTTGGAGATTGTTTAGACCTTATGTACGACTCTAAGTTGTAAATACTTTACGTGTTCACTACTAAAAAACTGATTTACGACGTTGCAGTTTGTAAGACCTAAACCCTAAACGAGTTATGTTTCCATTCCAGGAGCACTGGTACATGTCCTACATCGACCTGCTGCAGCGATTCGAGCTGTGGAACGTGTCCAATGAGGTCATCAAGTTGAGCACGTGCAGCGCCATCACCTGCCTGAACCAGACGTCTACTACGCTCCACATCAACTGCAGCAACTGCAAACGGCCAATGAGCAACAAGGGCTGGATTTGTGACAGGTACGAATTGCCATTTCATTTTAGATTTTAGAATTTAGTGTACTTACCATAAGGTGGTTTGTACAGAAAGACAATGCATTCACTTGACAAATAAAATTCTGCTCTTTTTTTACGGAATTTATGAAATTATTATCGCTTTAATAAAAAACAAAAACAGGCAGTTTTGAGTGAACGCATTATGGATCTGTAGGTCTTTCTCTTGCAGGTAAAATTTTGTACAAACCCTGCTCCTTGTGCTTCAATAATGTAATTTTATTTTATTAAACTCCATCTAATTTAGTTGAAATTAGTAGTTTAAAACAGCTAATATCTAATAATGATGCAAAGATTGATCCCACTGTCATGTCTGTACACTAATTATGATGCTACAGCTAGCAGCTGACTAACTTAACTTAGCATTAAGGATGAAAATGGGTGATAACAGCTAGCCTGGCTCTGTCCAGAGGTGACAAAATACACCTTCTAGCAACTCTAAAGCTCAATAATTGATATGATATATCTTGTGTTTTTAATCTGTACAAAAAAATGCAGTGGAAAAAAATAAAAATTTTGGCATATATGGGCAATTGGGTATCAGATTATTCCTTTGTTGGGATCAGTAACTTTCTGGAGTCTCCACAGGAACAAACTGTCAGTACCATTATCCAGAGTTTTTTGCTTCCTCTGTAATCTTAAATGCAACATCTCCACAGCACCCTGAGTATTTATTTAATCCTGCCATGAGCCGAGCTCTGATAACCGCACTTCGTCCCTCCTCCAGGTGCCACCAGTGTGCCAGCGTGTGTGCAGTGTGCCACCATGTGGTGAAGGGACTGTTTGTGTGGTGTCAGGGCTGCAGCCATGGCGGACATCTGGAACACATCATGAACTGGCTCAAGAGCAGCGCCCACTGCCCTGCTGGCTGCGGCCACCTGTGTGAGTACACCTGAGCACATCACAAGCACTGTTCACACAGCTGGTGCTCTGTGGGAGTGGGAACTGGTCCTCACAACGGCCTGGATCACACATACCACAGACAGACGGGATGTCTATTTTCCTCCGCGTGGGCCTGGAGTCTTTTGTCACTGTGGAAAGGACGGTTTTGTGTGTGTTTGTTTGAAGTGAGATAAGTCACAAGTCTGATATAAAGGAGGATGGGGGTTATATGTGCTCTCCTGGACAGCCTTTAAGAGCAAACATTCACATTTTAACTGTTGAATTTGTACATAAACAGATTAGCTATCAAAGAATATAACAATATTTTTGTGAATTCACACTCGCAGCATTTTACATGGTTTTTAAACACCTCAGTGAAACCCTGAAGGCTGTACAGGAACATCTGTATGTTCATCTTAAGTGTATTGTTAATGTTTGTACATAACGCTATATCTTATTTTGAAGGACTGTAGATAATGTTAAATTAATTTATATGAGAAATAGCTCTCTATTAAAACGATACATTAAAGCAATACACTTGAAATTGTCTTGGACCAGTGAAGTCTGTTTTGTTGACTACATTTAAAGGGACAGTTCACCCCCAAATCAAAAAAACATATTTTTCCTCTTACCTGTAGTGCTATTTATCAGCCTAGATTATTTTGGTGTGAGTTGCCGAGTGTTAGAGATATCAGCTGTAGAGACATCTGCCCTCTCTTGAATAAAATGCAACTAGATGGCACTCAGCTTGTGGTGCTCAAAGTGCCAAAAAACACATTTGAAAAACTCAACAGCAATGTCTCTTTCCAGAAATCATGATCCGGTTACTCAAGATAATCCACAGACCTTTAGGTACGCTAGCGTGCATCTGCTCATGGCCGAGAGGCTCGTGCTTGTGACAGTGCGAGATGTAAACATTAATGGCGTCCTCCTTGGCTGAGCTATGACGTTAGTGGTGCTAGGTGAGCTAGTAGTAGATGTATGTTTCCTTCTGCATGGTGATACAGTTAGCGGGTGTAGTTTGGTAGAAAGAAAATAGTTCCTTCATGAAACTGCTCATAACAAGGTCTGTCAAAAGGTTTGTCAAAAAATATATATGTACATTTCATTTGGGCGCTTCTGTTAGAGGTGTTCAAGCACGTCCAACTGGTGGGAGGCCCCGGGGCAGACCCAGAATACTCTGGAGGGATTCTATATATCTCATCTGGCCTGGGAACACCTCGGGCTCCCCCAGGAGGAGCTGGCAAAGTGTTGCTAGGTAGAGTGACATCTGGAGTGCTTTGCTCAGCTTGTTGCCCTCGCGACCCAGCCCCGGATAAGTGGTAAAAAATGACTGTTTGTATATATATATATTTGATTTTGGGGCTGAGCTGTCCCTTTAACATGAAATAGCTTAACTTCCCTTTGGTGTATATGCAGCTTCTCTGATGAATCAGTCAATGTAGACTGAGTCCAGGTCATCTGACCTCGCACTGAGCTTCACATTTTCATTCAGCTGCACATTTTCTCACCTGGCAGCTGCCCAGTACATCTCGTCTCCACCTCCTGTCTGCTGAGTGGTTCCAGTGGAGCAGTCAGGATAAAAAGTCTTGCTCGAGGGCACCTTAGTGAGAGGAAACTACTTATTCATTTTCCCCGACCACACTTTACTCTCCTGGGCCCAGAAATCCCAATTGGCAACCTGCCAACATCTCTAGCCTCGAGTCCACCAGCTACAAACAATGTGTGCCGCTCAGTGTGTTGCTTGTCATAGTTTGTATGGCTCAGTACTGGTGAGACACACAACAGAACAAGTGTGGGAGCCAACAGAGACGACTTCTGTCCACATAAACCTCAACAGAACAGCTTTGTCTTGACTGTTACTGTCAGAATCTGTGTTACATCCCAGCACTGTGTGGCCTGATGGTAGCTGGCGGGAGGATTTTACAATCTACAGTAGTTGTCAGTTTTACTGGCAGACCCTCGTGACATGAGTAAATTATCACAGAGAGATGGAGAATATTTTATCAGCCCAGTCTCGACTCTCAGCACTGTTTGTGTTTATTTGGGTACATTTCCATTCTGGAGGCTGCTCGGCATCGCAAGTCTGCCGCTCCTGTCTTTCACCTCTTCTTTATGACACCTTAAAGACAAGTGTTGCAAATTAGGGTTCTCACTACAAACACCAAACACAGTGCATCTGGTTCCTGGGTATAAATGTACAATCCCAACACGACTGTGATATCAGATGAAATAAACTGTAGCTACAGTTCTGATTCTTTGAAGTGGGGTTGTATGAGGTGCTTATCCATAGTCAGTGTATTACCTACAGTAGATGGCGGTCGGCACCCCCCAGTTTGGAGAACCAGGCAGGAATACTGCCAAGGAAGCTTAGTAATGTACTGCTGTGGACAGGGGCAGCAGCAAAATGTATTTTATCCACCTAAAAAAGTGCATACTCTATTTAGAATATTTTAACCACTTTCCCTTGCTGTCAGACAGTAATTTCACCTCTCAGAACACAGGAGTTGCTGGTCTGCCACTGCCTTGAATGGTTAGTTTGTGTTATTGTGTCACTTTTGTAGTGAAACGTGGCGCCAATAGCAGAACATAGCTTAACTTCCATACCGTTTAGGGCTGTGGCTCCCAACTAGTGGGTCACCTGTCCATTTTGAATGGACCACAAGTGACTCACAAACACGTCAACAGAGACAACAAACTAGCTCGACGACATGGCCAAACCCAAGTATGTTGCTGCTGAATGTGTTAAACCGTGTGGAACTTGAGCTAATGCCTAAGGAGAAATGTGGACCATGTGGCTGGACCAGTTGGGAACCACTGGTTTAGAGGATTAGGAATGTAGCTAATTTGGAGGATCGATCACACATGGATTTCTAAGAAGGCTTGGATCAGTCACTGAGGGGCACATTGGGCTAGGTCAGAGGTAGGCAACCTGTGGCTCTAGAGTCGCATGCAGCTCTTTAGCCCCTCTCCAGTGGCTGCCTGTGGCTCTGACCAAAAAAATCATATAGAAATGAGTAACAGTTACTTTATTTAACATTCTAATTTTCATTTATCTTCACTGTAGGCCTAAAGCGATTCTTAAATTCTCCAATTGTAAAAATATGTAGGCATCGATTCATACGTCAATGGCCTAGCACCTTGTCGTCTGAGTTTTGTGGAACCTCAGTAGGGGGGTTTGTCTTGAGACTCACAAGCTAGGATAGATATCGATTCCAAATCCAAAAAGGAAAAGTCATGGAGGAAAACAGTGAATTTAATCGTGCGCCAACTAATTAATTTGCTTTCACCACCAACACACCAAGTTAAACTACTAAATAATCATAAACAGCCCACTGCAGAGTAGCCACCTTGTGGTAAAACATTTTAATGAATGATGAAGACAGACAGACTTTTTTTATTTTTATAATGGGTCTTTTGATAGTAAAGTTTGCTGACCCCTAGGCTAGGTAGTTTATATGTAGCAACATCATCATGCAGAAAGCTACGTCAGGTCTGTGGGAAAATGTTTTTAGAAGGGCTTGGGAAAATAGCTTCTGATGCTAAAAACATATGTATTTCGACCAATATTTAAATGTTTAGATTTGAACACATATGGAACACTACTGGTGTTATAGGGGTTAGTCTGGATTCACCAAAATCACATAATAACACAAACTAACCAGTTGAGCAGCTCCCATGTTCTGTGAGGTAAAGTTGACGTTTTTGTTTTGAAGAGAGAATAGATAACGGCTCCAGTTTCCCATTGGAAAGGGCTGTCTGACAACATGATAAAGCCATGGAAGTATTCTAAATATGGCACACTTAAACTGATATTTATTTTTTAAATGTGGTCTGCTGCTGCCCATGTCCACAGCAGTGGACTGTACTGAACAGAACTATTCCTTAAACACGTCAATGGTCTTATCATAATCTCTAGTAGTTTCCCATCATTCCTATAACAGATCTACAGGTGTCTTGTCAGTTGAGGGCCAGAGCAGTGATGTACGAGGTGGGCAGAGTCTGTGCTCGTTGAAAGAGCTGCCGGTGTATCTGGATCAGCTGCTAAAGCTTAACTCAGCCAACATTTATATCACGCCAAGGTTGTTAACTGAGCAGCATCACATCAATTTAGCGCCAAGGCCCCGGGCACAATGGAGGATTTTCAGATGTACTCCGTATGAGGACATCCCAGCAATGAGGAGGGGAATCCCTGACCCACGAGGCTCAGTGTTTACAGAGCTGCCCTGTGGTTTTAGCAAATTAAATACTGACCACATTAATAGAGTCAGACTCATTTGAGCCATCTGATAAGAGACATCTGGATATTAAGTCCAAGATTCAATACAAAGCAATTTTAAGTGTTTATGTAAGAGACAGACTATAATTTGTGAACGTCTCAATATGTTCCACACATCTGCTGAAGTAATGCCGAGCTGATGGAGCACCATAATTCCCATTTAAAGGTTATATAAGCAAAAAAAAACCTGACAAATGTTCAGCAAATCTGAAAGTGTAAAATATTAATGATGCACAAGTCTACCTGAGCATAAACTTTATGCATTGAGAATTCATCTCGGCACCACAAATTGGCACAGAGTCATGAATAATTTATCAGTTTTTCAGCTGCTTTCGAAAAAGTAGGAACATTTAACAGGATTCCAAATTAAGGTCTGGGAGAAAATGTTTCCTGATCACGCCTCAGATATGCAGATAGACCAAAACACATAAAAATCTAGTTTTCTAAAGCCCCAGTGAAACTGCTCCTTCCACCTTTATTTATTTATGATGTCCTAATGCATGCTGTCGACTACATTTTCACGCTACTTGACCTCTGAAATCAACTGATCATGGAATATCTCCCAAAAGACTACACGGCTGGTGGGTATTTATTTTGTTCTGTTTACTGTTTGGATAATTTTGTCCACAATGTGTTTCCCCTGGCTCTGCTGACATACATTCTCAACTGTGGGACCACCAATAAATTTGCAGATATTCTCCCTACTGTCATGAAATTTGTATTTTTGATACTTCATTATCTGTTTGTAGACAAAAATATGAAGCACAATCATCAAGCTGTCTTCATTACACTGACGTGGAGCACCAATATCAGAGTATATGTAAAAACAGAAGAGGAAAATGACCCAGAATTCAAGTGTCCACCATCAACTTTCGGGCAACAAGGTTTTAATTCATGTCCAAGATCACATTTAGGAAGCCACGCAGTGAATCTACTGAATGACACACTAACCATTTCATTGCACCACTGAGAAATCTGCTGTAACGTAATGTAATACTGTAAATGAATAACTAAAAATGCATTCAGCAGGACATCATTTTCAAACAGCATACAAATAAGATTTCATTCAGATAAAGTATAACTCTGCAGAATATCTTTTAACTTTGACTACCTTTTAAGAAATGTTTCAGCTTGTGATGTGAAGATAACTTAACCCACATTTCATACAGGGCAAGAGAACGGCCTTTTAAAAACATTTCACAGTATCACAGCCTCTGATCCGCATCCACTCTCTCCTCTCTGTGCATTTTCCCAACCCAGCTACTGGAGTCCAGTTTACACCAGCACAAGCGTGTGAGGGTCAGGTACCCTTCCTGCCTGTTTGTCGTTTCTCTGCAGTAACCGCCGCCACCCTTGGCCTTATCCGCATCTGGCGAGCTCTGGTCCATCCGCCAATCCCGGAGGAGCAGCAGGTCAGCTTATTCCCTCCCCGAGCTGCAGTGGTCTGGCAGGGCTGGCCTTGCCTTCTCTCATGTCAGTGAGATTGTTCAGGGTGGTTAGATCACCCTCCGTCGAATATTGGCAAAAAGCCTCTTCAGGTACAAGAAACCAGTTATTTTCTTAAGTTTTTTGTGTTCATCCAACAAGAGTTCTGATGTAAGTACTCACCTGTGAAGGTTAAGGCCGTTCCCAGCTATCTGAGACTTTTTCGGGGGCACTCAGTCGCCTCAGACTCTGAAGCACAGTTTGCAGGGTCCCAGCTGTAATGTCAAATCAAGCAGATACCAGCATTAACACTCGACACTACTGACGTAGCAAAGCCACGTTAATCACTGAGCATTCCACCATCTTACCCAGCTCTTCTTCATAGGAGTCCAGCTTCTTTAGTAGCTCTGTAACACGTGTGAGTCCCTCCCCAGCTGCAACGACAAGTAAAATTACTTAGGCCTTGTTCAGACTACCAGCCTGAATCCTGTTAATCAGAACATGTGAAAGGTGTAACCCAACACAGGACACTTCAACTCACCTTTAACACCATTGTCACCCTTTGTTTTATCTTCCACACCAGTAAAGGAGCTGCTATTCCCATCAGTAGTCAAAAAGGAGAGCAGGTCACCACAACAGGTCCTGGACTTCGCCAGTGTGGCGCTCATGTCCTGAGCCAGCCGATGGTTCTCCACCAGCTCAGCATGGACCCTTCTCCATGCCATCTTATCCTCCATTAGACATCCTTCCATCACGGTGCGCAGCTCCTTCTCCTGAGACACCTGGCTCTGCAGACCCTCCGCCTCCTCACAGCGCTACACAGGGAGAAAGTTTGTCAGTTAAATGTAGGTCAGAAAATATTTGTATGGTAGTTACAGTTGCTTCGCAGTTACCTTGTGTAGTTGAATGGCCATCTCCTGCATCTCCGCCTCAAGCTGGTCAGCATAAGCCTGTTCCAGAGCGTCGCTGGGTGGTCGAGCGCTGCTGTGCCACCGTGCAATCGCAGAAGTCATCTTACGCTTGGGTCCAAACAATCTGGAGAGCAAAAACAGAATGAGCATTTCACACCAAGAGGAAACAAAAACTGAATGTGCCCAAATAAATGTGAAAAATTCTCTTACGTGATCCCTATTTCCTTGAGATCATTTTCAGTCAGGGTGAGAAATATCCGCAGATCAATGTCTTGCTCCTCAAGCACGGGGAGATACTTAGAGAAGCCAATTTGTTCCAAGAACTCCGCCAGATCCTGCAGGAACAGACAATGTTAGACAGTGCAGAATAAACTGGCTGCTGACCACACTTATCACTGACACATCAAAAAGTGAGCACATGCCTTTGGACCAGTGTAGGAGGGTGGAAGACCAGCATGTGAGAGCATCCCACAGTTCCCTGTAATGCTGGAGTGAGCTGCATCGCTGCTTCCATGGCGACTCTTGCCTTTTAAGTGATGGCTCTTATTTACCCTCCGAGAGCTGCTCTTTTTGCATTGGTCAGAGTCCTGGGGGAGAAGAGACACCGTGTCACAGACATATCTAAATAAAATCTGGAGCTTGGCTCCGTATCAGTGGGACTGCTGTGTTCTTGTGTTCACCTCATTACTCTCCACTGAGCCTTCCCAGTTGAGGCCAATCACATGAGGCAAGCCTTCACTGCTGCTGCTGCTGCTCCTCATGGTGGGCATGTCATTGTCGAAGAATGGACTGTCATCTGTTGCGGTATCATAGAATACTGAATTGCTTTTGCGGACATCCAGTGTAATTGTTGACACTGCTTGTACTATATCACTTCAGTTATGTATTTCAGATGTCACAAAACACTGGTAATCGTGTGCCTCTTACCTCTGCTGCTGTTGCTCTGGCCATCCAGCTCATTGATGGGTGATGTCACGTCACGGTAGCAGATGCCCTCACTCTTTTCACCGATGTCACGAAATGTCATGTAGCCTGGTGGAGCTACAGGAGGCTCTGTAAAAGGAGAAAACAGTATTAAAGTTGGAATGCGGAATTTTGTCTCCCCCTCTGACAGTGCTTATGACGTACATGCCACTTTTAAAAAATCTGACTGTCAAATTTATTTTTTTATCTTGAGCATCCACTTCAAAAACTTCCTTGGACGCTTCTGAGTATTTTAACTTCTGAACCACTGTCCTCTTAACATGGAGACACATGGGCAGATATCTTATGTGACACTACCACACAGTTTGCTGGTGCCTCCTACTCGGAACTTGGCGATGGCCTGGGGCCCATCATGGATGCTAACGCCTTTAGCTCGGCTTCGACTTGGCCTTATCCGTGGGGGTGCGCTGTCCGAGTCCTCTGAGGAGCTCAGGTCTTCAAAATGTCCTGAGTTGGAACACACACACAGAAAAAACAATCAGAAAATGAAAGATGAAAGAAATGGAAAGAAAAACAACATATGAGAAATTAAACTGTTTGGACACGTACCTGGTTTGATCCTTGGAGAACGTGAGTCAATAAGGCTGACGATCTTGGTATATCCGTACATCATAGCCAGGGCACGGGCAGTCTCTCCTTTAGCGTTGCGGTCCTCTACTTTAACTTTCTGTTAATTATTAAAACAAAGCAGATGTCAGGCTCAAAAGGCATTATTTAACCTTGACTCAGTCCTCACCATCGAGTACCTGGTGCTCCTTTTAATGTGGCCTCTGTTTTGTATTCGTTTTTTAAATTAATGTGTTTTAATCTGTCCTGTCTGTGTGTGATATGATGTGTGTGAATGTACCCTTTTTAATAGCAGATTTTGCACATGCAGACTAAAGACAAATTTCTTCTTTTGCATGCAAAAAGAAGAGAAAGTATTTCTATTCTATCCTGTTATATGCTTTGTGTAATGTCACCACCCATCCACAGTGGTGTGCAAATTTATCCTCCTCACATGATCAAGCAGGTACTGAACAATGATTTCATGTCCAGAAGCAGCAGCCTCCATCAGGGGAGTGAAACCAGACCCTGGCTCCCTGTGGATGAAAGAATAAGTCATGAAAAACTCTGTTTGAATGGAGAGTTACGGTAGTTTTCGGAAGAATGAAGGCACTCACTTGACATTGGCGTCAGCATTGTTATCCAGCAGGAACCTGACCATCTGCTGGTGGCCGGTGCTTGTGCAGTGGAACAGAGCGGTCCAGCCTCGAGAGTCCTTCAGCTCCAACTCAGCACCTTGCTTTTGGGGTAAGAAAAGCAAAAAGCCTTTCATACTCTGAATGACAAAGTGTCAACATATAGAACTATAAATCTAACATCTTACCAAGAACATAACAAAAACTGCCTTCTTCCATCTTTATGATAGAGTGTGATGAACTGTTACTGTCTGACGGAGCCATTTTGTACCTGAAGCAGGAAGTATGCGATACTTTCATTCCCACAGCTCGCTGCCAGCATCAAGGGGGTTAATCCTTTGGCAGTTGTGGCATTTACATTCACACCTGCCTCGAGCAGGAGATTTGCAATGTTGTCATGGCCGATGTACGATGCATACATCAGTGGGGTCCATCCTCCGACGTTCTTGCCATTCAAGTCCACCTCACGTCTTAAAAGACACAAGATCATAGTTACAAATACACAGATTTAAATGTGCCACAAAGGCTTTGGATCAAACAAACACATCTGGTTATACTATAATTATTGGAATTTATGCACCCACTTTTTGATGCACTCTGCCACCACGTCGTACTGGCCGATGGAGCAGGCAGTGTGGAGGTCCAAAGGGACATCCAGCTCCTCAGGCCGCACCAGGGAGTCACCCAGCCATAGAGAGAGGCTGGCACCCAGTTGCTCTGATTCACTGGCTTCGTCACTTAGCTCAGACATTTCCTACCTCTTCACTTGTCTCTCCACACACCTGAAAACAGAGGTGGCCCTGAATCTGAGCACCAAAGATAAAGATGAAAGGTTTGTCATGAATGAACAAATAACACATACATTTTTAAATTAGCTTCCCTGAGTGTCTCTCTTGTGAAGATAATAACTTTTGTTTTTCCCATTTTGTCCCCTAATTCAACCTTTGTTTTCTGCACTACTTCGGTCAACCAAAAAATTAAAACCACTGACAGGTAAAGAGAATAACACTGATCATCTTGTTACAGTCCAATGTTCTGCGAGGAATTCTTGCCACCACAACTCAGATGCTTGACTGGATTGTGATCTGGGGAATTTAGAGGCCAGGTTGATGCCTTGAGCTGTTTGTCATGTTCCTCGGGCTGTCGTCATGAGGGGGGCACTTGGTCTGTGACAGCGTTTGGATTGGTGGTGTGTGTCAAGTGGCATCCACATGAACGCCAGGACCTCAGGTTGTAAAGAGATGATCAATTATATTCACTTCACCTGTCAGTGGGTTTTATGTTTTGGCTGATCTGTGTATATGCTCTTTTCCACAAAATCCTGTCATGTGCAAACAGTGATCTTCTCACATCAACTTGCATATTCGCAAATATCATTAGTTGTAACAGAAAATAAAGCAGTCCTTACAGCACTCCCCTGAAGAAATCAATTTTCCACAACATGTTTATTTGATAATCTTGACCCTATTTTAACCTGAATAGTTTTCCACCTACAGAGTCCCAGTTGAAATTTCCCATCTGACTCCAGCAGCCCCTCTCTCCATAACATGTCATATTTTTAACATTAAAAACGGCAGCTCTCTGTTTATTTACTTGAACTTTTCTTATCTCATCTTTGAGACACAACAAGGAATCCATAGTGCCCCATCTCCTCCCAAATCTGCTTTGGTACTTAGCCACCACACATCTTTCTTACAATAAGTGTGTTTCCTCTCATTAAACATCAGCTCCACTAGTTAACAGACGTGTGGTATCAAGGCAATACGATTTAAGTCTGCCTGCTTACTGGCATTTTTTCTGATAGCGTCCTTCCAGCTCTTAATTAAATAATAGAAACAACTTCTTCAGTCCCTCCATGTTTTAACATGATGTAACGTTAACATATTTTAACTTTCCCAGTTTCCCACAGTTTTATCCAATGCCTTCTTTACCTCCCACATGCTAAATGGGACATTTTGTTCACCCTCGATGCTATTCTTTCTCATCTGTGCCTGTACAGACGAAGTTAGAGTTTAGCTAGCTCAGTGTTAGCTTCATTAGATAACGTTAGCCCGGTATTAACGTCTCCCTGCCACACACCTACCTTATGAACTAAAGATAAAACTATTTCACAATACGACAAACTAAATTCACTAATATTTGATATTAATACAGCTGAATGTCATGAGTTAAAAACTTACAGTCGACAGGTACCGTTAGTTCTTCCCAGCGGTTGAAACTTTTTTGTTTTGTGTGTCACGCTCAATTGTGCCCGTGTTGAACCATGCCCCGCCCTTTCCGGTTTAAACGGTCCGGTTGAACTTCTTCGACAGCACGTACAGTTCACTGATTTATTTACAGTTTATGGATTATAAAGTGTTAGAGGTAGTAAACTACATGTAATGAAACTAATAGTTTTACTACTTTTTACATCTTGCCGGTAGCTTAACTACACTCATATTTGCATTGTTTTTCAAGTAGTTATTTATTTATTTATTGCCATTTTTGTGTAGTTAATTGCTGCAACTACAAACAATGTTGGGCAATAACAGGACATGAATCATTTCCATGGTAATATGGCTTCCCTACTGTAATAGAACCTC
Source organism: Epinephelus lanceolatus (assembly GCF_041903045.1). Lineage (NCBI taxonomy): Eukaryota > Metazoa > Chordata > Actinopteri > Perciformes > Serranidae > Epinephelus > Epinephelus lanceolatus. The sequence goes on along the minus strand of NC_135754.1, from coordinate 16,940,755 downwards.
CTTTGATTGGCCCCGCCCACTTTCTCATCCTGGCCTGTGAGGACATGTCCAGGCAATGCTCTCATCAGGCAACCATCATGTGACAATTAGTCATCAAAATTATTAGTCATCACTATTTATTAAAAATGTTAAAAGACTATTGGAGATTACTGGATGCTGTTTTGGAAGTTATCTGGATAACTGAGTACTTCTGCTTGGTGTAATACCCTCACCTGGACTCTAGTGTCTGATGGCAGGTGTCTGACTGATGGACTTTGTTAACAATACCAAAGCTGACATTTCTTACAGTCTCCCATGAACAATGGAGTATTTTATATAATTTCATTTTATTTTAGTTATGTATGACCTGTGATAAAGTGGGAACTTTTTGCAATAAACTCAAATGAGTGGCATTTTTTGCAGGCATGACATTTTGTTTTTTGTCATCATATTTTTACAAAGTAGTTTGAACTACTTTTTCTAAGTAGCGTTAGTTAATCAAACTAGATTTCTCACTAGGTTAGGTTTGCAGTAGTTCAACTTCTTCCAGTGTTAATTAGTCGCTTGCAAAGTTTTCTAAGAGCCTCTCCCAGCACTGTGTATAGAATAATGACTGACCAGTGTTATCATAAACTCATTGAATTGACCTGTAGAAAAATATTTGAGTTTGTGAGTGCTAAATAACCTTACTGTTTTTGTCTTAGGCACTCCTGGCGGTTAGGACTGCTCAACGGATTTCAAAAATCTGAGGGGTCAGCAGATAAATCTGTTTACTGTTTACTTTTTTATTTTCTCAAATTAAATTTTTGAAAAACTTATGAAACAATCTAAGAGCGAAAAATCCCACTTCCCACAGCTCACAACTCCTGTCCACACTAAAACCTAAAAAAACAGATCACAAGTAGACATACTTTCATTTTGTGGGGTCATAAGCCAAAATTGGGAACCACTAACATATGGTAAGGCTGTGATGAAGTCACACACCTGTAGATTAACTGTAGTAGCTGCTGATGATGAAAACTTTCTCATAATATGACACATACATACACACGTTCAAAAAACAAATACCATCCAGACAAAAATACAAAATCTTTATTTAGATATATGGCATAAGCTGTCAGCATTTTAAGATTTTACGTATGTGACTGCAACTTTTGTGACTGTTTATCTCCCATTATCTCCAGTGCAGCTCACAGTCACAGTCCACGGGCCCAGTCCAACATAATGTGCAGTGAATTGTGTGTTCAGGGTAGGAAATTGAAGCGAAACTCCTCCTTTGATGGAGCAAAGACAAAGGCTGATGTCTGTTCCTGTGTCTGTCCTTTTAAGTCAGTATCCTGGGCTCTGGTTTGTTGCAGGTTCTCCTCAGTGGTTGGGGTATGGCTTTTGACGTCAGCTCTCCGGTGGAAAACAGACTTCTTTGGAGAATCTGACACGACTTTGACCTGAGCCGATGCGATTTCTGTTGGGATCAGAGAAATCTGTCAATTTACGGGACGTTGATTAAACTTAAAAGTTCTTTAATGAGTCGGTTTTACTGTTCAGATCACTCTCACCGCTCTGAATGAGTTTGTACTGCTTGCTCTTCTCATCCTCCATTTTTTTCCTGTAGTCTCCAGTCATGGCTCTCATCACCTGCCTCTTCTTGGCCAGAGGAGCTTTGGAGCTTCGTAGAGTCTTCAGGGCACGAGAGGCTTCCTCCTCTGTGGGGAGAAAGTATATCAATATGTGTGCTGTATCTAGAAAAGCTACAGAGTACACTTTATTTGAACAGGTTAGGTGATGTTGAAGGTAAAAGTCATACTCTGTTTCGGTGTATTCTTCTGGGACCTCATCCCTGATTCCAGCTGCTCGATGCACCAGTCCAGCTGTCTGTTCAGCTGCTCCTCTGCACTCTGAAACACACACAGTCACATTGAGACATCAACTCAACTGGAACCCACCGTGATTTCTTTACAGGAAGTAATTTCACACTGACCAGCTCTGCGTCCTCGCCTCCTTGACTCCCCTCAGCTGAACCTGGCGCAGTCTCTGCGCTATCTGAGGGGTTTTTCTTTGCAGATTTCTTCTTCTTCTTCTTCTTTGCTTGTGATTGCTCTGTCGGCTCAGATGAAGAGTTAGCCTCCTGCAGCGGGGAAGGCTTCTCCTCTTGGACACATTGTTGGACGCTTAAAGAAGAAGTGTCTGGAGTCTCTGTTGTGTCCATGTCTTCCACAGGAGAAATTTGAAAGTTGAAGGCAAAAGCAGAGCCCTGTCCTGTAAAGGATATTTTGCTCGGTGTTGCTTCAGTGCCGTCTGATGGGGTTGTTTTCTCTTGAAGTGCTGGCGAGTTGTCGGAGAGGAAGTTAAATCTGAAGGTGTTGTCACTGCGAGTCCAGAGGGGATTCTCAGCTCTGGTGTTGGCAGGAGCGGAGCTGTTTGACTTTGGTTCAATATCTGTTGAATGAACACACACGCACAAACATTAGGATCACAAGTCTGGATTCAAGTCTGAATAGAGTCACAAATTTGATGACTTTAGATTCCACAAAAATCAAGAAAGAATTGCAAGTCATTTAAAAGGCGTACCATGAATCAATTCATTTCCTGAATCAACACACATTCCCACTATTTGTTCCCGAGAAAAACACTTCAAGTTGCAGGAGTCGTCTTCACCTGATTTTCTGCATACCCACTAGTTTGAACATGAGTAGTATTTTTGTTTGTTTGTTTTTCTTCAGTGTCCTCAGGTAGTTACTTCGTCTTAATTTTTACTGTATGTCTCTGTCTTACTTTGTATGATCTCTTTTGTCTGCTTACCCGTCCCTGCACTTGTCTTACCTTGTTTTCAACACATTAAACACACACCAAAAAAATGACACACTTGCTGGATTGAGAAAAAAGGCGATAATTACATTTCTTCTGGCTTGTATTTGAAGTATACATTGAAACCATAATTTTGTAGGTAAAAAAAAAAAAAAAAAAGATGATTAACTAACATTTTGTTACTTGGAAAAAATGACAGCAAATATAATTTATATCGCGTACAAAAACTACACAGTGGTCAACAAAAAATAAATTGCAGTATGCAAAACATGCAGGCATGACATTTTTCAGACAAACAGACTTAAACTATTTGAATCCACATTCTGTTCCTCAAACATGACCTGTAATAGATCACACACATGCATACAGCAATGCCCATAGGAAATGCATTCATCTTATGATGTGTAATAAAGTCATAATGTACCTATAAACAGCAGCCTCTGCTCGGTCATGCTGAGTCTTCAGTGCTGCAGGTTTTCAGCTGAGAGGCGTCTGTTAGTCTGAACTAGTCAACTCGACGCTTCAGCTTTACAGACATGTTCATCGGAACAGGCTCTAATATAAACCCACGTTTTTAAATTACTTATATTTTCTTGGTTTCCGTGATATCGTAATGTGTTCAGAAACTTACCACCGGACCGGTGTCACATAAGAATAGGTCCGTCTGGTAATATTTCCCCTACTGTCGTTCCGCTTGATGGTGTCCTCGTGACCCAGGTGGTTGAGACCTTACAGACTGATGTGAGGTTTTCCAAAGATGAAAAATAAGCAAAGTCAAAGAAAATTAGTAAATACAGACAAAGGTAACCACGGGTAAACGTGCAAATAAATATGAAAATATGGGTTAATTTCTTAGTCAGCCTGAGAAACAAAATATAAAAAGGTGGTTTAACTAAAAACAAAAGCAGGTGAAAGCATTATAAAGACAACGGTGAACCAGTTTTTGCAGGTATAAAAAGGCTGTAATCACTGTATGCTAATAACATGACTGGAGAGTAACAAGAAAGAGTAATCTTGTGAATGACAATGACACAAGCTGATGTGTCACCAGGTTGTTGGTGGCTGGGTGCTGTGAGCCATCAGAGGATCAGACTGTGACATCAGTCTGTTGCCTAATGCTTGACTAGTCCCAGTGTTGCCTAAACAGATGATGAGCTAAGAAAGCAGTAAGGATATTAACAGATTGTCAGCAGAAGCATGATGTTGAATTTGTTTGTGGTGCTCTGCACTAACTCAGATTTTCACACAAATGTCTTGAGGTTTTCTCAACTATTTGTGAAAATGCAGAAACTCGAACGCAGCTCATGCTGTGTGAGGTGTGAAATGCCTGGTTAGTTTCCAGAAAAAATAAACTTGATTTACTTCCTTGGGTCACAACAGGTCTATGATAAGTTTTTATTGTCTTCATCATGTTTAAGGCTTTTTGTCATGCTCTTTGTTTGCTTTTCAGATTATAGCCAAATATAGTTTTCAAAACAGCCGGCTCTTGTGCTACAGGTTGTGCAAGCAGGGTAGTTGGGGGAGTGGGAGTAGGACTGATTACCCAGGGTCCCAATCAGAAGGGGGAATTGAAAATTTTGGTTTTGTTTGCAATGTTTTATGTCTAAGTAGTTGGTGTCCTATCTAAATTAAAATTAGCTGAATGAATCAGTTGAAACAGTTAATTTTGTACAAAAATAGTGGAGGCTCTTTGAGATCCCTCTCACCCCTGTCACTAAACACAGCTCGAGCAAAGTAAGTAGCCCTTTTACACAGAGATCGCACTCTAGGGCCAACACAAAGTTTTTTCTTTTTGCCTATTTTGTTTTGTTTTTTTACACAGAACCAAATGACAGCAGCATCATTTGGCTCCAGTGTGTGGTTATACACTGCTTTGTGGACTCAAAATGGGCATGATAGGCGTAACATGTGACACAACAGCGCCATTCTGCAGTGTGACATAAAACATATGCATCTGCAGCACTTTCTAAATAACAATGGTAATAACGTGTCAATAACAATAATTTACTGTCCCTGTTATATGGCAGCTGATCTCGTCCTCTGCTCAGAGAGTAAGGAGCTGCTGAATCTCATTGTTTTCCCAGTTTGCCAACATTTATGGCCACTATTCTACTTCTCTGAGTTAGCCGCTAAATGCTACTTTTTAAATCTCCCGTGGTAAATCGCACACATAATACGTCATCAAAACATTGCACCTATGCTGCCCATAATTCCATCTTGTAGACTGTCCTGTTTATATAGAAACTGTTTTGGCATTGTTACTACCTCCTGTGGAGGCTTAAAGGCGAGACCACTCTGTCCCCCTATTCCGTGATTGTACCTTATATACAGATCGACAAGGCGGAAAAAATGGAGTGATATTCCTAACTTAATCAGGCAGTGTAAAAGGGAGTAGTGACTGCTTATGCTGCTGGAGCACTAACATTTATTGTCATGTTTTTCCCCAAAAAAAGGGAGATCGGGATGTCAGAAAAGAAGAGAAAGAAAGAATCAAGACCAACGAAAACAAAACGACTTTATTAAAAAAAATTTTTTTAAGGTGTGGTGAGAGAAATGGATCAAAAAAATGAGGAACAGGGGGCCCATGGAGACTGCTTGGGTCCCAGAATGTGGTGCTACGCCCCTGTGTGCCTACAGCTGCATCCCAGACAGGATATCTAGTGTTAATCTTGGCTACAATTTATTCCCTTTTTGTCATCACCTGCTATTGACCATGCTTTTCTCAAGCCATTACGTAAGCTTATGATACTCCTATCTACAAATTACAAAGCATATCGGTTGTCCAGTGGGGCAGCATTGTTCTTCCATTTAGAGAAAAGAAAGGGATTTGAAGTCAGTGAGCACTCATACTTTAGAGATCAACTATAAATCTTAAGAATGAAAAAGATATATCCAAACTGAGCGGACTAAGAAGAAGCAGTTTCGGGTTGATAGATGAATAAAAACATCTACATGCCTCCATTTAGAAGAAGGCACTTCTTGTTCTTTTCATCTTCAAATGCAGAGGCAGTGTGCTCCTCCTCGTCTCCTCCACTAATCACATTCCGGCAGGGATTTCAGTTTGGACCAATCACGTTGGCTCAGGGGCGGGACATAAACGTCACTCCTCTCACACTATAAGTGCCGCCTCCCTCTCCCCCCGGTCAACAGTCAACCAACGCGTAAGGAGGAGATATCACTTTCCCGGAAAATAAACACAAAAGGTAACGTGAGAGCGTGAGCGCTTTTTACTGTATTTTTCTACATTAGGTACTAATGGTTATCAACGATATGGTGTATTTTCATTTCTAGGTCGTTAGAAACGTTACACTACGGTTGGCCCACCGGTAATCTTTGGTGACTTGAAAACAAAACGGCGCGCGCCATAGCCAGTCGGCTAACTGTTAGCTACATTTGATATAATATACAGACTCTACTTACCAAGAAACCAATATTATAACATATAAACCTACAAATAAGGTTTACTTTACCTGTATGGTCATATGAAATTGACCTAGGTGACTACAGTGTCTTTATATGAATGTTATTAAGCGTAAGTGGTAGCTAGCTGGCGCCATTTTGCAACGGTCGAGGCTAGCTTTAAATTTGCTCGCTAAGGACAGCAAAGAAACGTGTGTGTGTCCCGGAGCTTAATGGTGGCACGGATTTAGACGGGGCTTGTTTTGTTTAATCGAAACTACTTACGTTTCAAACGTGGTTATGCAATAACTTCATATTTAGAAGAGTCCCCTGACCATTCAGCTGCTAACAAAACGTTTGAGTAGTTTCTGGTAACGTTAACGTTCATATTGAAAGTGTATCAGGAAATGTTTTTAATAAGGATGTGGGTCATAACCGAGTGTCCATGTTGAAGTTGCTTCAGTGTGTACACTGGCAGTAAATCGATCCAAAAGGGATTACAATATTGAGGATAACACGTTACTAAATGAAATTAAATCGCATGTTGAGTCATCTTTTGTTGTGTTTTCAGAACCGCAGGTGAAGTATGGCTCGTACCAAGCAGACCGCTCGTAAATCCACTGGAGGAAAGGCGCCTAGGAAGCAGCTGGCCACCAAAGCTGCAAGGAAAAGCGCGCCATCCACCGGCGGAGTGAAGAAGCCCCACAGATACAGGTACACATGTCAACGAGTGCACAGGCTTCTGTGTCAGTTATGGTATTATTGAGGTTATACTGAGTGCAGCGTGCAGTTGCTACAAATTATACCACGACTGGATGGCAGTAATACTACATGTATTGTTTCGGTCAGTGTTAAGTGGGTAATGTTAATTTGTTGTAGGCCTGGAACTGTTGCTCTGCGTGAGATCCGTCGTTACCAGAAGTCCACTGAGCTGCTCATCAGGAAACTGCCTTTCCAGCGTCTTGTGAGGGAAATCGCTCAAGATTTCAAGACAGATCTGCGTTTCCAGAGTGCAGCTATTGGTGCTCTGCAGGTAAGATGACACTTCATCAATTCACACTTACTTGGCAAGTTACTCTATTCCAAATCTTTGTGTAAACATGTAACTTTTGATTCTCCTCCCCCCTTGTAGGAAGCCAGTGAGGCCTACTTGGTTGGACTGTTTGAGGACACCAACCTGTGCGCCATCCACGCAAAGAGGGTTACCATCATGCCTAAGGACATTCAGCTGGCCAGGCGAATTAGAGGAGAGCGTGCATAAATGTTTCATTGATTTTATCTTTTTAAATGGGGAGGGTGTGGGTGGGATTGATTGGGGTTTGTTTTGTAAATCTTGAAACTATTACCAGCATGTGTACCACCTAATTTTACATTTGTAGTTTCAGGCATGTTTTCCTTTTTTGTACTTCATTTCACTCTTGACTTTCTCCAACTGTCCTGTTTACTGTAGACTAGAGCTTCATATCCTGTAAATGCTGAATACAAACAATATTCCACTGCCTTTCTCAGGATTTCAAATCTATTTTAGAATCCATACCTTTTATCCTGTGTGTGCATGTCATAGGATTTTTTGTTGTGCTGTAAATAAACTTTCCGCTACCTCATATTCTTGTCCTTTTTATGGCTTTTTATTTATGGCTGAAATGGTTAAGATATAATGAAAAAGATCAGGCGTCTTGATTGCTCAAATACATGTCTTCAGGTTGTATTTTTCCTTTGGTGTACAATTAATACAATGTACAAATGACAGCAGACGATGAAGCACCTACAATCAAGGCATTTTAACTCACGTTCTGATCACTCAACTGAAAATTAACAAGACAATGTATGATCGACACATTTTTTTGCAGAGAAAAGTAGTTTTCATAGCACTGGACGGCTTCACCGCTACATCTTCAGTGTTGTCAGAGCAATGAGTTGGTGCCACAGCCTGAAATACTACAGAAACATTTCATAATAAATATAAAGCAAAATATATACACATCTCAAGTCCCATATTTGTTAACTTGATTTATTTTGGACTTCTTCCTCCTGTTCTTCTGAAAGCAAACTGGGTAAATGCTCATACAGCTGCTGCTCCAGCTGCGAGTCAATGTCCGTCTGACTTCTGAGTGCACACCACAGCATGAAGCCGCCGAATATCAGGCTGATGGGGAGGACCTTCCACCAGGGCCGCCCAAACTGTTTCCCCATGGAGCGGTCAACTTTCCAGGTTCTGTGACTGGCTTTGCTGGTGGAGAACTTGATGGGCTCATTGTTCACCTCTTCGTCACCATCTTTGGACTTAGCTGACCTCTGAGAGCTCAGAGCTAGGGACTGTACGCCGTTCAGTCTGCTGACAAAGAAACACAAAATACATCAGTTATAACATGTTTACTGAAGTGCTGTGTTAGAGCACAATAATGATATACTTGTGCTTTAAGTATTTGTATTTTTGGAGACTTTACAGATATAGATGATTGATGCAAAACCCCAAGTTAAGTTTTAAATAGGATACATTGTTTTAGATTAAACTATCCTACAGTGTACAGACAGCTAAGTTTAAAATTACCTGCTTCAACAGTAAAATGCTACACAATCAAAATTCCCAATATTTTTCTGTAATAATGTATCATGAACACAGGCAGCTTTTCCTCATATCCAGTACTTTAAATTTTGTAACTTTAAACATGTTTTGCTGTTAATATTTCCAAACTTTTATTGAAGTAAGGTTTAAAATATAGGACTTTAACATTCTTGTTACTTTTACTTAGAGAATCTTAATCTTCATTATTAGACTTGTTCCACTTTTCATGCAATGTTTAATGAATTTATGATAGTGACAAATCACTTAATTGGACTCAAAAGATGAATTTGTAGAGGATCAACCTGGGAGAAAAAAATCATTTGTAGAGGTTTACTGATAAATCGGCCAGGCCTATATATGGATCAATACTATCTAATGGCAGATATATATGTATTTGTGTGTTAATCAGCCTGTAAGTGACGACAAATTGCGGCACACAAGGCAAAGATGTGTATGTGGTAAATTAAAAACAGTGTCTCCACTTTTCAAATGTCACACTCAGAACATGTTTTGATCAATTCTTAAATAATCAAATTCAGATTAGCAAAAATATCTATGCATCTACAATATAACTTATAAACTTTAAAATATCAATAACGCTATGGACCTCAACATCCGATATTGGTCAAGTTCTGATCATTTTTATCACATTGTTCACCTGAATAATTAATAATTAATTTGTGTCTCCTGTAGTTGACCAGGATGTAGACAGTGATGGTGCCATCTGGGGACAAATCCTGTAGCTGCTCCATTGACAGTGAAATATAAATCAAACCCTATGTGACTCTGGCAGCTCCCATCACTCTTTAATATAAAAACCCCTGATGTAATATGCTGTATCCTGAATACCTTTTATTAAAACTGATACAGAGGTCACTGGGTCACTGTCAGTAGACCAACTCAAAAATGTGTCACCAGGTCCTGAGCTTGTATGGAACTAACTTTAGTGTATCCTGTGTTGTATTTTAAGCCAATGTGGTAGTTATCTGTCCACCAGGAGAGGACATAAAAGGGTGGTGTGCTGACCAAATATTGACATGAATGGTGAAAGTACTCTACAAACAGAACTGTCCATGACTGAATATCAAACTGTGTGACACCTTACTTGTATCACTGTGGTCAGTATGTGTGGTTAACAGCCATCAAACTGTCTCAACATTATGAAAGCAACATTTTTGCTAACAGGCTGCAGCGGTGGTTGGAACAATTATTACACTTAAGACCTTTGTCATTGAACCTCACGATGATCACAGAGCCAGCATGGTTTCACATTCACAAACATAACGTGAGCAGTGACTCACCCAACGGTCGGTGAAACGTTGTAAACAAATGTCCCTCGACTGAAAGCAACTCGTGTCAGACCGCTGAAGACTCGTCCTGCTGCTGGAAACATCTTGGACAACTGGTCATCTTAGAACAGAGAAACTGAGGGTTTTACTTATCAAACGCACCTTGGTTAGGTCATGTAACACAGCGTTGTGCAACACTGAATACCTTCCGGTGCCGCAGTTGAACGCAGGCGCGGACCGTTCCACTTTTATGTAAAGGTGATATGAAACCACTAAACAGGATTTTTTTCTGTTTAAAAATATTATTTTTGTATTTTATGTTTTATTATTGACATGATATAGGACCAAAAGTTTTAAAATATTTATTCATTTGCTAGAATAGTCGATATGTGATGATTTGTAGTGGGGAAAGAAAACAATATGGTATCGTTTGACATTTTGTAACGCTTCTGATTATATTACATGATCTTAATTAGGGACTGTTCGTTATTTATGAGGGGGAGAGATGCAAAATAGGGGAGACATGTCAAATCATTTTTAAGCACTGGGGCGGGACTCATGTTTTTTGGGGTTTTTTTTGCCCATGGAAGGGACATACAACTTTAAATGGTTTGGTTGTATTTATATCAAATACCCTCTGAACCCCAAATCCTGTTAGTGGGTTCAAAAGCCATGTTTTCTTTAGAAATTGCCAATAATCACAATTTTTAAACCAGAATTTTTGTGAAATTTTCACATTTCTGACAGTCATTCAACACATCATTTTTAGGGAGGATTTGCATTTTGCTTAAGAAATTAACTGTTTGTTTTGGTTATTATTCTGTTATTATTATTATTATTATTATTATTATTATTATTATTATTATTATTATTATTGTTATTATTATTATTATTGTTATTGTTATTATTATTATTATTATTGTTATCATTTATTCAATTATTTTTAATGGTCGATGTCCCGCATTATCACCAGTCACCTAGTCAGATAGTCTCAGTGAACAAACAAACAAACAAATAAAGTCACACCCAAGCCACTCTCCCCCTTCTGACAAGTTAAGCACAGTCCCTTAGTAGTTTGCACAGTTTTTATAGAAATGTAGGTGTTGAAATATCCATTTTCTTTTTGCTACTAAATGAACCTTAAAGTGAAGCTCAAGATTTAACTCTGAACCTCACTGTCACATCCCGTTTTGGCTTTTAAGAAGCTCACAAGACTCCATAGTATCTGGTGTAATTTCAGTCCTCAGTACCAGCTAATGTTTTAACAATAATAATAGTATAATGTATGTATGTAATAATATAATATAATAATATAATATAAAGATACCTTGTATTAAATTCACTGTTTTCTACTGTTTTAATGCTGTGGTGTTGTTGAATTTATCGTCTGAAACATATTTCAGAACCTCTGTGAATTCCCGAGCCATCTTCATTTTTGTTCACCCTTTATATAGTATATCATATATGATGGAAACAATACCACTGCTGCTGAAAGTTCCAGAGCTTTTCTCACCGAGGGTCATTGAAGCAGTCACATTCGTCAACCAATCACAAACCAGAGAGAGATAACCATCCAATCACGCTTCATCTGGGCGACATCACTTCCTGGTTGAGTTCCCATGCTGGATGTGTGCTTTACGGAGGTCTACACGATTTTTCTCAGTTCAAGTAAGTTCATTTGTACATAAGAGCAGTGTGCAAAGATACATGTTTGGTCCATGATTATGTTTTAGCGGTCAAAATATTCTATGTGGCCGCCGTAGAAACATATGAACCAGAGTAACATTTGTGTTTTGGGCCGTGAAAACTGTTTACATGTGTTGAACATTCAGTTGTAATTGAGGTCAGTATGTTCTTCTGTTTCTCTGTGTCATGAAATGTTGAGTACATTCAAATGAAGCATGCAAAAGCCCCTATTCTTTTCAGTCTGTTATTGTCCATTTAACAAGCCACTACGCACACTATGTACAGTATGTATATCTGCTGTTATATAACGTGCACATGTGTCTGTTTGTAGGACTAAATAATCTCATGGCTAAAGACAAATCTGTGTCAAAACCGCCTAAAAGAAAGACACTGAGCCCAAATGTCAATGAGGTTCATGTGGAAGAAATGATGGACACTAAAGTAAAGAAGAAAAGGAAAAAGATAGAGGTGAGTAGTACAGTCCCCTGTGTGTACACCTGTTTTTGATGACACAACCTGGAATTGCTCAAAAAAACATAATAAATAATGTTTGTTTTATTTAATTCAGGAGGCGCCAGTACAGAGTCCTCATGTGACGATCACAGGAGATGATACAAAACAGAAAAAGCATAAGAAACACAAAAAGAAACACATGACAGAGCAGATGGCAACACAAACTGAGGTAAGCCTTTTCCCTTTGTTTCCTTTAAAAATATACACAGTTACTGGTTTCTGTGAGAACTCAGGTGAACCCTGACGGCTGATTTGTGTTGCTCCAAACAGACAATTCTTTACATGTGTTCGTAACAACCCAGTCTTCAAAACAAGTTGTGTAAAGGTGCTGAAAAACATGATTTACACCAGGTAAAAGGTATGTTTTGGAGGCCAAGTAAGGAGGACTTGACATTTTATTCTTACAGTTGAGTTTTTATTACTAAATTACTTTAAATGGCAAAATAGGACTGATGTTACATTCCAAGTTGCAATAAAAAGGTCTTAAAAAGATGACATTTAATTTAAGAAGAAGTCTCCCGTCGGAGTAGGCTCTCCACATCAAGGTAAAGTGGTGAAAATATTCTCAATACAGCGTACACTTCAACTGATATAGATTTTGTTAGGCGGGTAAAATATGTTTTGACGCTGACCCTGTTCACAGCAGTGCATTGCGTAGCTTCCATGTTGGTGCTCCTGTCTGCTTCTCCAAATGAGGGGTGCACCGAATGCTGCCTGCTGTAGGTAACTGACTATAGATAAGTACTTGTAACACCCCAGCTCCAAACATCCAAACTATCCTTTTAAAAACAGATTAAACAAGTGTTTCCTCAACAGTTTGAGTCCTTGCTTTTACAGTGTCCATTAATGATGTCTTTACACTGATGGCACAGACATGATGTCATCTGTTATCATTGTGGCCCACTGTATGCAGTTGGTCTTTGTTTCGGGGGAACGGAACAGTTGGTGGAAGAATGTTAGAGCTTAAGTGTGTGGACTGGCTTTGCCACATGTGTTTGCAGCTTGTACATAGAACGATTTCCCGGTGGCTGACCTGTGCAGCTTGGCCCATCTGCTCCTCTCCTGGAGAAGGAGCCTCAGTTTAACCCGAAAGGTCTCCCCAAGGAAGCTGTAGATGAGTGGGTTCAGACAGCTGTTAGAAAAGGCCGCCAGCCTGACAGCATGACCCATGAGGGGGTAGTCCTGCCACAGTGTGCTGCTGTCTGAGTCACCTCTTAGAAGGTGAACGCTTACAAACACGTTCTCCGGGAGCCAGCAGAGGAAGAAGACTAACACAGCTGCTGAGATCATCCGCAGAGCCTTCTGCCTGCGAGGCCTCTGCTGGGGGCCATCTTGTCCCCTCTGGCTCCTCCGGAGCACCTGTGCTATTCTCCAGTAGCACAGACCCAAGATGCAGAAAGGCAGCAAGAAACCCAGCATCACCTCCAGCCACTGAATCTGGGTCACGTTGGCAAAGCAGAAGTGGAGTTCTCCAGCATGCTGGCTTTGAGCTATGGCAAAAGGAAGCACGGTGAGCAAAGACGAGGACACCCAGATGAGGCAGCAGCTGAGGCGTGCGCGCGGCATGCTGCGACCCATGAGGCCAGTCATTGCAACAAACCTGTCGAAGCTCATCCAGGATAAGAAGAAGACGCTGCTGTACATGTTGGCCTGCTGGAAAAGGTTCATGAAGGTGCAGAGGTGGGGCTTGTCATAGTAGCCCTGCTTCAGGTTGAACACCTCGATCAGAGAGTCGGCCACGAGAGTGAGGTCGGCCACGGCCAGGTTCACAAAGTACAGGTCTGGGGCTGTTAAGCGGCCCTTGTGGTGCAGGTTGACCACTAAGATGAGGATGTTCCCGATGAAGCCCACGGGGAACAGGAATATAATGTAGATGCTGGAGAGGAAGAGGCTGATGATATAAAGCTGATGACTCTCTGAAGCTTCCTGCAGAATATCAGAGACGACTGCCTCTGTGTCATTTGGCTGAACAGTGAAGACTTTGTAGTCCACGTACATGGTCCTGTCCATATTACTCTTTTTGTGTTGATATTGTTTTAGCAGTAGCTTCCCATCAAGTTGCCATAGTGTTTAGTTTTCCAAGGGTTTTGCTCCAGTGAAGACTGTGGTCTCATCTGTTGCTCTTTCTGTGCTGTGGTCATCTTGGATATATACTAATTCCCACTTTTTGTTATAGACAGAGAGGAGAAATGTAGCAAGTTAACAGCAAGTTTTCATCTTTTCAATACATAGATTTAGTGAATAAATAGACTCTCAGGAGGCAAAAACATCTCTGTACATTATCATTCAATGGCAGAAAAATTGACAACACTTTTTATATACTAAACATTAGTTGATGCCACGGGTGTGAACTCTATTTATATGTCTTGGACTTGAGTGAGACTCGAGTCACAAATTCGATGACTTTAGACTCGACAAAATCCCAAAAAAATTGAAACTTTAACACCAATGACTCGTGACATCACTTGGACAGGAGCCTTTTGACTTTAAAACACTTGATACCTTCCCCCAAACCTAAAGATTTAAAAGTATTTTAATTTACAAGTGTGTCACCAATCAATTCATTTCCTGAATCAACTAACATTAACGCTATTCATCACTAGTAAGTCAAGACTTAGTTCCACAGATCCACTTTGTTTGAAGCAATCCGACAGCATCCAATCAAGTTGCAGGAGAGAACCATAAAGAACCAATGTTGCGTGAATTAGCGGCAGTTGGGAAAAAAATTATACCAAAGATAATTTTGTTAGCGTACAAAAACTATGCGGTAGTCTACACAAACTGAATTTCAGTACGCAAAATATGCAGATGAAAAATTATAGATGGAGATGCAACTACTTCCAACAGACCTGTTTAAACAAATAAAACATTTTAAAAGCATTTAAGATTTTTGTAAATTGAATATGTTTATATTTAATATTATTCTGTTGTTGCAATGGCAGTTATATTTGGTGAAGAGGACATTGTGACTTGTTTGGCACTCGAAATTCAAAGTTTAGGACTTAGACTTGAGTGCAAAGACTTGAGACTTGTAACTTACTAAACAATAACTTGGTCCCTCCTCTGGTTGATGCTCACTTTGGAAATAATTTTGGGCAATTTTTGGCAAACATGATCAGTTACAAAACTATGTTTATAACTATATATTTATCATTGTCTTATAGCTCTGCTGTGGCTGTTTCTCTCGAGGAAAACGTCAGATTTGATGCAGTTTTCTTCTTTGATACAAAATCACAGTAGTAGCAGGGTGTCTACACGTCCTTTAAAGTTTTACTATGTCTTGAATTCAATCTTATAACAATAATGTCTTAAAAGACATTAAATAGTCTTACATTTGAATTTGTGAGGGGTTAACTACACACATTTTATTTAATGTCATTTATCAATCTTTTAATTTCATTTTGTGAAAATGAGGGCAACATTTAGATTTACTTAACTTACTCTAATAACCATATTCCTATATATAAACACGTACCTCTGCACAAGACCACATATATACTACTTGCCTGGCATGTTTACATGATTTGTCCAAAAATCTGTCCTAAATTTGGTTAAATTGTGTCTTAAACAGGACCTAAAAAGCATTCAATTTAACTGTCGTAACCTGTAGACACTCTGAGTAAAGTGGTCTGGTAGTCTGGGGTTGTAAGACACCAAGCATAAACGACCAGCCACTGACCCTGTTTTATCTTTCTCTCTGCTGTCATTTAAATAACAAAGACATAAAATGCCCAGAAATTCTTTTTTTAAATCTGAAAACTACAAGACAATTAAAGTCGGTTTGCTTTGATATAAATAATTTTATAATTCATATGAAAAAACCTACCTGAGTTTTCTTGCACTGCATTGCGGTCTTCCTAATCTTTCCCGTCTGTGTGGTGGTGACTTTGAAAGCAGGTGTCACAGTAAAGTGTTGTGGTGCCGCCCACCACTTACAGCAAGAAACACAAACACACAATGCAGGCGTGCACACAGACACGATTCATAGTTTTTCATCCAATTAAGTTTTTCGTCATGGCTTCACTTCAGTTTATTAGCAATATAGTCTTTAACTGTATTATAACAGTACTTTGTTAAAGCTTTTTATATTCAGTACTTAATTGACCTTTATTGTACTTTATTAAACTTTATTGTAACAGTTTATTTAATAGTTTAGTATTTTAGCAATCTGCAGTGGTTTAGAGGACATTTTTAAAATCTGATGATATATATTGTATAGCAGGATGTAGTCTGAAAATGGTGCAGTATTATTTATAGGCCATATCGTCCACCCCTATTTGACACATTGTGTACATACTTTTAAAAATGGAATAGAGCATTCAAATAGGAAATTGGCTTTTTACTCTGCTAGCGCATCGCTCTGGTCAGCCAGTGTGGTCAAGACTGAAATACCTCAACAACTACTATATGGTGTGTGGTGAAGTCATCACATTGTACACCCCCTATGTATTTTTGTATGGGCTTATTTTATTGCATAAAAGATTTTGTCCAGTTAGGACACGAACCAACTTGTCAGCACTGAAGCATAAACACGACTATGATTGTAGAATGTTCAAATATATAAATATGGGACTCGGGGGAATTAAAGCAAAGACTGACAAACAATGTATTTACACAAAACAACATGGTCAGACAATGATAGCCTCACTTCAGCCTTTTTTTTTCTTCAGACTTTAGCACCACCCTTTACTGTGCTTTTTGTTTTACTTTACAGGCGCCTTTTCGAGACTGTAGATAAATTTGATGTTAACGCTGTAATGCATCAACTTCTGCTATGATTTCACACAGTGTGAATCAGGTCTGACATTTTACACGACGCCAACATCTTGTGCAATCCAGTTCCTGTTTTAATTTTCCTACTGGTCCCTGGTTTAGTGCCACTCTGCTGGCACTGATGTAATGTGTGATCCATGCAGGTCAGTTATTCCTAGAACTGGTGCCCATCAGTTTCTTGAAAGGAGTTTAAAGTGTCGCCTGTCTGGCTTGTTTAGTTTAACAGCTTTAAAATAATTTCTTGGAAAATACTGACACTGTTGGCCCTCAGCTTAGGATCTGACTTTTATTTTTCCCTGACTAAATGTTTCCTATGTGGCGTTCTGGGAGTCGCAGAAGTTTTCCAGGCATTTTGTCTAAATGGGCTTTTGTGCAAATTGTGTTTATGCAAAACAGAGTCTGTTCTGTGAGAGCAGGTTCAAAAGATGTGAGATTGCAGCCACTACCGACAGTACGTCCTTTTTTAATTGTCTTATTCATGGTTGTTGATTTTTAACAACTCTATAAGTTAGTATTGCAACAGTTACAATAAGGACTGTACATGTAGCACAATTCTGAATACGTACAGCACAACATTTATTTTTGCAAAATTAAAATGTACAATAAAATAAAGGAGAAATACATGCACGGAAAAGCATTTAAATTGTCACTTTAGAGAAATAGAAAGTATTTTAAAAGTTAGATTAATATTATGTTTAATACGTCAAGTTTCAAAAGTCTTTATTTCGATGCATCAGAGGAGTTTTGTGCTCACAGATGAGAGAGTCTTTGTCCTCTATGACTCAATATCCTGCAGGGTGTCTGTGATCTCAATATGGGGAGCTATGATGTTCCTGTTGGGCTGCGTGCGCCCTGGGCTTTGACAGCAGTCCCTCAGCTGCCTGAACACCCCGTGGAGACTCTCTCGACATGGCCTGTGCAGGAGCAGCACGAGTAGGAGGCTGCCGCTGCTCCCTGAGAACAGTACAAACTCAGCCACGCTCAGAAACGCACGCTCGTGATGGGTCAGCCCCTCCTCTCGTTGTGCCAGTTGTGCTCCTCTCACCAGCGCCACACTGTAGAAGAACTGGCAGATGAACATGACCACGGTCACTGCCAGGAACACAGGACCCTCCTCGGAGCCGGAGAGGAAACGTCCTTTAGATTTCCACTGCCGGACACAGCCACCTATCAGAAGTCCCATTTGGAGGATGTAGGGAATCAAAAAAGCCAGGCACAACCTAGCAGCTGCGTAAGACACACCAGCTTGGACTGGATCCATAAAGCACCTGCCTTTTTCCTGTAGACCATCTCGGGGTCCACGAAGCCCGGCCAGGAGCAGAGAAATCAAGATAGAAGTCAGGATCACCAGAGCCGCACAGACCCAAGGCTTCCTCAGCAGGGCGTGGGACGGTGGATCCAGTGTTAGCACGTAAGCCATCAGCACTAAGACCAGCAGACCGCAGAGACAGGCCGTGTTGATGGTAAAGGAGAGAGCAGCACAGCCCAAACCTGTTGCGAGCAGGTAATGAGGTCTGTAGGCCACAATGTGCAGAGAGAGGAGCAGGAGCAGCAGCTGGAGGCCACAAAATGCCCAGAGCAGGCAGTCGAGCCAGGCCAGCCGCCTCTGGGCTCTGTAGGTCTGGATGAAGCTGTAGATCAGGAAGCACCCGGCGATGAAGCCAAGCCCAGCGAAGAAACTGTAGAAGTAGTTCGCCCTGGAGGTGATGTCATTGGCTGAGATTTCATCTAACTTGTTTTGAGGGGAGAATGCAGAGGTGGAGTTGTCCATTTTGATGGCAGCGGTGGTGGCGTTGCCCACGACGGTGGGACTGTCGGTAAATGGAGGCGTGGTGCTCATCTCAGTGGTGAGCAAGTCCACGTTTTGAGTATGCTGGAAGTGAAAAGAGAAAACAAATACTGATGACATCCTGTCCTCCTCAGCATCACCCTCAACTGTTAGTCAAACATTTCCTCCCATCTGAATGTGGTGAACTATCAGCAGAGTTCAGATAATGTGGGTGCAATTGTTAATCACCTGCTGTCTGTACATTGGTTGCTCTTTTAGTGCGCTAAGGAACAACCATATTTGAGTAGTTAAACACATTTATCAGCTGTGTTTTATACATTTCAAACTGTGTTTACTGTCACTCAGCCTGTGAATCATTTACTTGGGTTTTCCACAGGAACATACTCTTTCAACATATGTGCATTTCCTTCTTGAATTAACTCAAAGTTGGGCTGAAATTTTAAGTTAGCTTGAAGTCATTATTATAGATCCCTAAAATGCATGCAGTGCTGACTAGATATGTAATAATGTTTTCTTTCTAAAGTATTTTCTACGACCGCATGTCCCCGTTGGCCAGTCTTTGTCTGTTCCTCTTTGAGGAACTGCCTGCTCAGTGAAAACACATGTTTCCACTTACCATTTTTGCTTTCGTCACCCGCTCCTCTCTTGTTGTGTATCCACCAGCCCTGACGCTGCCGATCGACCCAAAGCTCCTAAAATGATGCTCGTCGCATGGACACAGCCGCTCACTGTGAAGCACTTTCTGTATTTCTGTGGGCAATACCCCGCCAGCATACTTTCAGAGTGACTTCGTGGCCACGTGATCAAAATCTTTCCCTCCCCTCCCTCTTTTTTTTTTTTCTACTTCATCACCCTGCAGACAGAGCACCGTTAAATCAGAGCATACTGTGTCCCTTGTTTAACTTCCCCAGAGAGTTAAATGCAGTCTTTAAGTTGTGCTGTGGTAACTGCCTACTGCTGCTGCAAAATGACTTTAATTTGGTTCTTTATTTCTCCTCAGAAAAAGTTTAAACAAGTCTTTTGCAGAGCTTCAATTATTCTGCAGACAAATGGGGAGCTAGATACTCAGTTTCACCCTGTTACTAAGTAAAATATCTGTTTCTCCGTCATGAAACTGCAACACAATTTCTGTTTTCGATTCAAAATTCACTCACACAACAGCTGCTTTGTTTTGTGGCTCCTCTGTGTGATTGGCCAAAAAACTGACTTGACAGGTGGTTATTTTTAAATCATGCACACTTGTGCTGTGGTTCAGAGCAACTGTTTTGAATGCAACTCCGAAGGCATGTTGCGCACCACGGTAAACTTCACCACACACTATAAATGCGTGTGATGCTGACCTCATAAAGCTGTAGATTCAGGAAACGTCCCTCAGAGCTGCAGTGCAACAGGAAGTGATCTAAACTCAAAAAGTGCTTTAGCTGTCTCATCTGTATGCTGCAGCGCAACAAAATGTCACATTTATGTTACATTTTACTGTAGAAATTAAACTCTAGATGCATGAGGCATCTAGCATTAGCTCTGCACTGACCAGGAAAACTATAAACTACTGAAAACCGGCAGGAAGTGGCTGTTCATTACACAAAACTAAATCATTGTTTCAACATTTTTCTTATCATTCGATCACTCTCAGCGTGAGTTATTTAGGGATGTTTTGTAAATGGCTTTACATGAACGCAGAAAATGATAAGGGTCTACAAAGGAAGGCCTGTTAATGTAGATAACTCCCATGAGCCTTTGTTTTGCTTTGGTGTGACAGAAATCAGATCCACCCCATCGTCTGGGGAGGACAGACGAGGTGGAGGGAGAGGAGGACCTAAGCCCCGAGGAGAAGCGGGTCCTGGAGAGGAAGATGAAGAAGATCCTGAAAAAGGAGGAGAAGAAGAGGCTCAAAGCAGAGGGAGAGACTGAAAAGAAACCTGAAGCATCTGGACCCATTGCACCTCAGCAGGCCTTAGACTATCTCACCTGGTAAGAGCCACTCTCATGTAGTACAGGACAGGTTGTCACTTGCCTATGATGTCATCATGTCTAAGAGAAGAAACGACACGTCCAAAGCACGTGGATATTAATTAAAGGAATACTTCACTCCCCAAAAGATAATTTGTGTATAAGTTACTCACCCCGGGTTATGTTGAATTTGTGAAAAAAACATTCTTTCTCACATGTCTTTACGCTGAACAAAGAATCCAAAAACTGGAAAAAAGTCTTGATGAATTGAAGTCAATGGGGTCCATGTCTACATCAAAACATCGGTTTACAAACTCTCACACAACTCATGCAGTGTAACCCAAGTCCTATGTATCCAGTGGTATTCTCAGTACTTTCCAAACATGTGTTTACTAAAACATAACTGAAACTGAAACTTAGCGATGCCCTCTTTAAAGCCAGACTCCATTGGAAAAAAACAGTAATTTTACCTTGCAGAAAACAGGAGCTGCTTTCTTCTTCTTCTTTCTGGTATTGTGTGACTTTGGTGTTTTATAGGGTCAGTTCGGACTCAGCAAAGCAAAACTAACTGATGGAGGTGGTGGTAGACCAGCAGCTCTTGTGCTCAGCGAGATAAAATTACTGTCAGCTGAGTCTGGCTTTGAGGAGAGCACAGATATGTTTCACTTTTGAGTTTAGATGTAAACACTAAAGCTCCAGCAAAAATGCATATTTTTGGGAAGTACCTTACATCCAACTGGATAAATGAGACTGCATAAGTTCTGAGGAGTTTGTAAACCAATGTTTAAATTTAGTTTTGCTGCTGTTAAACGAGGCCCACTTTAACTTCAATTTATGGTGAATGTTAACTATTTTTAGATGCTTCATTCATGGCTGAGGAATGCGAGAAAAACAAAGTTTGCTTTACGAATTCACGGCAACTTGGAGTGAATAATTGATATATAAATCATCATTTGGGAGTTGAAGTATTCCCTTGTGCCATGATATGGATCCAGTTGACCACAAGTGGTTCACAAACTACCTTTTTAAACCTGTTGCTGATAGTAAAATATGACATACTTCCTCAGTAACATTTTGTAGCACCATTACACGAAATCAGGAACAACTGAACAATATAATGCAATTCAGTACAGTCCTCACAGCAAACACAGCCTTGGTTATGTCGGTTACATGTGTTGAATATGTGTCAGAGAGGTGTTGCTTTTAGTCTTGGGTAATTTTTGAGGGTGTTGTTTGTGGTGGTGAGTTTGGTGAGTGAATTGAATTAGATCTGAAGAGGAAATCCCATACATTGTACACATAAATTTCAGTATACTAGTCATAATGAGGACTTGTGTAAAATATCTTCTGTGGCTCTTAAGGATCTTTGTGAAGTGTGAGAAAAATAGCCCTTGTGGTAGATTTGAAACAGAAAGCCTGTGTTGCAAACCTGGGGCGTTGAGTTTGAGGGTCTGATGAAAGAGCTTATCAAGTTGCGCTGTGGGAAGTGTGTGATGCAGTGTGTTTGACATTGACCCATATTAGGGACTGACATTCAGTATATCTCCTCAACTGCTTTGATTTTGACTTTTTTTCCCCTAATCTCTCTCTTATGTTACCAAAGTGCGACATTAGATCTTTTCAAGGTCTAGGTCCTGTCCCTTGTTATGTGTAGGAGGACTGAATGCAGCAAACACTTTGAAGCAAGCTAGTATACTACTACAGACAACAAACTGCAGTATGAAAAAAATAAACCCCTTTCTTGTAATTTCAACGTGCTCTGGTTTCGTCTGTGCAGCTGGGCCGACAACCGCACAGAGTGGAAGTTCCAGAAGACGAGGCAGACGTGGTTACTGCAGCACATGTTTGACCCCCAACAGGTAAAATGAATCAGTGTGAGCACTCTGTGATGATGATGATGATGGGGGATTTTTCTTTGCCGATGTTCACAGTGAGGAGGTGTTGACCTCAGAGTGATGTCTTCCTGTCTGATTAGTTTGTGAGTTACACCCACTCTCTTATCTCCAGTCATAGAGTATAATGACAAGTCTGTTTTTAGTAGCATTTTGTAAATATAGCGTGGTTGACGCTTTTGAGGAACAAAAAGGTAAATTTATAAAAATTGGTTCCAGTGTATTAATATTTATGAACTGCCCTTAAATTTATTTAAAGATGCTCTCTTGTGCTGCCGTTTATAATTACACAATATACTACTGTTTACTATGTTTATTGAATACTACATTAAGATACAAATAACTACTACTATTTATTTATGCCTCTTGCTCCCACTGCCTTTCTCTTCTTTCATCCATAGCCTTTCCCCTATCCTGTGCACAAGCAGACACAATATTGTTATGTTCCTCGGCCCGAACCAATTTGTTTCCTATTTACATAGCCACTGTGTTTTTTTCCCAGTGCATACACAGCTAGCAGACCATGAGGAAATATTTGCTGAATTTGACAACAGTGTACACCAGACTGATATGATTCAGTAATGATACTCAGTGTTTGTCTGTATTAATATAGAGAAGTAATCTAAATATACCAAAATATTGTGCAAAAAGACAAAACAGAGTAACATGACATATACACCGATCAGGCAAAACATTAAAACCACTCGTGGGTGAAGTGAATAGCCATGAAGAATAGAAAATAAACCCCCTCATGGCAATGGAACGTATCGATGGTAGTGGCCTTCTAGCAGGACAGTGCACCATGCCACATCGCAAAAACTACTCAGGAATGACCCGAGGAACAGGACAAAGAGCTCAAGGTGTTGACCTGATGACCAAATACCCCAGATCCCAATCTGATCGAACATTTGAGGGACGTGCTGGTACCCCCAATCCACGGTGGGTGCTCCTTGGACCGGACTTGGCTCTGGCCTGTTAGGGCATGGACACAGGATCTCTGGAGGGTGTCCCTTGGTGTCTGGCACCAGGGCGTTAGCTTTAGATCTTTTGAGTCCCGTGGGTTGTGAGGTGGGGTACCAACATGTCCCACAGATGTTTGATCAGATGGGGATCTGGGGAATTTGGAGACCAGGTTGACGCCTTCAGCTCATTGTCATGTTCCTTGGATCCTTTCCTGAGGAGTTTCTGTGGTGTGGCATGACACATTATTCCGCTGGGGGGGCCACAGCTACTGGGAAGCAAAAACATGACATATGAAACTTTAGAAACTTTGAGATATCTTATTAGAATAACAAATTCCAGTTTGTCTGATATTCCCTGACTTGCACACATAAACTAAATAAAAAAACATTATTTATAAAAATAAATATAAACAGACAACAGAATTCAAGCAACACATTAATTCAACAAACTCTATTTCAGATTCCAGATGAGAAGTTCTCCGTGCTGCTCGAGTACTTGGAGGGGCTGCGCGGAGCAGCCAAAGACACCACAGTGCAGAAGGCCTTAGCTCTGGTTGAAGAGTCGGGACAAGCACCAGAGGACAAGGATGTCCAGCAGAGGGCGCACAGAGCCAGAGAAGTTATCCAGCTGCTCTCCTGAACCCACCACCATCTAACAAAGGCATGAAGCCCACCAGGAAAAGACTGAGACATGTTGGTTGGTCAGTGGACTGACCAGTGGACTGATCAATCACCCTGGTGTCACACTAAAACATGTTGTTTGTATATGTAGTTTTTTGGACTGGTCCTTCAGGGAAAGGATGTGTTTTGATTTAATTACCAGTATTGCTCACATTTTTTAATTTAAATGTGTCTAGGTTACTGTTTATTCTCCATTTCTTGACTTTTCCTGTGTTCATTGTTGCCAGGTAGTAATCAGTCACCAAAATAATTTGTATAAAATATGAAATCTTACAATGGGGTCGACTCCATCTGCATTCTTTTCCAGGTTAGCAAATTTGGAAGTAGAAGGCTTGGTTCAGTCACGAACATTAAGCGGGCGAGGAGTGGTTTATATGTAGAAATGTCATCCTGCAGAAACCTCCGTCAGGTCATGTGGGAAAATGTTTTTAGAAAGGCTTTGGAAAACAGCATTTTGGCACTGCAACATTCATACTTTGATGAAATTTGTAAGTTCGGATTTGAATACAAAAGGAACACTGTTGCTACAACTACAATATTATACAAAAATAAATAAATAAATAATCGGCCTGCCTTTTAATTACTATTCAAAGTTACACCGCAGCTTTTTCCAACTCCAAATGTAAAGATGTCAGAGTTCAGTTTCACCTTTCTGGACAGATGAGGAGAAGATGCAGAAATCTGAGAAACTGCTGGAGTTAAAAGTCTCAGGAATGCTTGTAGTCGAGACATGTTTGTGCATGTCAAAGCCCATAATCTGTGAAGTCACTGATGAGAATAACTTTTCTCATCCACTCAAGGTACATCAGCATGATAAAGTTTTGTTCCCCTCCTCCTTCCAGCCCAGTAGTTCATGCGCCATACATGTGTTTGTGTTTATTTACTTATTTTTGAGGTTAATGTAGACCCATTCTGAAACTGTGGTTATAATCTCATAGGAATTTTGGAATTTTTCTATATTATTCATATAGCCAGGCATTGTCGTGCCCATAATTAACATCTTGTAAATGCCCAAAACAGATATACAATAGTTATAGGAGCCAGTTCTGGCTGCAGGATCGGGGAGAACGTTCGCCACCTGCACATGTTCTGACCCTAACTCAGACTGTAAACTTATGAGGAAGGAAACTGAGCCTATATGTAAGTGAAGGTTGGTGACATCACCTCCTGGATTTACTAAAAAATAAACCCAAACACAGACATTTAAGTAAGTTCCTCTTACTGTGTCAAGAGAAACAAACAACACAATAAGTCTATATTTGTTATTTTTTGCATTACTGTTGCCTTTTGGTCCACATGTACACATAAAAAAATGTCAGTTATTTATAAATAACCTGCCCTATTCATTTAAACAACAACAAAAAATCCAGTCATACTGTTGTACATGTTTGCTGATAGTGTCTGCAACTAGGCACAAGTCCACCAACCAAACACAAAACAGAGCACAAATCATCTCTAGTAGAAGATTTTTTTGAGAGACTGTAGACCTGCTGAAGACTCAAATGTTGACATGGAAAAATGTATCTTGGTACTCCTCTCAAAACTTTATTTAAAAAAAAAAGCATATTTCTCAATATGGTTGCATGTTTACATTTGATTCATTTACAAGACTCAGAAAAAGTCCTTGAGAGAGCCAGCTGAGTGTTGGAACTCCTCTGAAAAAATGGTTCACGACATTCCGACAAGTTTGTAATCCACAAATGAGTTCAGTTTTTTTCAGTGTTTAAATTAACTTTTAGTGCCATCACTAGTGACAGCAATATTGTCCAGTGAGTGTCTGTGTCGCTCACATTGCCCAACAAAATCTTCAAATCCACTGTCGAGTGTGACTTGCTGTGGAAGGCATTCACTGCAGATCAATCAGGCCGTTATCTCCCCGTAGGTGTTTACTCTTAGCCGTCGTACTCACTGCGCCTTTTGATTTATCTGTGACACATAGCAAAGATATTTCACAAAATAATGTTAGCAACACTGTATAACTTGTCAATGAGTGAAGACAGTGTAGTTGAGTTCACTTACTTTGCTGTGAATCAAAGGAAATATTGTGTTGCGTGAGGAGAGCACGCAGTCTCTCAATTTCTTCCCTCTGTTTTTGGAAATCCTGTATGAACATATTTATAAGAGCATACAAAGTTTCCGTCACGCATTTTAAGCAGTATTGTGCTTATACATTTTTTGTTGGCTATTATTTGGAAGAGCACATAAATGTACACACCTCTGTACATTTCTGTAAAGAGTTGTGTGTTCCCGAATCAGCTGCAACCTCTGGCGGCTTTATCTTGACTTTTTGGCTCTTTAGGAAACCAGCATCCTCAAAAATATCCCTCAAAAGATTGTTGTATCCCTGCAGCAAACATACAGTGTGTGTTAGTGGCAAGGCCGTGAGCTAATAATGACTGAAACTGGAATAAAACTCTTTAATTTTCATTGTAAATCACTGGGAACCTTAAGTACACCAGTACATTTCATCAGCTTGCAGTGATCAGCCAAACTGGTCTTTACCTGCTCAGTTATAAGACCTTCATAGCGAGCCTGCTCAGCTTCGTCCCATTCCTTTTGGAGCTTATCACTCAGTGTCGGGTACACTTTAAAAGAGCACACAAGTGATAAGACATCACTGTTAACACTGACTGACCCCATGGCCGTATTGCTCTACAAGATGGATCTTTTGTCTTACCTAAAAGGGAATGTGGATGGCAAACAAGCGGGGTCTCGAAGGTCAGCGAGTACACACAGGTACTGGGCTCTGAGACTTGAGCAAGTTTGCTGCTTGGACTGCAGACAAAAATCACCTGCAGAAACGTCAAAATAAACAAGTTAGCTAAGTTTCAAGTGTTTATATTGTTGATTTAATCCTGACCGTGATTTTGAGTTGATGGTCTGATGTGGCTCTGGGGTCAAAAACTATTCAAAACTCTCTTAGAGCATCAAATGATATATTTGGTCTAGACTTGTAGGTAAATATTAACTGATGAATTTGATGTTTAGGGTTTTCTTCATGGTCTTCTGGTGTTACTTAATTGGTCTCATATTAAAGAAGAAATGCAGACATTGAAAGGGGGAGATCATTAAGTCTGTTAAATGACTACCAGAAAGAGTTTAAGGGGACAGTTCACCTTGAAATCAAAATACATATTTTTCCCTCATCTGTAGTGCTGTTTAGCAATCTAGATTGTGTGGGTATGAGTTGCAGAGTGTTGAACATATCAGTCATAGAGATGTCTGCCTTCTCTCAAATATAATAGAACTAGATGACACTCAGCTTGTGGTGATCAAAGTGCCAAAAAATACAGTTGAAAAACTCAACAGCAATGACTTTGCAGAAATCATTGCACCTTGTTTTTAATAGTTTCCTCTAGGAACTATTTTCTTCCTACCGAACTGCACTCGCCAACTGCATCACCATGCAGCAGGAAGTATGCATCAACTGGACAAGAGGCTTGTGACATCGTAGGATAAAAACATTAATGGCCTCCTCCTCAGCTGAGCTGTAAACATGCACACTTCCTCTTATGTGGTGATGCAGTTGATGGGTGTAGTTTGATAACAAGAAAATAGTTCCTACATGAAACTGCTCACAACAACATCTGTGGATTATCTTCATGTGGGAACTATTTTCTTGTTACCAAACTACAAGAGGAAAGGTAAGAGAGGTAAGAGGAAAAATTTGTTCCCATTTGTTCAGGATGAACTACCCTTTTCACAATTAAAACCCCACTAACCTTTGTCTCCCTGTTTCTCGTTCCACAAGCATCCCCGTCTCTCATCCACATGCCCGTGAAAGTGTTGTTTGCTATTTCCCACTCCTGCCAGATCCTGTTAGGGACATGCAAAAGGCTACTATTACAATCAACCCACAGCTTTTTGGCAGTCGTTCACATATTGATATTTGCAATAAAGGTAATGTGAGGTGAGGTTACTGCATCTTACCCCAGTATCCCACTGTAGGCGTTCCATCTAAAAGACTGCTCGTGTTGGGTGATGTTGTGAAATGGACAGAATTCATATTTATACCTGCAAAATAACCAGGCACACAAATGCCCTGTTATGTTTTCCCAGATGTAACATGACTGCATCAAACAATCAGCATCCAAAGCAGATCATTTACGAGAGCCAGCAGAAATGGGGATCATATGTGAGCATGATATGTGTAAAAAACTTACGTTGACTCTGTGAGACTGAAGCACTTTCCAGCAAGCCGATGAAAATGTGCAGGGCCTTGAGAAGACATTGGTGTTATCATGATAAATCAATTCAATGCTTGAGCTGATCAACTTAAAATCCCACTCAGTATCTACTAGTTAACCATTTCCTTTAAAACACAGGATCAGATCAAATGTAGGTTTTAATTGGTGACAAACAATTTACCAGATACTGGAGTTGGGGTCACTTTAGGCTGTAGTCTGCTTCCCTGAGACAGAAAAGGATTGTTTAACCTAAACAGAGACAGAAAATCAGTCAGTAAGGGGCTAATATCAGCAAGAAGCACATTGTGACAGATATGTCTCTGCTAAACGTACCCAAATGTGTTTGGCTCCTCGACTATCTTCATTTTACCGGCGAACCCATGGTTTACTGTGCAAAGAACAGTCGACATCAGCCTCAACTCATACAACCATACGTACCCATATTTGTGGCGCATTTGGTTTAGTTTACACAAGACATATCAAACTGAGAATATAAGTACTTACTGAAAAGAGACACGCAGACCATCCACAACCTTAACACATGATGTATTCCGTTACAAAAACACTGCATGGCTGATTTTTCAATGATTAAAACGTCCTCTCGGTTTGTCTTCTGGATACATTTCCTGCTTTGGTAGCCGTTCGTCAGATGACAGGGCACGTGATCAAAATAAAATATGGGCATGCGCTGTATATCGGGCTACGACGTGCTTTCCACGATACGAAGTGGCTAATGCTAACGAAACTTTATTTTTAATGGTGTTAAAATAAGTGCGTGATAAACGGAGACTAGTGACAGTTGTGTTGTGGTTATCGTTTTGAATCCATACATGGTGTACACGTCGATAAAATACGAAACGTTTGCTATTTGTAAGATAAATACTGGTGTCAGTGGGATAGCTAGCTAGCTAGTGTCAGAGTAAACAGACGCTGGTTAGTTTTAATGCAGGTTGTGCTCTGACAGTAGCTAACTTAGCTGTCCGCTGTTTGCAACATGGGACGAAAGAAACAGGGTAAATTTGTGCGCCCTGACAACAAGAGCAAAGACAAGAGACATAAAATGAAGGGGAAATCATTAGAGGCCTTTACAGAAGAAATGCACACTGCTTTTGAAGGTAATATATTGACTCTATCACATAAAAATATGTGTGTAAGTGTGTTGTGCTTGCCTCATAATTCACATGTGGAGTGAAAGATCATGATTTAACAAGGTGCAATAGTTATCCTGTCTCTATGATGAAGTAAATATTAAAGGAATGACAAATGTACCAAGGTATCTGAAAAAGAAGCATAGGACATCACTGTATTTCAGTACAGGGCCACAAGGCCTTGATGCACTACTTCAAAGGTTATCATTTCATGATTAAAACAATGGTTACTATTCATGTTCTTTGCAAAGTGCTGATTTAAAATATGACACCACCTCTGTTGACTTATGCCATATTAATATATAGTAAGTAATTAGTAAATAAGTGGTTGCACATTGATGGAAAAGGTCTAAAAATACAAACCCTGAAAGTGTTTGTGTCTTGTGTTTGAGCAAGAGTGCTCACACTGGCAGCATACTGTACACCTTGTCCTCTGTCACTGTGTTTCAGCAAGTCTTCATGTAGAGGAGGGAGCAGAGGCCCCACAGGTGAAACTGCCTTGTCCACTTGCCATGTGGGAGTTGGGTCACTGTGATCCAAAACGCTGTACTGGCAGAAAGTTGGTGCGCAAGGGCTTTGTACGCAACCTGCGCCTCAATCAGAGATTTAGTGGACTCATACTGAGTCCCATGGGCACGAAGTATGTGACCCCAGCAGACAGGTACAGTTTAAAAAAATATTATTATAATACATCATGATGATTAATAACACAAGCCATAACATGCCACATGTAACAGTTAATCTAGTCATCTCTTTCCTCAGATTGATCAGTTTATAATTCAGTCTATAAAGTTTGATCTTAAGATGTTTTATATTTAATCAGTAGCCAAAAAAGAGCATATTTCATGATGAAAATTAAAACAAATATTTACATTTTTTTTTATAGCAAACTAAAATGTGTCATTGATCGTCAAGATTATATTGCTTTAACACCATAACAAATGTTTTTTTTAGTCTAAATTTTTTATTAAAACTCTCTTATTGTGATCAAATGATAATCAGAGTGTTTGTCTTAAAACTGTTTTGTATGGACTTTTATGCACAGAGAGATTGTGGCTCAAAATGGAGTAGCGGTAATCGATTGTTCTTGGGCTAAACTGGAGGAGACTCCCTTCAGTAAAATGGTCGGAACTCATCCCAGATTGCTGCCGTATCTTGTAGCTGCAAACCCCGTCAACTACGGCAAGCCATGCAAGTTATCTTGTGTTGAAGCTTTTGCTGCCACATTCTGCATAGTTGGTAAGGATTTCTTTGTAGTTATTCAGGAACTATGTACTGTATTGTCTTCCTCACTGCTTATTGTATCATGTTACAGCAGTGAAACTCTAACATACTGTATCTAATTTTGCAGGTTTTGAAGAACTAGCAGAGCTCTTGTTGAAAAAGTTTAAGTGGGGGAAAGGGTTCCTGGATCTCAATAAAGATCTGCTGGACCGCTATGCTGCATGCCAGTCAGAGGAAGAGCTGCTCACTGTAGAGAAGGAGTTTCTCACATCGAAACCAGAGGAGGAGGAGTTTGGTAAAAATGGGGGAGAAAGAAATAAACTGGGGTCACATTCAGTGTTTTCCATACATAATTGTGTAGCAGAGGTGGATAGAGTCATTTGGGTTTTAGCCCCACATCTGTCCTTATTTTTATTTTATTTTTGTCTTGGTTTGGC
This sequence comes from Epinephelus lanceolatus, assembly GCF_041903045.1. NCBI lineage: Eukaryota > Metazoa > Chordata > Actinopteri > Perciformes > Serranidae > Epinephelus > Epinephelus lanceolatus. Next base: position 16,909,475 of record NC_135754.1, on the reverse strand, counting down.
TTCATGTACAACTTTAAGGAGCCTTAAAATAGTTCCTATCTATTAAACATTATCACGAGTAAAACTTTCCTTCAAAATGGCAGACACACTAGTAACTGCATCTTAGACTAAAATATTTTTCATCCTATTTCATACTTGCCCCAACACGGGTTGTAGTTAGGGTTTTTTTCCCTCTGTGGTGACTCACCGCTGCTGAATTATTATTGGGGAAACACTGATCTCATGCAAACACTTGTGATGTGAAAATTGTTTTAAAAAAGTTCTTAAAGGCTTTAAGCTTTACAAATTACTCATGATATATGATAATATAATTCATCAAAAAAATCAACAACACTTTAAGTTGTGATATCTGGCCCATAATTTTAGGCAGCTTTCTCCAAATTAAAAGTAAATATGTCCTACATGGTGTCTTAGACTGATGATCAATAATTAGATAATATAATTTGCTGTTTTGCTTTACTTTGTTGATTTGGTCATGATCAATCTGAATTGCTGAACAAGTCAGAGATGTGGGCAGTGGTTCAGAAGTCTGGAACCAGGCTAATTGTTTCCAGCATGTCTGGAAAATTGCCCCTTACACAGAGAAGGATGCATTTTGTTGCAGACTTATGACCTGCAATCATCTATCTTATTCACAGATCCATTTGATGTTAACTCAGGAGTAGAATATAGGAATCTCAACAGACGTCTGTGGTAAGCATTTATTATGTCAGCATTAATTTATAACCTGTATATAAAAATGAGATAATCCGTCAGATGCACTGTTTGTTTGCAAATTAATTTTCCTGCTGCCAGTTTTAATCAGACCTTTTTTTTTTTTTTTTAAGTACTATGTCTCTTTATAAAACTTTTAAACCTGCAACGAAAGTAATCTACCGTCACCTGAAATTCAAAAATCAATAAGCCAGTATTTTTAAAACCATATGTGTACATTCCCAGTCTGATTTCCAACTTTCTACTAAGTTCTTCAAACTGTAATTTCTGTATTCAGTGCACCTGAAGATGATGACTCCAGTGAGGATACAGACGCCTCAGAGGATGACGAAGATGAAGCAGACGATGAGAAAACAGAAATCAACAATGAGTCAAGAACAGTCTCAGATCATCAGGATGGAAAGGAAGAGGCTGAATCATCAAATAAAGCATGTTAGCTGTGGATTTTTATTATTAGATTTTCTGCAAGGACTGGCAAAACCTTTTCAACACTCATCACTGATACATAGTCTGAGGGCTATTTTGGGTTATCCTGTTTTATAAAAGTGGAAAAAAGAAAAGGAGAGAAAGAAAAATATAAAGTAAATTGTATGTTTATTTTTATGTAAACTGAATAAATTGTTTAAAAAAAATCAACTTTTATTCAATTTAAAGTTCATACTGGATTACGTGGTGGTCAATGTTTCAGTTGAATACACATGGTTTGATGGATAAACGCAGACTTGTGGGCTTCTACACAAAAGTTGAAGCAGCTTGAGGAGCTAAAATGCTATAAAGGACCTGTAACTTGGATAAACTTCGCTACAATGCATTGTTAGTCTAAAACAGACTGGCCCAAAGATGGTTTGTAGGCCACGTTTACTGTGGTATTTGAATATCAACAACTGCTGCCTTCTGACTCAATCCCTATCAGTAAGATGAAGTTCAGTAGGTTGTAAATGTGGCGAGGGGGGCGGACACAGCGGGACTCTCCTCTGCTGTCCTGCGGTAACATTGTTGTGGAACGACGTCACAGCTCGAAAATGAAGGCGCAGAGGCAGCCATTACTGGAGCTTCTCTAATTATTTTATTCCAAATAAATACTCGTGGAAAACTCCCATGGCAAGAGCGACAAGTCAGCTGGTAAGTGTTGCAACTTTAACACGAATAACAGTTCGAAGCCGGTCCTCAAAATGTACAGTGTGGCGGCTGTTTGACAACAAATAGTTACGTCGGGCCTTCATTTGAAGAGCGGTGCTAGCCGCAAAAGATCGTTTAACGTTACGACTCACTAGCAGCGTTAGCTCGCTAATGTGGGCTAACACAACACCTACTGTTTGCTACGTTAATCAGGGTTGTCCAACATCTGGCTTAATTCACAATTAAAGCTTCTTCGATTTATTCGGCGTTGGTGTAGCATTTACCAACGCTTGTTGTTAGTTTTATAGGATGTATGGCCGTTCCCCCTTGGTCACTAGCGTTATCTGTTGGCTGACGTTAGCTAAACATGTTCGCGCTTTCGAACGATGCTCCAGCTTACTAGCAAGCTAACGTTAGCTTCGTTGCGTTCCACCTTTGGTTACAAGATAGCTTTTTAAGGTTAACGTTTTGTAGATCGACTGTCAACTCATTACCTTTCAAATTTCAATATTAGTATCGACACACTAACTTTGAACATCACCGAGTAGCGTTATGCGAAAATGATACACGGATTTGAAGTTACTTGTGTTACCTGGCTTGCTAACGTTAGCTAATTGACTGGCTGTTAGCGTTAAGTTTATAACTCGCTGTCAGTGATGGCCGGCATTATTTGACAAGGCAGCAGGAGCTAACGTTAGCTTGCTAGCAGGCGTTAGTTAGCAAAGAAAGTTGACACAGGCCGGTTTGTTACACGAGTACTCAGGCTTAGAAAGCGTCAGCTAACGATAACCTGTCAACCATTACATGGTTGACTAGTAGTAATGGGTCGGTAGATAGTTATATGACCAGTTGGCAACCATACAGTCAAGTCCGGATAAGGCAGCTAAATGGCCACACCTTGGTTTGAATGAGAAGAAGCTAGGCCAACTGTACTAACTGAGTTGTTAAGCTGAACAACATCAGCACAGAGTGTTACAGTAGTTCAGTAAGTTAAAAATAACTAACATAGGTACAGGCATCCAAGAGTTTGTTGTAAAGCACAGCCGGTCGCTGTATGTTATCTTTGAGTCTTCAACAATCATTTGGTGGGTTTCTTGTCAGTGTTTGTTTGCGTTCGCTGCCATGTCAGTTTTATCATGGGCATACACATTTGATGTGTTCCGTGCAGTTGTTGTGGTCGTAAGTACAGCTGTCACATGAAAGCAATAACTTTGATATGGTTTTTACAACTTTTAGTGGAGGGTGGGACCACCAGGCTTAGAAGCGGTGTCTCCAGTAGTCCTTGCATGTCCTTATCAATTTTAGACTTTGCTTCTTAAGTGGTCTCACTTGAAATTGTATATTTAAGTCAGAACATCCTACCACGAATGTTAGGTGCACTAAATATAAAATAGCAACCTTGGAAAGTGGGTTTGTAGTATATGATCTATATCTTCTAAGTTCTGTCTTTTCTAGTGTGACACACATTACACATACACATTTGCTGGACTAGGTTGGATGCTCGTTTTGTCGGACATTATATTGTTTTAATTGTACAGTCTGTCGTCCAGAAATACAATAAATAGTTTTTATTAACTTGAGCTGGTAAACTTATCTTTTTGCAAATTGTTTTTTACTACTGTTTGATCCTATAAGGGGGTTTCAAAAAATGAATTATAATGCAAGCAACTGTAAAATCTGTTTGTTCACAGAATTATGGGGAAATGCTTTAACATCCATTTTAAACAACAGCTTAAAGCGCTGAACAGCTAAATGTGTCCTTTTCCATAAACGGATGTTCTTTATGTAAATTAATATCGGAGGAAGTTCTCACTGTTGTTGTTGTCGTCATTATATTGTAATGATTTATTCCCAGCATTTATAGTTGCAAGATATCGTTGGCCTAAACTTGCTAGCATACTGATTGTTAGTCACAATGAAGGGATGATTCATGCATTTTCAGTAATAGTTTTTGGGTGCAATAAAAGGTCCATTTTGACAGTTTGAGTTTAAGTCTCCCATATTTCTTAAGAGAAGATGCACTATTTGATGGAGATGGCTTTTTTTTTTTTTTTTTTTTTTTTTTTTTAAGCAAGAACTACAACTGCATCACCCTGCTGACTGATATATTCTCAATGTTCCCTCTCCTGTTTCAGTATGATGTTGTGCCCATTCAGCCCAGCGTTGTCATCTGTTCCTGCTCGCATCCATCAATGGTAAGAAACCACCCTGACTCCTGCTCGCCACTTGCTATCCCAGGCGCAAGCAGTAGCCACTGTCCCAGCATGGAGGGCTCAGCCTCAGAAGCCCGTGCTGCAGGAGGGTCTGCCAACAGCCAGGGCTCAGACCTCCGCACACAGCCGGCTGTCCAGGCCCCTCAGCCGCGCAAAAAGAAGGCAGAGGACTTCAAATTTGGCAAGATACTGGGAGAGGGCTCCTTCTCGACGGTATGTAACTTGCATTCCACTTAGCTTTTGAATTATACCTGGGTCGATGTTGCTACATGCTAGCATTCTTTTGATTAATGTACTTGGATGAGTCATCCTCAGTTCATTTGAGAGGAATTGACAAAACAGGCCCTAAGAGTTACAAGATTTTCTTACAAGCCTGACAAGAAACTAACATGCTTTGTAATGTTTTTTTCTTGTTCTTTTATCCTAAGGTTGTCCTGGCAAGAGAGCAGGTAACATCGAAAGAATATGCAAGTAAGTAATAATGCACCAACCTTTGGTGAATGACGTGAATTACACTTTTATCAAGATGGAAAAGTTGCTTGGTGTGTTTTTCTGTTATATCCTGAACTTTTTCTTTCTGTCCTCCAGTTAAGATTTTAGAGAAGCGCCATATTATGAAGGAGAACAAAACCCAGTACGTGAAAAGAGAAAGGGATTTGATGTCAAATCTAGATCACCCATTCTTCGTCAAGCTCTACTTCACATTTCAAGATGATGAGAAGTTGTGTATCCTTTTAAGAATTTGTCAATGCATGTGGTTATTAACAATTTACCTTTTTTTTGTTGTTTTATGTAAGAAATAATTGATTTCTAATAATCAAAGTGGACCTTAACTAGCCTTTCTTAGATTTTGGTCTCAGCTACGCAAAGAATGGAGAGCTCCTGAAATACATTCGCAAAATTGGTTCATTTGATGAGACCTGTACTAGATTCTACTCAGCTGAAATAGTTTGTGCTCTAGAATACTTACACAATAAGGGGATAATACACAGGTGAGACGTTCTGTTTGTTTTATCCTTTCTCACTTTTTTTGTTATATAATTTCCGACCCTGTTAAGTATTTGTTTTCCCCACACGATATGTGTCATTTCAGAGATCTGAAACCAGAAAATATTCTTCTGAGTGAAGACATGCACATCCAGATAACAGATTTTGGGACAGCAAAACAGTTATCATCAGACAGTAAACAAGGTATAACCACAATCCTGATTTTACTTGTACTTATCAGCATGAAGTTTAACAATTGTAATAATGACATAAAAGATGTGTTTTACTCTCTTTGTATGGTTATTCGTGTGTTTTAACCATGTATTTGCATCGATTGGCAGCGAGAGCAAACTCCTTTGTTGGAACAGCACAGTACGTGTCTCCAGAGCTGCTAACAGAGAAATCAGCCTGCAAGAGGTATGAGGTCACTATGCAACTCATACACATGCTAATCATTTTCGTTTTTCCATGTTAATCAGATACAAGTGGCATCACGTTCATAATTTGTCTGCTCTCTTTCTCTTTTGTAGCTCTGACCTCTGGGCCTTGGGATGTATTATCTATCAGCTGGTGGCTGGTTTACCACCGTTCAGAGCTGGGTAAGTACCAAGGGGATGTTGTTGTCACAGCATAATTAATTGTGATCATTCCGCACTTCAGTGATGGCTGATCATGTTGTATTTTTACTATTAGGGTTTACTGTTAAATATTAGTTTAAGAGCAATAACCTTTTCTTAATAGTCTCTTGTTTTGTTCTTTCCTTCTTGTGCTTCGTTTGTTGTAGAAATGAGTACCTAATATTCCAGAAGATAATAAAGCTGGAGTATGAATTCCCAGAGAAATTCTTCCCCAAAGCCAAGGATCTTGTCAAACAGCTTTTGGTAGGTCATAGAGAACCATGATTAATTTATGTAAGATACAATAAAATGTCACTAGTATCTGTGGGGACAATAATTTTATATATATGCTGGTCAGCTGGTGTTGGTTACTTACAGGGTAGTGCTTTTCTAGTGAACAGAAACACATGTTGCATCTGTCTCTGCTTTTCCCTCAGTCACTGGACCCTTCCAAGCGGATTGGGTGTGAAGAGATGGGAGGGTACGACCCTTTGAGGCGGCACCCCTTCTTTGACACCATCTCCTGGAGTGACCTACACCTACAGACACCCCCCAAGCTCACCCCCTACCTTCCAGCCATGTCTGAGGATGATGAGGACTGCTATGGAAACGTAAGATATTTTATCACGGTCAAAAAGTCAAAACCCTGAACAAACCACAAATCTCCAGCCGAACATCACAATACCATTTGTCTGATTTCCGATCTCAGTACGACGACCTCCTGAGCCAGTTCAGCAACATGCAGGTGGCCCAGTCCAGCTCATCACACTCCCTGTCGCCACATGAATCCACGCCCCCGCAGAGGTCCAGCAGCAACATTGAGCAGTACATCCACGACTTGGACAATAACTCTTTTGAGCTGGACCTGCAGTTCACTGAAGAGGAGAAGCAGCTATTGCTGGACAAACAGACCACTGGAAACCCCTGGTAAAGCCCGTCCAGTGTTTAAACCTTGTCAGCCTGTTAATACCTGCTGCTCATTGTTTTATTTAAACCCAAATCACTCTAGGATTAAAGTGTTGTTAATGTCTAAGAAATGTGGAATGAAGCTGGATTATAATGTTAATTTGTTGAGGGGAAAAAATGAATGTTTGCGTGAAACAGGGTCGGAGTCCGTAATCTGCTGTTGCTTATTTACACAGGCACCAGTTTGTGGAGAATAACCTGATCCTGAAGATGGGCCCAGTGGATAAACGAAAGGTGTGTGTGAATTCTAGGCCGTACAATTGAGGTTTTTATGTTACTTATATTTATTGTTGTGTATTTATTCTATAATTAAAATTATTATTATTTATAATTTTAAGTCAAGCCTTCTCATAGGTGAAGACAGGGTTCTCACAGTCATGGGAAACCTGGAAAAGCCATGGAATTTCACAAATCTCGTTTTCCAGATGTGGGAAAATCTTGTTTTGGAAAAGTCATCCAGTGTTGTTTAGTACAGTGAAATCAATTGTTACAATAATCTTCCGTGGCTAACTTTCTGCGTAATGTAACATGACAGCAAATTTATTTTCTGTCGATGCTGACGTAGTGGAGCTCTGAAATGCAACCATCATGTACATTTCATCATTCTCTTCCTGCGCTCTGTCTCTTCCTACATGTGTGCCAGCTAGCTGTGCAATTATGTTTGAATAGAGTTTGCATCGCATATTTTTGAATAAGAGAAAAATAATGTTGAGACAGCGTGATTTCACATGTAGGATCATGAATCCACACTTGTGCCCCCACTGCTATTTTATATAATACTGCATTTTTAAGATGGGGCAATATTTGTGCCATACATTGTGAACAATCGTGGAAATTTTATTAGGAGTCCTTAAAAAAGTCATGTAAAAGTTTAAAGGTTTGTCCATGAAAATGTGTGGGAACCCTGTGAAGAGTTTTCTGCCAGCTTGACAATACAGTGACTGTGTTTTGTGGTAAAATTTCAACAGGTTTTCTAGTTAAGTTTGGCTCAGTATAAATGAAGTCACTTCCCATTGTACATCTCTGACTGTTAGCATAGAGGAAGGAAAGGGGAATTCCCTGCTGTGCTGAGGGAAGTCTCATCAGCCTCACAGCCCCCTCTGTTGGTGAACTAATGTCCTGAGACGTGTGGCATTCCATTGCAGGGTCTGTTTGCTAGACGGAGACAGCTGCTTCTCACTGAAGGACCACACCTGTACTACGTGGATCCTGTAAACAAGGTCCTGAAAGGGGAGATTCCTTGGTCCCTAGAGCTACGCCCCGAGGCCAAGAACTTCAAAACCTTCTTTGTTCATACGGTACATGACTATTTGTTTCTAGTGACTACTTGTTCACTGATTAGAATTTCTCCTCATGTGTGGTTGGCGTTTTAATTATTATATTTTTCTCTCCTGTGCAGCCTAACCGAACATACTATTTGATGGACCCCAGCGGAAATGCTGACAGATGGTGCAAGAAGATCCAGGAAGTATGGAGAAAGATCTATCAAAAGCACCAAAACCCTGGCCTATAGGAGCACAGTTCCTCCTGTGGCCACTCCTCTTTAGCTCTGAGGCCAATCACTGAGCAGAGTAACACCCTCTTTAGTGCCCTTCATCACCGCAATGTAAACAAACTCTTAGAGACGCTGGCATCTAGACCTTGTTTGTTTTCCTGAGTAGAACCATGGGAAAAATACAACTTTGGATTCAGGGTTGCTTTGCTTGTTCTTTGTGCTCTCTGTGAGGCTTCTATTGCATTTTTTCCATGTATGGATGATAAGACTGCCACCATGCACATCTGCTTTTTGTACATTCTGCAAAGGGGGGGGGAAGAGAAGGGCAAGCTTGTCCTGTAGAGTGACACGAGCTTGGGTACCGCTAGGACTATCTCAAATGCAAGGACTGGTTTCCTGCTTCAATGATAGCATAACACAAAATCTAGCTTTTGTGAACCAGAGCCTATCCTGATATCTTAATTAAACCATATCCTAATCCTACATCGTACGTGCAAGCTGTAGTCAGGCCCCACTTCTAGAGCATATACTCCATAGTTGTAACAGATACTGTAAGCTGATTCAGTCTCACATGTTTACCAAACTCAAAACCTACATATATTTTTGTCAGAGCCCAAATGTTCCCACGGTATTTGAGTTTCTTTCTTTCTTCTTCTTTATTTTTTTTTTTTAAGTCTCCTGGTACTTGCTTATTGCAGTCCAATTAAGGTCTCGATGTAACAAAGCAGAGTGCCGGTCTGCAGTGAGACATGGGTCTGAATCAGTCTCTGTATAAGTGTGAGCCTTCCATAGCCGTTACTGAGGATGTATTGCTAACAGGGGGCGGGTAAACATGCCACTAGCTTGTACTTCCTAATCATAACTTGCTTATCTTTCCTGCATGGCCAGTTTTGTAGCTCAGCCTTGTCTGCTTCTCTCTCCCAGGGCACTGGAGATATAGTTTATTCAAGTTTAAAGGTGGGTATTTTTGACTGCATTGGCAACCATAGCGAATATTATTGGATGATTTGGCTGTTCTGTACCATTCACTGGCTATTTCTTTGTGGTGTGAATTCTTCAATTTCTTTTTCGGTGGGATAGTCGGCTCATCTTCAGTACGTCCTATTGAAAACTAAATCTTATGTGCTGACCACCCCCATGCTGAACGGAAAAACCTTCATCAACAGTGATACATACACATACTATCATTCTCCGAAGCAATCACAGTAAAGCTGTTGTCCCCTGGACAAGATGGCAGAACTGCCTCATCGGGCTCATTTGCCCGTCTTTTTTTGTTTTGTTTTGTTTTTATTCTGACGTTTGGCCCAATAGAAATTAAAGCGATTGATTTAACTTGTGCTCTTGTTTTAGCAATATGTATTATCATAATGCTTTTAATTTTTGACATATTACCTTAAGGTCCTTTCCAAAGGTCCTCTTCCTTCAGCTGAGTCTGTGTGTGCAGTGTGTGACTGGAGTATAGGTGAATAGGACCCTCTGGCCCTGGGGCCCGGGGCTCGATGTGGTTGGATGTCAGTTAAAAAGATATCTATCTGATCCAAATAACCGATGAAATTGCTGTATCTGTCTATAAAGTTGAGGAAAGCACTAGAGAAGTGTTTCCCTCTAGTTAGAAAATTGTTTGAATCAAGTCGATGGCAGTCGGTTACATTGTGTATGGAATACTCTACCTGGCTTGTAACTGACTAGAACTGTGATGTACAGATGATGTATTATTAAAATCTGAAGCAAGTAATGCAATGATATTAGGATACAGTTTTTGTATTTTTATTCTTGTATAAGGTTATTTGATGGCTATTGTTTAGCCTCTAGTTCATTCTGTGTTATTTAAATTCTAATATATGAATCATATTTGGATTTGAAGTCATGTTCAGGGGCCATGTTGTGTATGTATTGAGATGTAAAGCCTTTGAATGTGAATAATTATTGTAAACTATAATATTTTACAGCTTTTTTCTTACTATATCATACATTTTCTATTTGCTCAGTGATTTAATCATATTCTGATAATTTAATGAATCTGTTCATTCTCTCTCTGATTATTTGTGCGCTAGGTCAGTAGATGTTGAATGATGAATTTTCCACTTAATGCTTGGTAGTCCAGTAATTAAAGCATGTAGGGATTTAGGCATACAAATAAAGCCATGTGTCCTGTCTTCTGTTAACAACCACAGTCATGACACGGTGAAAGCAAGCAGCATTCAGTGGCAATGGCATCTCACATTTTTTTGCAGCATGTAAATAAAGTACCGGCCCATGATCAGTGTTTTGTGTCGTGCAAATTAATTTACACTGCATTGCAAACACAACAGGAGAAGTTTTAGAGACACTTTCTATGTTGCAATCAAAAAATATATTGTGCACAGAAATATGAACAGGCTGTGTGACGCTTCAAACGCTGACATTTCCAGGCTGACATATAAAGAGATCATTGCTCCATGTTGAAGCACTGGTGGATCAAGCTGGGGAGGACCTCTTCTCTCTGGAATAATTTATACAAGTGTCTGTCAGTGCTGGTGGAGTGGGCTGGTAGGAGTGGCTGAGGCGCTGGCACTCTGCTTTGCATGAATCGTGGACTCCCAAGTTAGTGGCTGCAGCTTAGATATTTCCTGTCAGCCTCACACAGCCGAGGCGAGGGCGGAGGAGACGAGGAGAGGGATGGCAGAGAACAGCTCCGAGACAAGCAGCTCCCTTCACCGGAGATGTTTGGCCCATTCTCCGGCGGAGAGAAACATTTCAGCCGGTGTCGGGGCATCGAAATGGATCCGGCTAAACGTCGGCGGGACGTATTTTTTAACAACAAGACAGACGCTGTGTCGGGATCCCAAATCATTTCTGTACAGACTGAGCCAAGCTGACCCCGAGCTCGACTCCGACAAGGTAAATGCTAAGCTAGTCAGCTAGTTAGCGCTGTAGTTGGGAGCGCAGTTGGTTAACTCCATTTTATTTTCCACCACATTCGTTTATATTTGCTTACTATATTGTTTCACAATTAGGCTGGCTCCTAACTGCGTGTACCAACTTGCCAAAACATGTCCCCAGCATTCTAAAAATCAGTGTTTATTCATACTTGGCGCTAACTCGAATTTTTGTGGCTAGCTAGCATTAGCACGCTAAGCTAGCTAGATTCCGACAGTCACCACATGACATACGATCTCGCTGCTAGCTTGTGTGTGTAGCTGGTTCGATAATAAGAGAGGTTGTCAAGTCCTGTCATTATATTAATGTGCTGGTTGTAACATCAGTAACATGTGGTTTTAACTGTTATTTCATAGCTTTTCCAGTGGAAAAAAAATCAAGTCGCTACAGTAGTTGGAAACTTTGCCCATCTGAGGCCGTTGCATTGCGTTGCACTCCTCTAGGTGTGTGGTGTCAAATGTCAAATAGTGACAGCAACCTTATTCTTCTCCAGTATTGACAAAAACTACTGTTACATACTCTACGTTAGACCTCGCTGCAGATAGTGTAACCCGATATTGTGTGTGACTATACATACTGTAGTATTTGATCTAAATTTGAGGTGGGTTATTTCACTGAGCTTTAACAGACAAACAGAAAATTGCATCATTTCGTTCTAACTTTAAATGGGTTGTTGCATGATATAACTCCAAACAAATGTCAATTTTATACGCTGTTGATATTGATACACTGCCTATCTATAGTTCTTTTCTGGCCCATCTAGTGATTGTAATGTCTACAAGCCTTAGTGCTATAATTAACTCATCAAATGATGCACACATATGAGACTTTATTGCTCGATCAATTTGTGTTTTTTCCCCTCCCTCTCTTGAGGTTAGTCTGTTACTTGGCTCTGTTTGCTCTGCAGTAATCAGCCTCTGTGCTGGTGGTGAGGCTGCCCTAATGAGCACATAAGTCATTGCCAAGTGGGGTGAGGTGCTGCTGACAACTTGAGAGCTCGGGATGAAGTCACTCATCTGCCTGAATGGCCTCAATGCTCCAGAAGCAGGCTTCTCTCTGTTTGTCCATCTGCCAGTTTTAACTGCAGTGTGTGTGTGTGTGTGTGTGTGTGTGTGTGTGTGTGTGTGTGTGCTTTAAGGCCCCCGGCACTGTCAAACACAATGTATTACTGTCTGTATACATAGTGTAACATGCTCAGCTTTTGTTCACTTTACTGCCCCATTATTCATTGTTTTCACCCACTTGCACATTTTAATCTTAACCCCTGCCCTTCTTTATGATAAACCCAGACCATGGCTCATCTCGTATTTTCATGCAAATATCTTAATCTCTGAATAATCAGATTGCTTTTTTGTCAGTTTATCCTCCCATGAGCGATGGATCAGTCCATCTCAATCCCTTGTCTTAAGTGTGTATCAGACTCTCAAGCCATTACCGTACCTCTCTCCTGCAGGCTGTCTCATTTAAGATAGCTTCCAGTAAAGGATGCGTCATTATTAGATATTATTTCACTTGCTTCTGTGTCTCAAACTATATACATTTACATGATTTTATCTTATCTGCAGCGGAGCCAAGAAGGCCTTTTTTTCTTGCATCACACAACCCTGCATGTGAAAAGGAAGCACAGCAGAGTAACAGATCAGTGAAGAGCTCTGTTTTTTGGGCGAATGCAGTATTGTGTTTCCCAGCCAAGGAAATGAGTGGTTCACTTCTCAGTCACGCAGGCTGACGTGCTTCAGCAGGACTCTTGAGGAGAACTGCATTATTCATGTTGTTGACTGGAGCCTGTTTTGCACATTGGGGTAGATGAGGGAGAAAGTGGAGGAAGTGCTGTCACATGCACGGCCATAACAGCAGATACTCTTGTATTAATAAGAAGACTATTTTTTCATTTCTCCTAGAATTGACACGCTCCTGTATGCTGTCATGTTAGAGAGATGGAGTTATTGTTTGGTTTGTGAGACTTGTGACTAATTGAAAGCTGATGAGCAGGTATTGCTATCAAAATTTGTCCAATCAACGAGCTGAGAGTTGCACATCATTGGGCATCCATCGCTTTGGTAGACTCCTGCTCTCAAACTACTCAGCTCAGGACCACTCAAGTAGAGACCCAGCTTTCCAGCTCTTGAGAGCTGCATCAATTTTTCAAGCGCCCCATCACAAAGGATTCTTGTTCCTTCAACATCTTATTCTTTTCATATTTATATCCATTTGCTGCCCAAAGAAGTTTTCTCCACGGCATGTGTGAGAAAAATATGGCCGCATTTAATGCCGTATTCAGCTTGTATGTCATGCCTGAGCACACTGTGGGAGGCAACGTAAATATTTAACAGTGATATCGCGGTCTCCTCCTGCTCTCTCTTCTTGCAGTAAGTGCTCAACAGGACGCTGCAGAGTACCATTGGCAAAAAAGGTGCGTCTCAAGGCCGGTCCTATTGGCTTTATCAGACTAAAACAACTTTATTCACAAAAGCCTGTCACCTACAATTGATCACAGCCGTGTGTTACTGTAAATTAAATTGTTGCCATTTGGAATTTTAGTTCTCACCGAAGTCAGTCATCAGCGAGACCAATTGTATCACTTCAAGCCTTTTTCTATTTCAGTACACATTTCTCGTTCTGCCAGAAGAAAGCTCCAGGTTGCAGTGATTTCCTGGCTTGCCAGCTAAGCCGTGGAGCTACTTAACTGCCTCTCATCATGACAGCAAAGCTTTTAGGGGACTTTTAAAAGGAGCTGTTCATTTACTGCCTGCAGCACCGCCGCGCCGTCATAAATTGTTCTGCTAAACGTACTGATGGTGTTGCCTTGCAGAGATGAAAATGGTCGAAAGGCGAGAAGTTCCTCCCAGTGTTGGTAAACAGTTAAAGTCGCATTCAAATGTACAGCATTAAACGTCTTGAAATATGAGATAGCTCCACGTAATAAAGCCTTGATGTGATGTGTGTATTATTTAAAAGATGAAGGCCTATTTGACTATGCCATTACTGCTTGTACTCCAGAGGGACTCCTGGCTCCTACTCCACAAGGATCAGACTTCCACTTGGCTAAGTAGCTACAGTCACGTGACTCAGACGATCTACTGCAACATCTTTAAACTGTGTTTCTGCAGTGGGCTTGTACTCAGGCACAACTGCAGTGAAGGCAGAGCAGCATTTAATAATGCTTTCATTCTTTTTATTCCTCGCCTGAGCAAATGACTTAACGTGATAGTGTTAATTGTTTTTTATCTCCTGCTTTTTGTCTTTGATAATTACTGGTAACCATCTGGTTTATTATTTGAAAGTTCGTAAGAAATTTAGCAGTAAATATACCCACACCTGTCTGGCTTGAATTGGTATTCTGCTGTGTATACTACACCCATTGTTGCACTTAGAAGCAAACATGCAGCGACTTGTAAATTTTGTTGAATTGAGGATTGACTTTCAGTGTTAATGTTTCCGTAGAAAGCCGTATTGGACATCAAATGCTCGAAGGGTGGGTCACCATGGTATTTCCTGTGGGAGGATATGTATTGTGAGTAGGAGAAGAATGATAAAGTTAATACTCTACACTTCCCTCTGCTGTGAACCCCACCCTTCTAATTAGCGTTTGTTTACCTCAATTTTAAGCTATCTTCACTTTAAATCCAGTCATGGATAGCCCTGCTTTGACTCGACTCTTGTTGCAGTATATCCGGAAAGCTTTGCAGCTTCAATATTTTTACAAGGCCAAACCACAAAACACCAAGTGTCAGGCCTTACTGTCACTGAACTGCCCTCTTTCTGGTGGTATTGTGGGCGGTGTTGACACTTGTCAATGTATTTTTAATATCATCTGTTTTCTCTGGTTTAAGTGGTTGGCGCATGTAGGTTTAGCATTTTTATTTCAGTAATAAACCTGTATAAGGTATGAATGGAAATTAAGGGCCTGTCAAGATAGTTTCACTTAAACCTTAATATTCATAGATTGTGTGATTGGTTCATCATCACAACACAGAGATCAGGTGAACGTTCTCAGACTGAGCTTCAATCTTCGTAATTCAATACATTTCTGCCTAATTTGTTCTCTTTTCCTGTCTGCCTACTAGGGGTGGGGGAAACAATGGATTCTTAGATTCATCGCGATGTGGACATGGGTGATTTGGCACCAGCTCACAAATGTCAATAATTGATGATTTGAATGTTTATTAATAACATGATGTGCAGCACTTGGACAGTCTTCATCTCTGCACACGCTAGAGTTAACTTGTAATCTCTTGTCACAAAAGGCAGCGATTGCTAGCTTGTTTTAACTTAATATGTAAATAATTGAATTTGCGGGACGAACATCAAGTGTATTATGAAAGACTTTCACAATTGTGAAAACTTTTACGCCACCACTTAGAGCCTAAGGTTACCAGAGCGGAGCAGCAACAGCAGTAACATAAACTACCCAGATCAGCTGATGCAATACATAACATGCTGCAATATTAACTAATTTAAAACACTTCCGTGAAGAAGAAAATGACTCTGCTCAGTCCGTTTCACCTCAAATACAGAGACGCTACTGGAGATGCTAAAGCAACACTGCATGCCAAACCCCCCTTATTTTGTTACTGTGATACAGGCAGGAAACTGTAAGATGCCTTGTTATGAATTAATTCATTAATTAATGTAGTTAACTTTGAAAAAAAGGCTGCAAACCATTTATTTTTCAACAGTATGTGAATTGCAGACTATTTCCAGTGACACATTACAATTTGCAAACACTGGACTCTATGCCAGCACATTGGGTTACCATGAGCACCTACAGGTGTTATTTTATTATGGGTCACACTGCAAATACAGAATGCTTTGTTTTTAAAGTAGCAAGCAGTCACACAGTGACAAAAAAAAATCTAGAAATCAAAAATTATTTTTGATCATCACATCGTAGCCCTCTGAATCGTAATCGAATTGTGAGGTGCCCGGAGATTCCCACCCATACCGTCTACAGTACATCCCAACAGCCCTCCTCCTGTTCCCTCAGTGTTCCCACCCCTCTGCTTGTTGCCCAGTGCTCCCTAGCCGGGGCCCCCAGAGACACGGCCTTTTGTTTTTAATTAAAGACACTGTCCCCTTTGTGTACACCGGCCCACATATCACAGCCCCCATAATCATATCTCTCTGAACTGGGTCACTGTCACCCAAGTCCCCCACAGATGCATGTGCACCCAGAGGACCGGCAACAGGCTTGTCAGCACATTACGCCAGGAAGCAGAAGGTTTACAGAAGAGTAGAGTACACAAGGCTTTGAGTGATGAGTGGGAGTGCTTTGAGGTAGTATACAATAGTTTATTTGTACAGAGCGGTCAGCCTTTTTCATAGCAGACGTTTTGACTCGTCACAGCAGGATGAGCACAGGTGTTTGTAATAACATTAATGACAGCTCTGTTATTCAGGTGTCCCAGTGTGACAGTGAGCCAGTGTGCGCAATGCCAGGAACCCTGACACCGAAGCATCAACATGGATTTCGGCTGTAATTAATTTTGTTTACAACTTTGATTTTAACTACTGTGACATGTAAAAGTGTCTTTAACAAGGACCATTATACATTGTCTTCATAGTGTTATACAGGCTGAAATCATCTTAATAGATTCAGGTTTTATTGATCCAGACAAGTAAAACTTGCTCAAAAAAACAAGCTGTTGGTGTTGCTGGATGTTATTGGATAGCTGATAGTGTAGAGCCAGAAGGGGATTGAGACTAAAGGAGCCATAACCATTTGACTACTCAGTGTTTCTGACAGCAAACATTTGTTTTCTTTCAAATACCTGCATGTCTCTTTGTATCATTCTGTGTCCCCCTTCTAAATTTGGGTTTTTTGGGGGGTCCATCAATGCAGTGCAGGTGGAGCTCTCCATGAATTATTTTTTCCCCAGCAGCAGTTTGTCATTTGCGGGTTGGATAATTGATCTGTTGAGCTGTTCAGAGCTGATCAGATCAGAGAGGAGCAGCTGCTGCAAGTGAAAGCAAACTTTTAGACCCAGCAGAATGAATGGCAAAGTTTTACTTTGAATGCACCTGACGTTTTGCTACTTCGTCTCTTCCCCCAGTGCACTCTCCTCTCCAACAGTGTGGTGCTATAAAGAATTGTACTATATATATCCATTGGTGCTCCAAATGAATGGTCCAAAAATAGGAAAGCTATTTGTGGCGGCAGATGTTTTAATCATGGCGGGCCACCACAGCTAAATGAAGGTGTGGGGAAACCCTACCCTTATGCAAAGTTGACCATTTTTATCAGAAGTGAAAAGACCAAGTACAGGTGATGCTCATCAGACAAACATGTCAGTTAAATCCATAATATGAACAAGCCTCGTTTGCCCTCAGGTTCATTTTAAGCAAAATGATATGCAGTGGATACCAATGGCCGTGTGGTAGAAATAGAATCATTTCGTGCTTGGCAGCTTTTGCTATGCAGTGAAGAAGAAGTAGAGGCCAAGAGTAGGAGCTGAACCTTTTTATGTTAAAATAAGCTATTATGTTCAGTGTGGTTTGAATGTGGTGAGCTGTGCAGCCCTGTCTGTTTCCTCCACGCAGGGCCCACCTGTGCTTGTGCTTAAACTTTAGTGACTATGAAAATGTAAGGAACTGACACAGGGCAATAAGACCAGAATAGAGCTCCGCTGGGCTCCAGTGGGATATTTTTGCATTGGAAAAGAGGTCAGCCAACCAGGAGGGTTCAGATTCATTACAAAAGAAAGTGCACTGGGACCTTTTCTCATTATTGGAAAGATTAATGGGTTTTGAGTTGAATCCATCTCTGGGCCCGTGAAGAC